>NC_137938.1:39118132-39355632 GCF_963969265.1 Rhamphochromis sp. 'chilingali' | reverse complement strand
TAGTTTGTTATTTTAGTTTGTTATTTTCGGGGGGGATTTCTTTTGATGTTTTTTCATTTATGTATTGATTTACTGGCCTAACAAATTAAAAACCTAATATATGGACTATCA
Source organism: Rhamphochromis sp. 'chilingali' (assembly GCF_963969265.1). Classification (NCBI taxonomy): domain Eukaryota; kingdom Metazoa; phylum Chordata; class Actinopteri; order Cichliformes; family Cichlidae; genus Rhamphochromis; species Rhamphochromis sp. 'chilingali'. The sequence goes on along the minus strand of NC_137938.1, from coordinate 39,355,521 downwards.
TAAATCTATAACCTAAAAATTGGATAATTTATGGATAAAAACAGTTTAAAAGCCTAAGAATTGGAAATAAAAACGACACAGAGACTAAATTCATTGAGCAAAGATAAATTTTATTAAAAAACAGTTAAGAACCTAAAGAACAGGACAAATAAAACACAAATTCGGTAAAATTAAACACAATTTGGTACTTACCTGAACCTAAAAAAGAAAAGGACGGTACTTACCTCGATTCGGATCTGGGGATTGCCGGATACGGTAGATGGGGTGGCGATAACGTAACGGGTCTCGGGAAGGGTCATGGTGCGGAGCGTGCACATACTCCTGCCCTCTTAAACGAGGGAGGAGTTTCAATTTCCCCTAACCTTACCCGCCAGGTCCTACCATGGACCCGCTGGGTTTCCCAGATTGACTGGGACCCGTTGCCGAAGCCATTTCCATTCCTTATCTGGTTACCCCTCACCTCTATTTTGCATCTCGCTCAGGATGCCTAATTGAATTCCTCTGACCCCTGATTTGGACCCCAAATTTGATTCCCAATCCCAATGCCAATTCGGCCTGATTTATCCCCATCCCACATTCTTACCCTAACCTTAACCCTAGCCACATGACTAATGCCCTATCTCTAGTCCCATCCCCAGCCTAAGCCCTGACCTTAACCCCAACCCCAATGCTGACCCCTTTGTGCAGATACCCCAATTCCATCCCCAGTTGCGGATGATGATACCCCAAGAGAGGGAAAATAGAAACCCAAGAGATTCCATCCCCAGTTGCGGATGATGATACCCCAAGAGAGGGAAAATAGAAACCCAAGAGAGGGAAAATTATAGATGGGCCACAAAGACAAAGAATTAAAGCCAAAGCAAAGACAAATAGAGGCCAGAAAACAGGGACTGTCAAAGGAAAGTCAATGGAGGGGAGAAGAGTAAGGAGGGACTTTAAGGCAAAAGGAAGAGATGCAGGGATTAGGAGACAAAAGGAAGAAGGCAAAGAAAAGGTAGGAAAGGAGAGAAGGAAAGAAGGGAAGCAAAGGATTAAGTAAAAGTAAGCAGCAAGAAAAAAGAAAAAGGAAAAACCAGAAAAAGAAAAAGAGAAAAACACAAAAAAAGAAAAAAAGCAAAGTGACGTACATCCGGTACTTTCAGCGGCTGCTGGAGGGAGGAGCCACAGCACATATAAAAGGAGGGGCAGAGAAGAGTCTCTTCATTTTGATTTGGCCAGCGACGCATGTGCACAGCCTGAAGAAGGCACAATCCAGCCGAAACGTAGCTACAGCCATGCGTCAGCACTAAAACGTGTTTTTGTTTGTTATTTTAGTTTGTTATTTTAGTTTGTTATTTTCGGGGGGGATTTCTTTTGATGTTTTTTCATTTATGTATTGATTTACTGGCCTAAAAAATTAAAAACCTAATATATGGACTATCATAAATCTATAACCTAAAAATTGGATAATTTATGGATAAAAACAGTTTAAAAGCCTAAGAATTGGAAATAAAAACGACACAGAGACTAAATTCATTGAGCAAAGACAAATTTTATTAAAAAACAGTTAAGAACCTAAAGAACAGGACAAATAAAACACAAATTCGGCAAAATTAAACACAATTTGGTACTTACCTGAACCTAAAAAAGAAAAGGACGGTACTTACCTCGATTCGGATCTGGGGATTGCCGGATACGGTAGATGGGGTGGCGATAACGTAACGGGTCTCGGGAAGGGTCATGGTGCGGAGCGTGCACATACTCCTGCCCTCTTAAACGAGGGAGGAGTTTCAATTTCCCCTAACCTAACCCCCCTAACCCTAACCCTTTTTTGAACATTTAACTCTTTTTTTTCGTTTTCTCTCACAAATGTTTACAAAACTAACATATATTATTTTCATCTCAACAATGATTTTGTAACAGAACATGATGTCAAAAACTGAATTTTCAAATATGTTTACAAAGCTAACATTTATTGTTTGATTACAAGAATTAAGATTTCAAAGCGCACAAAGGTAAAATTAACAATTTTGGAAACATGTTTACAACCGTAACATGGCATCACACTCGTGTAACATGGGAAAAAATAAAAACTTAGTAAAAAAAAAGAACGTTTTTCATCACATCATAACTTGAAAAAGCACTGGATTGGTGAAATCTGTAACACCGATTCTTTATTTGTCCAACATTGACACCAAGTGCAGTCTTTTCTGGACAAATGCCTGGTAAGACCGGGCAGACAAGCCTGCAGCCTTGCAATCCCGCACATACTGTGCATATGCAATCTTTACCCTGACTGAAGGGTCCATGTTCACAAAGCCTATCTCTATTTCTGACCAATGCCTGCTGACATTGGCAGGGATGAACACTGCGCTTGTGCTCACAACCTCAGGCTCTTCATCCTCCAGCAGGACGGGAAGTTCCACGTGATCAAGCTCCAGTTGCAGTGTTGGAGGCTTCTTCTTTGGATGCACTGGATGGATCACCATACGATATGGGATGTCGTACTACAGTTTGTACAGGGTGAATCCAAACGTACGCTGACATGGAGATGTAGACAGAATCTTACATTTCTGAAGGTCCGCTTGACTGACCTTTAGCTCCAGTAGCAGATCCTTGATTTTCTCAAAAGATACGAAATCCCGGTTCATCAGGAGGCCAACTGAACTGACCAGAATGAGAATCTTCTTCTGAGTTTCAGGATCGGTCTGTTGTGGAAGCCTTTTCAGTACATCGACCAACCATGGCATGCCATGTTCCTTGTATCTGTCAAGATTGCGGGCATAGCAAAGCGAACGTCGCTCCATTTCCATTGAAATATTTCCAACCATGGCTGATGACCGTGCCTCCACCGAAGGCTGTTGGTCATTGTTGTGGACCTCAACAAAGTCAACGAAGTTCCAAGTTGCCTTACGGGTTCCCCGGACATCCCGAAATTTCAAGTCGGGGAACCACCTTATCTTCATTTCAACAAAGCCAGCCTTCAGGCATTCTTGAACATCTTTGCCAAAAAAATTGGGTAAGTACACACAATAAAATCAAGTAAGTGAACACACACAAACACAGCGGGTAAGTACACACACACACACACACACACACACACACAGCAAGTAAGTGCACACACACACACACACACACAGCAGGTAAGTGCTCACACACACACACACACCAAAAATTACTGAACTTACCTTAAGGTCCAAAGAAGATAAATCCCCAATGTAGAGAGATGTTGATGGTCTGAATGTTAGGTCCAAAATGAGTGAACTGAGAAGTGTTGCACTTTTATAGCCTGTTTCTCAATGTAGAAATACATTTTGAAGTTTACTTGTTTTTTCAAAAGGTTATCCACAAGAACTTTAATGTCTAAAATTACACAAACATGAAATTTGACTGTTTAAAATTGTAAAATTAATAAAATCTTATATTTTTACATAGTTTTTAAAATGACAATATATTGTGAGGACTATGATTTTTACATTGTATTTTAAATTTATGAAACTTTTTATGGTCATTTACTAAAATGTTTACATTGAAGTTTTTACATTAATAAATATTATTTAGCATGGATATTATGAGAGGTATTTTTTACTGTATATATTTTAATTTTTTACAATAACTGTAATGTTCTTAAAAGTAATTTTTCAACATTTTACACCTTGACATGTCCTTTTCACTAAACCTAACGTCCGTGAAGGTGCACTAAGACACCAAACATCTTCTGACTTTATCTCCGCCCAAGAAAGTCCCAGAACCACGAGTCTCACACCCTCGGACTGGGGGTTGGATTCCACATCCGCAGCTGGGTCACTCGGCACCCATTGGTCAACCGAATAAAAATATTCGGTCACATGTTAGGTCACCGATCCCTACCATGTCGGGTGTCTAACGACCCGGCAGGGCCTGCTGAGTACAGTGGTGGTGGAATTTGCCCGATCAGACACTCCTATCTTCAATTTTGAACTTTTTATTCGGTCAAATTTTGACCAAGTCCAGAACCGTTGGTGCTATCGACATGGAGTCTTCACCAGGGTGTCCGGAGGACCCCAAAAAACCCCCATAGACACCACTTTCATCCCTCTACGACACTTACTTTTCCAGTTATTCCATTTTATTTGGTCGACTACTGGCTATTACCCCTAACCCTAACCCACAGAAGATTCGTTACTCAATCATTTCTCAAGGTTCTCAAGCTGGATAAGGCTAGTTAAAGCTATTGCACGACTCATGCGATGTGTCAAAGAGCTCAAGGGTCTGATGTGCAGAACAAACGAAGTCACCAGTCTTGAGGAGAGGAAAGAGGCAGAGCTTTTCATCATAGCTACTGTCCAAAACGAACTGTTTTCCGAAGAAATCAAAGATCTGAAATCGAAGGAGACAATAACAAGAGATCGTGCAAATAGGCTGCACAAACTGAATCCCTTCTTGGATGAAAAGGGTGTGTTAAGAGTGGGAGGTCGGCTGGAGCATGCAGATTTACACCCACACATCAAACATTCAGTGATCTTGCCGAGCAAAACCCACATATCAAAGTTACTGATTGAACACTTCCATCAAAGGGTTCATCGCCAGGGACGGGGGATGACTATGAATGAACTGCAACAAAATGGCATTTGGCTATTGGGATGTAGTCACGCAGTGTCTTCCTACATCTACAAGTGTGTCAAATGTAGGAAATTCAGAAGGAATGCTGAAGTACAAAGAATGGCAGATTTACCGCGTGAAAGAGTTGAAACATCGCCTCCCTTTGCCTATTGTGGAATGAACTGCTTTGGCCCGTTTTACGTTAAGGAGGGAAGAAAGGAACTTAAACGCTACGGTCTGCTATTCACATGTCTGTGCTCTTGTGCTGTGCATATAGAGCTTCTCGACGACATGACCAGTGATGCCTTTAATGCTCTTCGAACCTTTATCGCCATACGAGGAAGTGTTCGACAGCTTCGGTCAGATCAGGGCACCAACTTTGTTGGAGCAAGACGAGAGTTCTTGGAATCTGTAAAGGAAATGGACCAAGAAAGCCTAAGACAACTAGGTTGTGAGTTTGTCATGAACCCAGTATCTGCCAGCGATGATGGGGGGGGGGGGCTGGGAAAGGCAGATCAGGACAATTAGAAGTGTTTTGACATCCATTCTGGATCATTCATCCAAAAGACTTGACACTTCATCCTTGGGTACCTACCTTTATGAAGTCATGGCAATCATAAATAGTAGGCCCTTAACAACTCACCTGTTGAATGATCCCACTGGTCCACAGCCTCTTACGCTGAATCACATCCTGACCATTGTTGAAATCTCCCAATTCTTTTAATCTTTGGGAGGGTTAGGGGTTAACCCTAACCCTGCGACATTGGATGACCAAGGAATAAGAGTTAATAAGCCAGTGTATCTTGAGAGACCCATCCACAAAACAGTTACCCTACTTGAAGCTGAATAGTTCAGAACTCCTGTCTCTGTAACTTATGTTTGACCCAAGAGACTATCTACACTTGTTTTTTCCTTTGCAACGAGGTTCAGTTGAAAAGCACCAGTGATTTGGTGGGAGTGTGGCTGCCGTCAGCAGCAGTTATGCAGTTTAAGATAATTTCATGGTTTAAGTTACAATAAATAAGTTAAAAATACTTTATTTTTAATAAATCAGATTTAATGTATACATTGTTGGTTTGAAAATAAACACAAACAACACACATAGACAGACACGTTGGGCCAGCCTGAGGAAGGCCTATAACCGGCCGAAACGTCGCGACGGCCCAATGACACATAACTGCACTATCACAACACAAAACAAAATTATAATAAAAACCTAAGTATGGGTAATTTTTGGAAACGGGATTGGGACATCATCACCGGTCCGTTGGACGATCACAGCCTTTTGGGGCATGCTATGGGGGACCTTGACGCCCGGGATGGGAACAGGTATGGACAGTCGTTGTTGCACAAACCGACACGTAAAACAGCCTCTTGTCCATCCAGACTCTTATTTTAGATATAAGAGAAATAGAGAACTCCAAGAAGAAACAAAGACAGCCATTACATTAAGTAAAACCATCATGCTCCCGAGCAAGACGACTGCATCGCTATGAGATCGTGCAAAGTTCAATACAGCAAGTCAGTTAAATGCACAGAGCTGTATGCATGAAGAATCTAAGAAAAGAAGAAATAAGCCTTCATGGATAAAGTTTTGGACTATGATATGCTGCTAAGCTACAAGTCGTGCTAAAACTGAACAATTGCAATTCTCAACTTCTTACAAATAAGTCAGTGACAGTGTTTTTGGTCTTAAGAAGATGACACTAACTACGAAAGCCTCAGCTTTGTGTCATAAACCATTTTGTTTCATGAACACTTGTTGAATAAGAAGCTGTGTAAAAGGAGCAGAGATGGCAGAACCCGCAAGATTCCAGGCCCAGGGCACAGAGCTGCAGTAGCGGGACTGGCCACAAGAGGGCGCAAAGGTACACCGAAAGAGGTTTGGAAGAACAGCTCGGTTCAAGGTTCAAGGTTCTTTATTTGTCACATGCATAGTTATACAAGTATAACACACAGTGAAATGTAGCCTGACACGCTCCTTGACATGTGCAAAAATTGGGGGAAAAGTGGGCTACTGGAACAAGAAGGCATCGTTGGGCAAGGGACGAAAACAGGGCGTTGTTGGAATGCTACTACGCAAGTAACCCCGGCGGAAGGGGCTACATGAATAGGTTGAGGGACCTATGGATTCTTCGATACCCAACATCCACAATGACAGCGAAACAACTAGTAGCTCAGTGTTCCAACATTCGAAAGAAGGGACTGCTCTCACAGCTAGAGATTGACGAGGTACAACACAAATGCTACGGCAAGGAGGAGTCAGGACGCCAGGTCAGGGGGGAGATATCATCACCCCCACCCGAGATTGGGTACATAGCCCCAAGTGCGATAGGAGAAGGATCATTGAGTGCGAGAGGAACTGACCTGAAAAATAGGATCATGGCCAAGCTTGAAACCTGGATCCCCCGTAGCCGGTTACCAAGATTACGTGAAGTACCCTCAGAAGGTCTGCTAGATGATGTTAATGCAGCACTACGGGCAATACCTACAACCACGATTACCGACACTAACAAGCTGATCTACAATACGGCAGCAGTGATCAGTGAGATGCTTGGCCACAAGTTGAACAGCGACAAGGGGCAGTACCCTCCATGGAGAAGGAGGCTAGAGGGCAAGATCAAAGTAGCACGGAGGGAGGTTAGCCAACTAACGGAGTTGCAGAAAGGTGCGACAAATAAGGTGCCTAAGAAATACAGCAAGCTGTCCATACCTGAGGCCTTGGAAACTGCCAAGCAAAGACTCACAGCCTTGGCCAGCCGCTTGAGGAGGTACACCAGAGAGATGGAAGGCAGGAGAATAAACCAGCTGTTCTCCACAGAACCAGCAAAGGTGTACTCTCAGTAGCAAGGGAACAATAAGAGAACAGCACCACCAAGGCTGGAGACGGTGCAATACTGGAAGAGCATATGGGAGAAGGACGCAACCCATAACGGCAATGCTCAGTGGCTAGAGGATCTGAGGGCAGACCACAGCGACCTCCCTGAACAGGGTCCAGTAACCATCACAGTGGCAGATATCCAAGAAAGGGTCTCCAGTATGAGTTGGACAGCACCAGGGCCCGACATGGTTCACACCTACTGGCTGAAGAAGCTGACTGCACTCCACGAGCGTCTGGCAGCACAAATGAACCAGCTGCTAGTTAACGAGAGACACCCGGAATGGCTAACTGAAGGCCGGACGGTCCTGATCCCCAAGGACCCCAACAAGGGACCGGTCCCCTCCAACTACCGACCAATAACCTGCCTCAGTACTACATGGAAGCTCCTGTCAGGCATCATATCGGCTAAGATGAACAGGCACATGGGTCAATACATGAGCGGGACACAGAAAGGAATTGGCAAGAATACCAGAGGCGCAAAACACCAGCTACTGGTAGACAGAACAATCAGCCGAGACTGCAAGACCAGACTGACCAACCTGTGCACTGCCTGGATTGATTACAAGAAGGCCTATGACTCAATGCCCCACAGCTGGATACTGGAATGCCTAGAATTGTACAAGATCAATGGGACCCTAAGAGCCTTCATCAGGAACTCAATGGGGATGTGGCGTACAACACTAGAGGCCAACTCCAAGCCCATAGCACAAGTCACCATCAAGTGCGGGATCTACCAAGGAGATGCTCTGTCCCCACTGCTGTTCTGCATAGGCCTGAACCCCCTCAGTGAGATCATTAACAAGACTGGCTACGGATACCGACTACGGAACGGAGCAGTTGTCAGCCACCTCCTGTACATGGATGACATCAAGCTGTATGCCAAGAGTGAACGAGACATCGATTCACTGATCCACACTACCAGGCTATACAGCAATGACATTGGAATGTCGTTCGGACTGGAGAAGTGTAGTCGGATGGTAACAAAGATAAGATAAGATAAGATAACCTTTATTAGTCCCACACGTGGGAAATTTGTTTTGTCACAGCAGGAGTGGACAGTGCAAAAGTTATGAGGCAAAAATTAGAATACAATAAGAATAAATACAGTACACAACTGTACAGAATAGAATAAAATAAAATACTATATACAGTAGAATAAAATAAAATAAATATACAATAAGATAAAAATAGAATACAAATACAAATACTATATACAACTGAGTAAAAATACAACGATGACAGAAAGGATTATTGCACTTAGTATTATTGCATATGTATGGATGTGTGTGCTTGATCAGTTAAAGTCTTTATTATGGAGTCTGACAGCAGTGGGGAGGAAAGACCTGCGAAATCTCTCCGTCCCACACCGTGGGTGCCGCAGTCTCCCACTGAAGGAGCTGCTCAGTGCTGTCACAGTCTGCTGCATGGGGTGGGAGATGTTGTCCATCAGGGATGACAGCTTAGCCGCCGTTCTCCTGTCACTCACCACCTCCACTGGGTCCAGAGGGCATCCTAGAACAGAGCTGGCCCTTCGGATCACCCTGTTTAGTCTCTTCCTGTCCCCAGCAGAGATGCTGCCGCCCCAGCAGACCACACCATAAAAGATAGCAGAAGCCACAACAGAGTCATAGAAGGTCTTCAGGAGTGGGCCCTGCACTCCAAACGACCTGAGTCTCCGCAGCAGGTACAGCCTGCTCTGCCCTTTCCTGTAGAGGGCGTCTGAGTTATGAGTCCAGTCCAGTCTATTGTTCAGATGAACACTAAGGTACCTGTAGCTGTCCACAGCCTCAATGTCCATACCTTGGATGTTCAGTGGTTGCAGTGGAGAATGCTTGTGCCTGCGGAAGTCTACCACCAGTTCCTTGGTTTTACTGGCGTTGATCTGGAGGTAGTTCAGCTGGCACCAGTCCACAAAGTCTTGGGTCAGACCTCTGTACTCCTTGTCGTCCCCATCAGTGATGAGGCCGACTATTGCAGAGTCATCAGAGAACTTCTGCAGGAAGCACTGGGTGGAATTGTGGGAGAAGTCTGCAGTGTAGATGGTGAAGAGGAACGGAGCCAGAACCGTTCCCTGTGGGGCCCCCGTACTGCAGACGACCCTGTCCGACACACAGCCCTGAGTCCTCACATACTGTGGTCGGTCGGTGAGGTAGTCCAGGATCCAGGTAGTGAGGTGATGGTCCACTCCAGAGTTCACCAGCTTGTCCTTTAGAACCGAGGGAAGAATAGTGTTGAAGGCACTGGAGAAATCAAAGAACATGATTCTTACCCTGCTGGGGTAATAGGCTGGCCAAAGGAGGAGATAGAAGCCACTGACATAAAGACAAGAAAGCTCCTTACCATGCATGGAGGGTTTCACCCCAAGTCCAGCACCCTGAGGCTGTACGCTAAGCGGAAGGAAGGGGGCCGGGGACTGGTGAGTGTCAGCACCACAGTCCAGGATGAGACAAGGAACATCCAAGAATACATTGGGAAGATGGCCCCAACTGACCGAGTGCTCAGTGAATACCTCAGGCAGCAGAAACTCAAGAAAGAGGAGGGAGACGAGGAACCATCATGGAAGGACAGGCCCCTGCACGGTATGTACCACCGGCAGATAGAGGAGGTGGCTGATATCCAGAAATCCTACCAGTGGCTGGACAAAGCTGGACTGAAAGACAGCACAGAGGCACTAATCATGGCAGCACAAGAACAAGCTCTGAGCACAAGATCCATAGAGGCTGGGGTCTATCACACCAGGCAAGACCCCAGGTGCAGGCTGTGTAAAGATGCCCCAGAGACAATCCAGCACATAACAGCAGGGTGCAAGATGCTAGCAGGCAAGGCATACATGGAACGCCATAACCAAGTGGCCGGCATAGTGTACAGGAACATCTGTGCCGAGTATAACCTGGAAGTCCCGAGGTCAAAATGGGAGATGCCCCCAAGGGTGGTGGAGAATGACCGAGCTAAGATCCGGTGGGACTTCCAGATACAGACGGACAAAATGGTGGTGACTAACCAACCGGACATAGTGGTGGTAGACAAACAGAAGAAGACGGCCGTAGTGATCGATGTAGCAGTTCCGAATGACAGCAATATCAGGAAGAAGGAACACGAGAAGCTGGAGAAATACCAAGGGCTCAGAGAAGAGCTCAAGAGGATGTGGAGGGTGAAGGTAACGGTGGTCCCCGTGGTAATCGGAGCACTAGGTGCGGTGACTCCCAAGCTAGGCGAGTGGCTCCAGCAGATCCCGGGAACAACATCGGAGATCTCTGTCCAGAAGAGCGCAGTCCTGGGAACAGCTAAGATACTGCGCAGGACCCTCAAGCTCCCAGGCCTCTGGTAGAGGACCCGAGCTTGAAGGATAAACCGCCCGCAGGGGCATGCTGGGTGTGTGTATATATATATATATATATATATATATATATATATATATATATATATATATATATATATATATATATGTCATGTTCTGTGTGAGGATGCTCTCCACAGCGCCTGTATAGAAAATCCTGAGGATGTTTGGAGAGACCCTGAACTTCCTCAGTTGTCGTAGGTGATACAGGCGCTGCCTAGCCTTTTTGGTCTGGACCTGAATGTGGGCAGCCCATGTCAGGTCTGAGGAGATGTGGACACCAAGATACTTGAAGGACTGCACCCTCTCCACTGGAGCTCCATTGATGATAATGGGCTTGTAGTCTCTGTGCTGACCCCTTCTGAAGTCCACCACCAGCTCCTTGGTCTTGCCGACGTTCAGCTGGAGGTGGTTGTCCTGGCACCACGATGCCAGATTCTTCACTTCGTCCACGTAGGCCGCCTCATCGTTGTTGGAGATGGCACCCAACACCACTGTGTCGTCAGCAAACTTCACAATGGTGTTGGAGCCATGGGTGGCCACACAGTCTGAAGTGTAGAGGGAGTAGAGCAGTGGCGAGAGGACACATCCCTGAGGTGCTCCTGTGTTGATGGTGATGCTGTTGGAGAAGCACCTGCCCACCCTCACCACCTGAGTTCTGCCAGTGAGGAAGTCCAACACCCATGCACACAGACGGCTGTTAAGTCCCAGATGCCTCAGCTTTGTGAACAGTCTGCAGGGCACTATTGTGTTAAACGCTGAACTGTAATCAACAAACAGCATTCGCACATAGTTACCCTGTTTCTTGTCCACGTGGCTGAGAGTGGTGTGTAGGACGTGGGCGATGGCATCCTCTGAGGATCTGTTGGATCTGTAGGCGAACTGCAGCGGATCTGTGGTGTCTGGGATGGAGGAGGAGATGATGTTCTTCAGCAGCCTCTCAAACACCTTCATTACTACCGAGGTCAGTGCAACTGGCCGGTAATCGTTCAGGGATGAGGGTTTGCTGTTCTTGGGCACAGGGATGATGGAGGATCTTTTGAAGCATGTGGGGACCACAGACTTCGCCAGGGACTCGTTGAAGATGTAAGTGAACACACCTGCTAGCTGGTCAGCACAGCAGCGCAGCAGACAGCCGGTGATGCCGTCTGGCCCCGCCGCTTTCCTTGTGTTCACTCTCCTCAGTGCCGCTCGGACGTCATGCTCCGCGATGCTGGTCACCGGTCTCTCGCTGATGACGTCACTGTCCTCGGTAGTCAGGCGGTAGATAGCATTAGCCGCCTGGCTAACCTCGAAACGGGCGTAGAACCGATTCAGCTCGTTGGTGAATGCAGAGTCGGCGTTGATAGAGTCGGCAGGCACATAATCGCAAGAAGGTCCAAGCTGTCACAATTAACTTCAAAAATGAATACAATTAGCGGACTGATGAAAGAGAATGAAAGCCGTGACATTGTTGATGAACATTTAAGTAACTTTTCAAAGCTGCATGAAGAATTCTTACGGGCAAATGATGATGTACTGTCGCTGTTGCCAGAAGATGAAAGGAATGTGGACCAATCTGGTTCAATCCAAAAAAGGAGCAGTTCAGTGCGTTTATGACTGAAGTTGAGAAATGGATCATCGTAACAAGACATCAGCATCAAGATGACGTGAGCCCAGATGACAGCATGTCAGTGACTGCTAGACTAACTGCAAAGAAATCAGGTACCAGCGTTGGAAGAAGCTCAGTCAGTAGCCGCTCATCAAGATCGTCCAGAGCTTCTTCGGTATCATCTGTACGGCAGAAAGAAGAAGCAGAGCGTGCTGCTCTGCTCGCACGAGCCGCATCCTTGAAACAGAGACAAAGCCTTGGACATTGAAGAATGTAAGTTAAAAGCAAGAAGAGAACAGCTTGAGATCGAGACAGCTATTGCTGCTTCTACAGCCAAAATACAAGTGTTAGAGGACTGTGAATATGAGAGCTGTAAAAATGATGTGGAACAGTGTGAATCAGCTGTTAAGCACTTCAGCTTCCAAGAGCCAAAGGTACAAGGTGAACATGATGGGCAGTCAAAGGTAAACAGTCACAGTGTAAAACAACAAGATGACTTGCACCAAACTGATGCCAGTGTTATTCCAATGAATCTATGTGAAGTCATGTTGAAACAAAATGATATCACTGAGATGTTAGTCAAACAACATAGACTGTCACATTTGCCTCAAAGAGACATTTCCATCTTTAGTGGTGATCCACTTGAGTTCATACCATTTATAAGAGCCTTTGAACATACAATTCATGATAAAACTGACAGTGACAGTGACAGGTTATATTACCTTGAACAGTTCACCAGAGGTGAGCCCAGAGATTTGGTAAGAAGTTGTCAGCACATGAATCCTCAACAAGGCTACAGTGAGGCAAGGAAGTTGCTGTTTTGTCATTATGGTAATGAACTGAGAATTGCAACTGCCTGCATGAACAGAGCATTCAATTGGCCACAAATCAAAACAGATGATGCAAAGGCTAGAGCTGGGCGATATATCGAGTTTTTAAAAAATATCGATATATTTTTATACGAGATATAAGATGTGACAATATCCTTTATATCGATATAGTCTATGTTACGTTATAATTATACTTGTGGAGCCACAAGTTTGCCTCTCTTTCGTCCACTTTCGTCTTTACGCAACGTTACTCGGCCTCGCCTCTCCTTCACTGAACACAACTCCCCCTCCTCCCCCATCGCTTCACCTGCAGGAAGCGACAAGATGGACACGGCAAGTCTCCGTTAACGAGTTACTGCGCATTGCCCCTGTGGGGCTGGACGTCAACGTGTTAGCTAGCTAACCACGCTAACGAGCTAACCACGCTAACGCCATGCAGCCCAGAGGTGCTGCACGGACTAAAATCCTTTCATTTTCTCAAAAGTTGACAGCGCGCCTTATGTATGAATTCTGGTTGTGCTTGATGGCCGTGAACCGATTTTATGTGGAACACGGCGCTCAGCAATCTGTCAAAAATGTTTTAGTACGACTTTGATAAGCTACGGAGCTGCACCGCTTGATGGATTGTCGGAGGATTACGGCTGAGCCTCGCGGAGTGATACGTACTGTGCTTCAACGTAATATTACCTTACTGTGTATAAGGACCATAAATGGCACCTGTTAAGAGACGTGGTTGCGAAGCGGATTTCAAACTCCAGGCTGTCAGTCACGCAGTACAAGTTGGGAACAGAGCAGCTGTGAAATCTGTCTTTGTTATTGCACTCAGCGTCTTTTAGTTTACATTTTGACTGCACAATTGTGAGCTTTTTGTTATGCACAAAAACAACATTGTTTTCTTTTATTTATGGAGCAATGTTATTTAATAAATGCTCATAATTTATTTTTGAGTAAATTTTATGTACATCTGCTCTATGTTAATAAAAGTGCCTGTGTGACATCTGGGACACAGCTTTGACTAAGAACTCTCTTTTTGTTCTTACTTTATGACTTTAAAAAAATATATCGAGATATATATCTTATATCGCCATCCAGCTAAAAAATTTGGGTCATATCGCCCAGCCCTAGCAAAGGCTCTTCATAGCTATTCACTGTTTCTCACTGGTTGTAACAATGCAATGCAAGACATCAGTCAACTGCAAGAGATGGAGATCCCCACGAACCTCAGAATTATTGTCTCTAAACTGCCATACAAAATGAGAGAAATGTGGAGAGTCTCTGCCTTTGACATTCAAGAAACAAGTGGAAGGAGAGCAAAGTTCTCAGATCTGGTCAGATTCATAAACAGACAAGCAAAAATAGCTGCAGATCCTTTGTATGGTGACATTAAGGATGCTGAAGACAAAGCAAAGTCATCTGCAAATGTGAGAATGACTAGATCATCCAGGCAAAGGGGAAGCACATTTGCTACAAGTGTAACACAAGCTGCAAATGAAAGGTCACCTGAAATTAATAAAAGTGCTTCTTGTCACACTAGCAATGCCTTCCAGAAACCATGCATATACTGTGAAAAACTCCATACACTGGCAGAATGTCAAAAGGTCAGAAACCAGCCTTACAAAGAAAGACTAGAGTTCCTTAAAGCAAAGGGTCTGTGCTTTGCATGTCTGACACAAGGTCATCTGAGTAAGGACTGTAAGAAAAGATCATTATGTGAGTACTGCTCTAAGAGACATCCAAGTATGCTTCATTGGACAAAGGAGGAGGACAGTAAGGCAGATGATTGCATCCAGAGAAATGTTTCAGACATTCCCACAACAAGTGATGAAACACACACTTCAGGCAGAATTTGTGGAGCCACAGGGGCCGGAAAAGGCATTCATGTGTTATCGATCGTTCCTGTGTGGGTTAAGTTGAAGAAAGGCAATAAGTTGATTGAGACTTATGCATTCATGGACAATGGGAGCCAAGCCACGTTTTGTTCAGAAAAGCTGATGAGACAATTGGGTGTAGAAGGTAAGAAGACAAAATTCATGCTTCGCACAATGGGACAAGAAAAGATGGTGACAAGTTACCACCTGTCAGGATTAGAAGTGTGTGGTTTAAATGAGAACACCTATATAGATCTTCCTGACATTTACACTCATGCAGACATTCCAGTGTCTAGAGAGAACATCCCTACACAGGATGACTTAAAAAGGTGGCCACATCTTCGGCAAATCAAGTTCCCACATTCAGACGCAGACATTGGACTTTTGATAGGATGTGATGTGCACAAGGCTATGGAACCATGGGAAATTATTCATAGTAAAGATAACGGTCCATATGCTGTTCGAACAGTCCTGGGTTGGGTTATCAATGGCCCTCTCAAGAGAGATTCTTGCTCTACTCCTTCTGACAGAGAGCTGAGTGTTTCGGTAAATCGCATCTCTGTCACTAATGTTGAGAATCTTTTGATGCAACAGCTCAACTATGATTTTCCAGAGAAAGCTTCTGAGGAAAAACAGGAAATGTCACGAGAAGACATCATGTTTATGGATTCTGTCAATGGCACAGTTGAAAGGATTAATGGTCATTATAGCATAGGTATTCCTTTGACAAACAAAGCTGTCAAAATGCCAAACAACCGGAGTGCAGTAATGCAGAGGGCAGAGAATCTGAAAAGAAAATTAATCAGAAACACAGAGTTTCACAAGGAGTATCAGAGCTTCATGTCTGACTTGCTGAATAAAGGCTACGCAGTTCAGGTACCAAACACAAAGACTACCCCTGAAAATGAGAGAGTTTGGTACATTGTGTACCACCCCCAGAAAAGAAAACTCTGTGTAGTTTTTGACTGTGCAGCATCCTTTCAAGGGAAATCACTGAACGAAGAACACTTGCAAGGGCCAGACCTAACGAACACACTGATTGGAGTACTAACAAGGTTTAGGTGGGATCACATTGCCTTGATGTCAGACATAGAAGCTATGTATCACCAGGTGCGAGTACCTCCAGAGGACAGTGATCTTTTGCGTTTTCTCTGGTGGCCAAATGGGAACTTGAATGAACCTCTGCAAGAATACAAAATGATGGTGCACTTGTTTGGGGCAACATCCTCCCCAAGCTGTGCAAACTATGCACTAAAAAAAGCAGCAGAAGATGCTAAAGAAAAAATGCCACTAGCAGCAGTTACTGCTGTTCTGAACAATTTTTATGTAGATGATTGTCTTCTGTCAGTTTCAGATGAAACAGAGGCATGTACTATGGTCAGGGACCTGACTGCATTGTGTGAGAGTGGAGGATTTCACTTAACAAAGTGGATGAGCAACAGCAGAGTTGTCCTTGCTTCCATTCCTGAAAAGGAAAGAGCAAAGGAGATTAAAGATTTAGATTTGAGACATGATGCACTACCAGATGAAAGAGTCCTAGGAGTGAACTGGTGCACAGAGACAGATGTATTCAAGATCAGAATAACTGAAAAACCTGTGCTAAAGACTAGACGAGGCATTCTCTCATTTGTAAGTGCAATACATGACCCATTGGGCTTTTTGTCTCCTGTCATTCTGCCAGCAAAAATCATCCTGCGAGAGCTATGTGGCAGGAAGATTTCATGGGATGAGGAAATCCCAGCTGAACTGGCTCAAAGGTCACAAGTTTGGCATTCAGAGCTTCAAAACTTCATGGCTTTACCGTCAACAGGTGTTTGAAACCTGCTGGATTTGGAGTGGTCATATCTACACAATTGCACAACTTCGCTGATGCCAGTGAGAGAGGTTACGGAGTTGTTACTTACCTCCGTATCACAAACCAGAAAAGAGAAACTCACTAAAAATGGACAAGCTCATGAGAAAGGAGCTGCAAATGCCACAAGAAGAATCTGTGTTTTGGTCTGACAGTACCACTGTTTTAAAGTACATTTCCAGCGAGAACATCAGATTTAAGACATTCGTAGCAAATAGAGTGTCACTTATTAGAGAACACACAAAACCAAGTCAGTGGATGTATGTCAACTCTGAATTAAACCCTGCTGACCACGCTTCAAGAGGAATGAACACAGACACATTCCAAGATGGCGCTGGAGTGACGGCAGCCTTTCCAAGTAGCTCTGCAACACCGCACCTTTTTTCTTAACTTTAACTTTTTTAGACTAGGCTTTTCAAAGTTTTTTTTCACCTTCCTCTACTTATACCTCTTAGATATAGCGATACAAGATGGATAATGCACTTTTCAAAACTTCTGGAACCAGCTCCTTCATTTATTCGAGAGCGGAGCTGCTGGCACTAAAAACAAAGGGACAGACCGGCATGCGACACAACATCCCGGCCGAGCTAAAGAGGAGCTACAGAGGCTGCAAAGCTGGAGCGAGGAGAGCGGATCACCGGAGGCGATTCAAACCATCAATCCCGACAGTGATCATGGGCAACGTGAACTCGTTACAGAATAAGATTGACGAACTGTGCGCTCTGAACAACCACAGACTATACCGTGAGTGCAGCTTGTTTATCTTCACGGAGACGTGGCTAACCGAGCTAACGCCGCAGGCTAACGTAGACCTATGCGGTTTCACATCCGTGAGAGCCGGTAGGGACACGCAGGCCAGCGGAAAAAGCAGAGGTGGGGGACTCATTGTCTACGTTAACAACAGATACTGTAACCCTGGACACGTCTCCGTTAAAGTTTCGGTATGCCGTCCGGACCTGGAGCTGCTAGCTGTTAGCTTGCGGCCATATTATCTACCTCGGGAGTTCAGTCATGTGATCTGTGTGTGCGTTTACATCCCTCCGAGGGCCGACGCAACAGCTGCCTGTGAGAAAATACACACAGTCACAGCAAGACTTCAGACACAAAACCCCGAGGCTTTCATTATTATATCTGGAGACTTTAATCATGCCACACTGGATTCTACTCTGGCTGCTTTTCACCAGTTTGTGAATTGTCCCACAAGGAGCAACAGGACAATTGACCTACTGTATGCTAATGTGAGAGATGCATACAGAGCCACCCCCCTCCCCCCACTAGGGAAGTCAGACCACAACCTGGTTTACCTACAGCCACAATACACACCCCTCGTCCAAAGGCAGCCTGTCACAACGCGCTCCATCCGGAGATGGACCCCAGAAAAGGAGGATGCTCTGAGAGACTGCTATGACACCACAGACTGGGATGTGCTCCTGAGCCCACATGGTGAGGACATAGAGGGGGCGACACACTGTCTTACAGACTACCTCAACTTTTGTGTGGACACAGTCGCCCCTGCTAAGACGGTACGGTGTTATCCTAATAACAAACCGTGGGTAACACAGGAAGTCAAAGCTGTCCTCAACATGAAGAAGAAGGCTTTCAGGAGCAAAGTGAAGGAGGAGATGAAAGCAGCACAGCGGGAGGTGAAACGCTGCCTGAGGGAAGCAAAGGACACCTACAGGAGGAAGGTGGAGCAGAAGTTGGAGAGGAACAATATGAGGGAGGTCTGGAATGGTGTGAAAACATCACAGGCCACAACACCAAGAAAAGCACAGTGGGGGGGACTGTGGAGAAGGCAAACGAACTCAACAACTTCTTCAACAGGTTTGACCAGCCCACAACCCCCCCACCCTCACCCTCACCTTCACTACAGAGTCCTCTCCCCACTCTCCTGCCTCCCTCGCTTCCCCCCCTTCCTGACACCATGACACCCCCCTCCTCCAATCCCTCTCTCAGCAGCAAGACATCTCCCCCCCTCCCCTCTTCCCAAACATCTCCCAGTGTCACAGTGGATCAGGTCAGGAGGCAACTGAGGAAGCTTCGCCCCAGAAAGGCAGCAGGCCCAGACAAGGTGTGTCCTAGGATGGTTAAGGCGTGTGCTGCTGAACTTGGGGAGCCGCTACAACGAGTCTTCAACCTCAGTCTGCGACTGGGGAGAGTGCCCGCCCTATGGAAGACATCCTGCATCGTCCCGGTCCCCAAAAAGAACCGGTCCAATGAGCTGAATGACTTCCGACCGGTGGCACTGATGTCACATCTTATGAAGACTCTAGAGCGGCTCTTCCTCAACCTCCTCCGACCACAGGTACAACATGCCCAGGACCCACTACAGTTGCATACAAGGCGGGTGTCGGAGTGGAGGATGCCATCCTGTACCTCCTACACAGAGCCCACTCACACCTGGATGGGGGAAAAGGCACGGTCAGGATCCTGTTTCTTGACTTTTCCAGTGCCTTTAATACCATCCGGCCCTGTATGCTTCAGGAAAAACTGAACAGGATGGAGGTGGACCCCTACCTGGTGGCTTGGATCTCCGACTACCTCACCGACAGACCACAGTACGTCAGGCTGAAGGACATCACGTCTGACACTGTGGTCAGCAGCACAGGAGCACCACAGGGAACTGTGCTGTCCCCTCTTCTCTTCACCCTGTACACCTCTGACTTCTGCTACAACTCTGAATTATGCCATATTCAGAAGTTTGCAGATGACACGGCCATCATGGGGTGTATCTGGGATGATCAGGAAGAGGAGTACAGAAGTCTGGTGAGGAACTTTGTCGCATGGAGTCACACAAACCACCTGCAACTCAACACCTCAAAGACTAAGGAACTGGTTGTGGACTTCGGGAGGTCCAGAGAAGGTCCACTGCCGGTTCAGATAGAGGGGGAGGAGGTGGAGGTGGTCAACAAGTACAAGTACCTCGGGCTGTGGGTGGACAATAAACTGGACTGGTCATGCAACACAGAGCACCTGTATAAAAAAGCCCAAAGCCGACTGTACTTCCTCAGGAGGCTGAGGTCTTTTAACATCTGCAGGAAGCTCCTGAGGATGTTTTACCAGTCAGTGGTTGCTGGAGTACTTTTCTATGCTGTGGTGTGCTGGGGGAGCAGCACAGCAAAGAGGGACTCATCCAGGCTGGAGAAACTGATCAGGAAGGCTAGCTCTGTGGTCGGCATGAAGCTGGACACTCTGGTGACAGTGGCAGAGAAAAGGACATTAAAGAAACTGCTGGACATTATGAACAATGCTGGGCATCCTCTGCACACAGCCATAAACAATCAGACGAGTCTGTTCAGTGACAGGTTGCTTCTCCCCAAGACAAGAACTAACAGACTTAAAAACTCCTTTGTCCCACACGCCATCAGACTGTTTAACTCCTCTCTGGAGGGGAGAGGGAGGGGAAACAGGAGGACAAAGGAGGGGGGAACAACTAAGCTGTAGTGCCTCTTCACCTCACTGTACAATACCTTGTGCAATACTTTTTGTAAATAGTCAACAGTGCAATAGACTCAATACTTGAAATGTGCAATTCACTTGTATTTTTATTTTTTATTCCTATTTATTCTATTTATCCCCTTTGTATATTTTATTTATATTTGCCTCTGTATTTATATATGTGTGTGTGTGTGTGTGTGTGTGTGTGTGTGTGTGTATATATATATATATATATATATATATATATATATATATATATATATATATATATATATATATAACAATTCTGTAACTGTAACTTCGGTCGTTGCTGTGCTTTTTTTGGAAATCGAATTTCCCAGAGGAACCCACCCGAGGGATTAATAAAGTTCTATCTTATCTTATCTTATCTTATCATGAAGTGTTAAAACTGGATTGCTGGGCCAGAGTTTTTGACAAAAGATAAGAAAAACTGGCCAATTCCACCGGACATTAAAGAAATACCAAAAAATGATGTCGAAGTCAAAGAGGTGATGAGTGTGAATGTTACAAAATTACATGAAAATCCAATGAACAAACTGATCTCTCACTATTCAGACTGGTACCGTCTAAAAAAAGCAGTTTCCTGGATACTTACGTTCAAGCAGCTGCTTGGCAGGTTAAGGAAGCTTCTCATGTCACAAGCAAGTGGCTGTGAAAGCAGCAAAAGGAAATCTGAAAAGGTTGCAGGTCAAATGCAGCAGTTCAAAACATGTATTAAGGGATCTTCACTTACCACTGCAGATGTTGCAAAGGGAGAAACTGAGATTGTTAAGTTTTGTCAAAATCAAAGCTTCGCAGAAGAAATTGCAAGTCTTCAAAAAGGTGACAAGCTTAAATGGAGCAGTCACATTGCGAAGCTGGATCCTTTTGTCCAGGATGGAGTTTTAAGGGTTGGCGGTAGGTTGCATGAGTCTGCACTACCAGCCGATGTTAAGCATCAAGTGATTCTCCCTAAAAGTCATCATGTTTCTACTTTGATTCTGAGACACATTCACCAAGAAACAGGCCATGGAGGAAGGAATTACATATTATCCAGGCTGAGAGAAAGATTCTGGATTCCACAGGCAGATTCAGCAATAAGAAAGATCCTGTCAAAGTGTGTAACATGTAGAAGGACATCTGCGAAACCTGGTGAACAAAGAATGGCAAACTTGCCACAAGATCGTCTGATTCCTGACAAACCTCCATTCACAAATGTGGGCGTAGACTATTTTGGACCTTTTGAGGTCAAGCATGGGCGCAGCAGAGTTAAGCGATATGGTGTATTGTTTACATGTCTTGCTGTTAGAGCAATACACATAGAAGTTGCCCACTCACTTGAGACTGATTCTTGCATAAATGCATTCAGGAGGTTTATTGCAAGATGAGGTCAAGTGTCTGTCATGAGATCAGGCAATGGCACTAACCTTGTGGGTGCAGAAAAGAAAATGCGTGAAGCAATCAAGGGATGGAATCATTCAAAAATTTCAGAAATGCTCATGCAAAAGGGCATCACCTGGATATTTAACCCCCCAGCAGGGTCACATTTTGGAGGAATCTGGGAGAGACAAATTCGCTCAGTTAGGAGAATTCTTAACCAGATCCTAAAGCAGCAACCTCTGGATGATGAATGCTTGCGGACATTGCTATGTGAAGTTGAAGCAATTGTCAACGGCAGGCCAATAACAAGAGCGTCTAATGAGCCCAATGATTTAGACGCACTTACACCTAATCATCTACTTCTTCTTAAAGGGCAGCCAGTACTGCCACCTGGATTGTTTCAAAGAGAGGACTTGTATGCAAAAAAAAAGGTGGAGACAGGTGCAGTACCTGTCAGACATTTTTTGGAAGCGTTGGACTAAAGAGTATTTGCCGCTTCTACAAGAAAGACAGAAGTGGTTAGTGACTAGGAGAAATCTGAGACCAGGAGATGTTGTTCTCATAGTTGATGACAGTGCACCAAGAAGTTCCTGGTTAATGGGAAAGGTTGAGAGAACAGTTCCAGACTCACATGGACTTGTCAGACGTGTGTTTGTCAAAACCAAAACTAGCGTTTTGGAGAGGCCTATCGACAAGTTATGTTTGTTGCTTGAAATGGAGGCAACAGTTTGAATCTCAGCCTCATGTGTAACAGATTTATGTTCAACACATATGACTTATGTTTCATATAATGTTTGGTTAAGCCAGTTAGATTCTGAGTGTTGATATTAAATGACGCTTTATTGTGTTAATATGTAATTGTTATGCCTTAGCAGTAACAATTAGGGGCCGGAATGTTAGCGCCATTTATAGTTATTACATGTTTTATTTTGAAAAGCCTGAAAAGGATATGGTGCTTTTGTTGTGAAAGGTTTGTGAGAAATAAAACAAGCGAATGGCGGAGCGACACGATGGTTTTACTGTCGTTGTTGCACAAACCGACACGTAAAACAGCCTCTTGTCCATCCAGACTCTTATTTTAGATATAAGAGAAATAGAGAACTCCAAGAAGAAACAAAGATACCCATTACACATAATTTACAACATTATGAATGAAATGGGCTCTATTTGGAAGCAGCCGGCCCCTCCCCTTTCGACAAGTTGTGTGTGAGACTTTAAATCATCAAACTGTAAATTATACATTTTAAATTGTTATTGATCCCTTTACCCCGAGTCCTAAAGCGTATATTTATTTTCTTACTGTTCTTATATTTATTGTTTGTTTACTTGCACTGTTGTAACTGGAGCCTCGTCGTCTCGTCTCTCTGGACTGTATGTAGCGGAGATGACAATAAAGTTTACTTTGACTTCAGCAGCGAGCAGGCGCACCGAGGGCTCTCGCGCTCACTTTTCGCGTATAGAATTTCAAAAAAACATCGGTGAAAATTATAAGTCTGTATCATAATGTCTGGTGTTTTCATGTTTTTGTTGTTTTGTTTTTATTTTGCGAGTTATTAGATGCCGCTCCAGCCAGCCAGAGAATCCCCCGCCGCCCCGCCCTCTCCTCCCTGTGCCGCAAGCATCAGGCGCACCTCGCAAACGGAGGGCGCCCTTACTCCCAGCAAATGGGTGATAGAAAACCGATCGGTGCCTGTACCATTCCCAATATGCGCTGGCTGACGTCGGGGCAGCATGAGTACGAACAATTTTTTTTTCTTTTTTTTTTTTTGCCGATGCCCGTGATGCCGCCCCGGGCAACCGCCCGTGTCGCCCGTATCAAAAACCGCTACTGGCTGATGTGGTGCTTTCGCTCCTCTGTCGCTCCAAAGCCCCAGTCAAGGTCTCGCCCCGGAAGTGATATTGATGTTGGCGGAACAGAAGCTAAGCTAACAGGCTAACGGAGCAAACATCGGAAGATGAGAGCGTAAAAGATGGCTGTCGGTTTCAGCCTGACGGTGAGTCCTTTCCTTCCGTCCGTGTGATCGGTTCTGTCTCCTGGGCAATGGGTCCCGTTTTATTTATTGATCTTGGAGCAATACGCGCTAAACAAACCATACTGCGCCTGCTCAGTCTGCGAACTAAGCTAACATTAGCTTTCGCTCTCACACACACACAAACACCAACATGTTTATGTTTGCTGAGCAGTTTGAGCTTGAGCTTTAATCGGCTCTGTGTGGATCCACCATAACACCGTGAAGCTCCCGGTAGGTCCCGTGCTGATGCTGGAACTCTGCGGTCCCTGAGTTAGCACAGCGCTGGAGCCCCGGCTCGCCGTAACGTCGACGACCTCATCGGTCACAGTGGTCACACCGTTCCCGGAGAAGCACCGAACTGTAACCTGAATGCTGAGCTTGAGCTTGGTCATTTAGTCTTTTCACTTACTTATTTTAACACACTGTTTTATTTTCACATCTAGCTGTAAATGGTTTAGTTTGGATACTTTATTAGGTAAATCTTGCTAGAGGGACCCTAACCTAACCCTCTGTTTATCAGCAACTATTCGTCTGCCAGCTGACTCCAGCTGTTCAGTGATCACCTGTTTCATCATAAGCTGGCTGTCAAGTTTAAGCCTTTATGCTCATATTTTATAAAATGATAAACATCTCTGATTGATCAATAGGACATAAGCTGGGTGTGAAGAACATCAGAGTTTAAACCTTCATTCAGATTAAAGAATGTATCAGCAGCTGAAGGTGGAGTTCCCATATTGATGATTTTGTTGATCTCAATCAGTAACGTTCTCATTGCTCTCTGTGTTTCAGACGATGGCGATGCGGCGTATCGCTGAGGAAGATGTCTGTCTTCTGGAGGTCAAATGTTTGAGGACAAACAGAGGGATGGACAGGCAGCTGCAGACAGGACATCCCACTGACACACAAGAAGAGGATGCCACACCTGTCTCAGGTGATGTCATTATATCTAATGGTGTTTAAAAGGAAGGATGAATTCACCAGGGTTGATCATTTTACCACTTTTGAATTCCATGCTATTGTTTTCAGCAGCCCTCCACTTTTATCTGTCACAGTTTACAGACCACCTAAAGACAGTGCTGCTTTTATCAAGGAATTCTCAGAATTTTTAACAAACATACACTCAAAATATAATATGATAATTTTAACCTGCACATAGATAATCCTTCTGACCCTGCATCAAAAGAATTCTTAAACATTCTTCACTGTTTGGATTTTACCAGCACGTCACACAGCCGACTCACAACAGAGGACACACTCTGGACCTGGTCATCACCCATGGGCTGTCCACCAGCGTGTCCTCTGTTGTTGACTTGGCTGTCTCTGACCACTACTGTGTGTTTTTTAACATCACCGGTTTTATTCTAGGGCTGCTCAATTAATCGAATTTTAATCACGATTACGATCTGGGCTTTCAACGATCATTAAAAATGACTGAGCCGATTATTAGCCCCTCCCTCATTTATCCGCGACACCTTAAAGGCCGGTCCGTGAAAATATTGTCGGGCATAAACCGGTCCGTGGCGCAAAAAAGGTTGGAGACCGCTGATTAAGAGGACCCGAGGGAAGCTCGGAAAGCTAAGCAGAAGTTATTTGGAGAGTGACTGCCGTTGGTTGAAAAGAGAGTTTAAAAAAAAAAAAAACTTCAGTGGTGTTGCACACTATTTTATATTATTTTTTAAAGTCATTGTTAACCCTTTAAAGCCGGTCAGAGCAGCACGCTCTGTTTTGCGTAACTATTTTTAAATCCCTGTAGCACCTGAACCGCGTAAGCTAGCGCAATAATTTGTTTTGCATATGAAACCGGAGGAGTTGTACTTACATCTGATGCCATCAGCTTGTCCTCGGTCACGGTTTCGTTCCACATATAGCTTTGCAAAAATTGCATAAAAAGCGCTTGCAGGAACAAAAACATAATATTCCAGAAACACGCTTTGCCGTTCCTATCAGCTGTTCGTAACACTTCCCACAGTGAAATGATGCACATGCTGTTTTCTTTGCAAATTTGCATCATAGGATTGTTTTTTGTTTTTCCTGCAGTATATAAAAATTGCTGTATCTCCAAAATAAAACTATGAAGACACTCAAAATAAATTTCCTGTGGTGGGAAACTATTTTTTGCAACTTTATTGTATTTAAAGTTTTGAGGGATAAACCTCTTAAATTTCTCCAAGTAGAAATATATGTAAACAAAACAAAAGCGATTTTCAATTTTTTTTGTAGTTTATTGCACTTTTTTGCAATTTATGTAATTACTATGGACTTAATGCATACATATTATTAAAATATGGGCTATAACAGTTGTATTGATGTATAGCAACTTGAAATGCTCCCACAAATGGCACTACAGCATGTAAAAAAAAAAAAAAAAGCTCTGGTGGACTTGGTTCTATAGTAGGTCTTAAAGGGTTAAATAAATATCGTCAAATAATCGTGATCTCAATTTCAGTGAAAATAATCGTGATCATCATTTTTGCCATAATCGAGCAGCCCTATTTTATTCAGCGGGAGACCTCGGTGCGAACTGTGAGGAGGCGCTATCTAACCTCTGAAGTGGCTGCAAATTTTACCAGGGTTTTAGACGAATGCCCCCCTGTGATTCTACCTGCACCCTGTGATTTGATTTTTAATCATTTTAACAGCAAACTGAAGAAAAGCCTTGACTGCGTTGCTCCACTCACCACCAAAAAGATTAACGTAAAACAGGCATCACCCTGGAGAAACGAAGAAGTCAAAAAACTCAAAAGAAATTGCAGGGCAGCAGAAAGGAGATGGAGGAAAAATAAAAATACTATCAACCATCAAATATTTTACAAGCAACTTAAAATGTACAATAATACACTAAGGAATTCAAGAAATTCATACTTCGCCAAAATAATCAGTAATAACAAAAATAATCCCAAGGTCCTCTTTTCCTCTTTTCCACTATATATCATTTATTTAACCCTGATTTTAACAGCTCCCAAAGAACCCCCACAGACTCACTCTGTGAGCAGTTTGCAGACCACTTCAGGGGAAACGTCAGCGCCATCAGATCTGATATTTTATCTAATCGCGATATGTTTGTAAACACATCTGAGGGCTCGATTGTACCTGAGGAGACACTGGACAGCTTTGTCCTGGTTAATGCTGAGAACCTTCAGAAAGTTTTCTCCACAGTGAGACCCACCACATGTCTTTTAGATCCAATCCCCTCTTCACTCTTTAAAACACTTTATGGATTTTTTGAGGCTGAGCTTTTATACATGATGAATTGCTCTCTTCAGTTGGGTGTCTTCCCTGCTGCCTTTAAAACGGCGGTGGTGAGGCCCCTTCTGAAGAAGAGCAATTTGGATTGTAATGATTTTAATAACTACAGACCTGTATCCAACTTACCATTTTTAAGTAAAATCTTAGAAAAACTTGTTTTTACTCAGATTACTGATTTTCTCAATGATAGACAGATCCTGGAGATATTCCAGTCTAGAGCAGGGCGATATGGCCAAAAATATTTATCACGATATATATTTGAAAATTTGCGATAACGATATAACCGACGATATAATTGATGCGAGACAAAATACAACTCCACAACATTACTAGCGCAAAAAGACAACCTTCCATTTATTTTCACTTAAACAAGAAGCTGGTTTTTATGTACATTAAAGCTTTATAAAAATGTAACCGTGCAAATGCAAATTCCTTGCTGAAAGTTTAACCAAAAGGCATTTCCAGTAGAAATGGGCTGACATATCCTGAGCATAACCATGTATAATATCCACTGAAGTTAAAAAGAGGTGCTTTGCAACATTAAACTGCAGTGTGCAGTACGTATTTTTCGGACCATAAGGTGCACGGGATTATAAGGCACATTAAGCGAAACAAAGCAGTCAGATAAATCAAACTTTATTAAACTCATTCTTCTTGCTTCCTCCACTTCTGTACCATTGATTCATTAATGTTGAATTCTCTGGCAGCTGCTCTATTCCCATGTTGTTGCAGTATATTAATGACTAACCTCGTATTGTGGATGGATTATCTCAGTTGTTCTCCTGACTGAAGTTTGGTCCGTTTACAGCATCCTGCCATGCGATTGCATTTGTCTCTAACCATGAAGAACCTTCACGTTAACTTTTATCGAGTGGAAAAGTGTTAGCGTTCATCCTCCAGCTTCACTGTTTATGTTATGCTAACATAGCTGTGTCGCTAGCGATCACGTAGCACATCATTATATACCAGCTAGCCCAACTTCAGTAACCCTACAAACGTCACTGCTGTTTAGTTTCCTGTCTTCATTTATGTTGGAAGTGATAGCAGAGCTGTACGTTTGATTTTTTTTTCAGAAATCTCTCAGTCAGAACATGCTATATCATGCTTAGGTAACTAGCGAAACTAGCGAGCTAACTTCCGCTAGCTTCCTGCTAACTTCTAACTCCGTTAAATGTAATAACTTTTGTTTTCATGGATGCCTGGAAGTTAAACTTTATAGTTACACCTGGTAAAGCAGCAATGCTGATCGTTTTATTAAAGATGAAAGAATTTAGACAGTTTTTAACGCTCAGTGATGCTGCAGTGTTGTTTGACCTGAAGTATACGGAGTTTAGGACCCAGATTACTCCCAGATTTAAGAGCATCTTAGTCCGACAAATATGACAATAACAACGGCCGCTTGCATGTTCTGCAAAAAAATGTGCTTTGTTGTGTATCTGACGGACAAACACCAAACCAGTTCCACATCACGGAAGTTGCACCATTTTTACAAACCAATTCTGGTTCATCTGTTTCACTCAACAATCGGCCATGTGCGTATGAAAACAAAGGAACTGCGCATGCGCGTTTTACTCCCATTCTATCGCGATATTTCATTTTCCTATCGTTGCCTAACATTATACCGGTATTACCGTGAACGGTATAATATGGCCCAGCCCTATTCCAGTCTGGATTTAGGGTGAACCACAGCACAGAGACTGCTCTCCTAAAGGTTTTAACTGATTTTAGATGTAACTGGGACGCCCAAAAGCTCTCAGTCATGGTGCTACTGGATCTAAGCGCAGCCTTTGATACAGTAGACCACGCTATTCTTTTAAACAGACTGAAACACATGGTGGGCCTCTCTGGTGCTGTACACAACTGGTTCACTTCCTGTCTCTCAGACAGAACTTTTATGGTGAGCATGGACACATGCTCCTCTAAGATCCATAAAATGACATGTGGTGGTTCAAGGGTCGGTTCTAGGCCCCGTACTTTTTAATTTGTATATGCTCCCTCTCGGCGGTGTCATCAGGAGGCATGGAGTGAACTTCCACAGTTACACTGATGACACTCAGCTGTACATCTCCTTGTCTCCTGATGACACCAGACCAATGGATGCCACTGTAAAAAGTCAATTAAATTTTATAGAGGAAAATCGCCAAAATTGAACAATACCTATGAATGACTGTTCAATTTTGGCGATTTTCCTCTATAAAATTTAATTGACTTTTTACAGTGGCCTGCTATGGTTAATAATAACATATTCCAGTCATGAGTGGTATCAAAAGTCTTCTCCACTGTAGCATTTGGCATTCCCAATAATATAACATGATACCTTAATCAAAACACAGCTAATATAGCACAGTTTTCTTAATGCAAACATCAGTAACTCAAAATCAGCAACCACAGTGTTAAGTCTGCAGTTCATACTTATGTGAAGCTAGAGTCTCCTCCTCCAGTCTCTCTTATCCTCCTACTCCTGAAAAAACAAAACAAAACAAAGCGAAGCATCCACCCTTCTCTTGTCGGCTGGGTGAATTGTTTATGAATTGTTTATTGGCATTTACTAATCCTAAAGTGGGTGCAGTCATTGTCTCAGTATCAAGTCAGTCAAAACTTTTAGTCGTCAGTCCATCACAGTCCATTCACATGCATACCTCCATACACATTCATACCAGATGTTGCTGATAATGGAGTCTCACGCGCAACCTATTCGAGCCTCCATCACCAGCAAGATGACGTCATCATTTTAAAGGAAAACAATTCCTTGTTGTTTTTTTGGGCCGGATTGACTCGGTGCAATCCTTTTAGATCAGTGTTCCCTATAAGTGAATTTCTCCCAAGCCAATTACAATCATGGAGAAGCACACTTTGCAACTGTTTACAGTAATAATATTTTATAGCGCTTTAAATTTCAATCTTTCAGGCCTTGTTTAAAGAGCTGATTGTTAAATCATGAACTCACAAAATATCAACATATCACCACCGGTGGATCACACCTCTCAGATGTTTTTTCTCCAGTGCACTGTAACAAAAACGAAAACAGACATAACCAACAAAATACTACTAAAATAACACAAACTAGGGCCCGTTGCAGACATGTCCAAGCATAAAACTATCCCTCTCTCGCTTACGAGAAAGAACACAAGCCAAAGCTCACTGATAAAATCAAGCTAGCGCTAAACAAAACCAAACAATCAACCAGAAATTCACAGGAACATTTTGCTTCCTGCTGGGACACTATTGTGTGGGAATGAGAACCTCAGGTGCCGTAACACCTTTTGTTCCTCCTTGAATTAAAACTCAATCACAGAAAATGCCGTACTCCAACCTAAACTTACACTATTAATTCATCATTTTTCACTCTGTGCCACTGTTCCTCATCAGGGCTGTGTGAAGCACAGCAAAGAATTCAGTCAAGGCCTTGAGCCATAAACAGACATCACGCACAGACATTGTTTTCATAACCAAACTGTTTTAGAGCTTATTCCTAAAATCTACATAAATGCCTTCTAGGTGACATATAACACATTCTAAGTATTTAATGGTAATCAATGGCTCCTCATAAAAATTATGCATTGGGATGTTTGTGTGCAGCATTTTGCATATCAGCATAAGCAAAGCATTCTTGATTGCATCAGCGTGTGTGTGTGTGTGTGTGTGTGTATGTGGATCACTTCTCAGTGAATCAGCATTCCAATGTGTGTGTGTATATGTGTGTGTGTGTCATTTCTCACTCACTCAACGAGTGCACGTGTTCATGTGTGTATTTTACTTCATTCTGAATCTGTGTGTTTGGAGACGTGTGTGTGTGTGTGTGTGTGTGTGTGTGTGTGTGTCATTTCTCACTCACTCAACGAGTGCACGTGTTCATGTGTGTATTTCACTTCATTCTGAATCTGTGTGTTTGGAGACGTGTGTGTGTGTGTGTGTGTGTGTGTGTGTCATTTCTCACTCACTCAACGAGTGCACGTGTTCATGTGTGTATTTTACTTCATTCTGAATGTGTGTGTGTGTGTGTGTGTGTGTGTGTGTGTGTTCATCACTTTCCTGTTCTGGTGTTCTGGGTAAACCACGGCCTGAAGCATGCCCTGGGGTCCTGCCCCCCTCCTTTTCAGTTTGTTTGCGACCATTGCTGCTGCTGCTGCTGCTCAAAATTCAGTCCGTCCTGGTTCTGACCCCAATTGGGGCAGTCCTTTCTCCAGTGTCGATGTTCACCGCAGGTGAAACCTGCATCTTCTTCTGTGTTTTTGTCCATTCTGAGGTGCCTTCTGTCCTCAGTTACTCCTCTTGTCTCGGTCACGCCCTTTTTCGCCACCCGATCATCCGTGTTGGTCCATCACTGTCCTGCACAGTGTGAATGCAAAGTTATCAAGGTCAGCATTCTTTCGCTCGGCCTTACTTTTCATTCGGGCTTGGCGGGCGTCTCGTCACAGCTCTGTCAGCTGACGCAGTCTGGGAATTTTCCCCCGTGTAGTGAAACGGGCCTTAGGTTTAGTGCTCTCCGTCTCGGCTGCATGAGATCACATTCCTGCAGGTCTGTTGACATTCTCAGGTCGTTGTTGTGGGTCCAGCTGTTGCAGCATTTGGTCAGTGTCACGTATGGGGGAGAGCAGGAGTCCAGTCAGCCTCGGCTTTCAGGGCCGGCAAAGCAGCCTGTAATTAAATATGTATAGAAAAAACAAAAACAAAACAAAACAAAAACAAACAAAAAACAAAAACAAACGAACAGGAAAATGATGTTGTGTTGGCTGTGTTATTCAGAGGGGAGACAATGGGGCCAGGCCCTGTGTCAGCCTTCTCTCCCCCTTTTTTTGTTTTTTCTCTCCCGATATAATCAACTCCTAACCCACCAAGTTGACAGGACAACACCGGTATATGTTAAAATTCTTAAGATCATGTTTAAAAGCCCAAAAAAGGAACTTTCTTTCATTCAGTAATCACTTTTATTAATCAATCAACAGAAAACATGTCACAATTTGACTCTTTTTACCACTAAATTTGTTGTGTCTTGCCTGGTTGGTTAGACCAGTGTTCCTTTTTTTTTTTTTAGTTAAATTGTTGTCCTGCAACCCAGAGGGTTTCTTTGTCAGTAATGTATAGACTTCATCATTTAAGTATGTTAATTTTTCTTTAACCTTGCTGGAAAATCTTCACGTGTTCATGAGTGTAAGCTGTTTCTTCATTGCGTGTATGTGCATTTGTATAAAAGCAGGTTAATTTTATCTTTTCTCAAACTAGGCGTTACCTTAAAAGGAGCCTTTCTCTCAGATTTCTCTGCTTGTGTGTGTTTTTGTTTCACCTTTTTGTTGTGATGCTCCGGACGCCTTCCCAACCTCCACAAGTCCGTTGGCCCCAATTTTATGTGTTAAAACTTCTCTTAATTTCTCCTCTAATTCTCTCCTCGCTGCTGTCTTTTTCACAGCTGCTGATTCGTGCTGGGTGTGGTTCCCATTACCTATAATTTTGCTTCGGCCGCTGTGCTTGTGGGGGCAGTTGGTCCAGGTCCGCAGCTTCCTGTATTAACACACTAAGAGATTTATTTTAATTTCATTTTCATCACTTTTAAACCGATAAGCAGGCAACACGCCTACCTTGACAGCGTAAACTGTACGCCAGTCTCCCAACACATTCCTCTCTCTACTCCTCCATAATTCTCCACTGCACACCTCTTACTATCTCTCCTTTTTATTTTTATTACACCACAGAGTAATACACCCAATTATGCCCGTCTATCTCCATGTGGCTCCAAATTCCCTCTTTATTTTAATTTCACACTCGTCAGGGGACAGGCACACAACAATTTCAACCACTGAAACGAGGAATTCAACCTTTTTATATTTCTTTACTAATCTAGACT
Source organism: Rhamphochromis sp. 'chilingali' (assembly GCF_963969265.1). Taxonomy (NCBI): domain Eukaryota; kingdom Metazoa; phylum Chordata; class Actinopteri; order Cichliformes; family Cichlidae; genus Rhamphochromis; species Rhamphochromis sp. 'chilingali'. The sequence goes on along the minus strand of NC_137938.1, from coordinate 39,322,684 downwards.
CAACGTTTGTTCGCAAAATGTGTCTTGTTCTAGTCCGGAATAAATGTGAACCCGTGATTACACGGCCGTTCCAGTGTTATTTCCGTAGCTATGCGGGGGCCCTCACCTCCCCAAGTCACCACCTCGGCACCCGGACGCCGCCGGTCCTGCCCGCGCGTCCACGAACAGGAGGGTCGCCACTCCTAGGGCAAAGTTCCACAGGTACACTAGGCATCAACCTTTGATCCTAAAATGTGTATTTGCTCTAATGTCCTCCTAATCAAACACATCAACCGTCACTGTCACTGTGTTCACGCTTCACACTTCACACAAAACACACTCAGAGCGCGCCTCACTCACACTCTCACTCAGTGCGCGCTTTACCCACAAGACAGCACCCAGGGCGCGCCTCGCAGCTTCACACACACTCTCTCACCCAGAGCGCGCTTTCACACTCACACACAACACTTTTCCTCAGCGGGAATTTTACACAGAAACCTCTGAGCTCAACTATTAGATCTTCTTAAAGCACACTGCACCATAGACCAAAATACCCCTTTCTCTGCGCTTATGACCGCCACCACGGGGCAAAGTCGCATCATAAAAGTGATGCTTGCATCCCCGAAGTTATACCTGACATCATAAACCAGGTGTTGCTATGTACTTAATTTTTACTTTGTATTATGACCGCAGCCCTTAAAACTCGACTGACGCCACAAACCACCGTCAAAACCTCTATCCAATGTACTAAAACTAGCACCAACCACTACTGCACTTCACGGCCGCACCACCGGAACACGCCGTATCATAAACCAAACCTACGGACGTGTTTCGCTCTCGCGTTGCCAGCGTCCAACTGCACCGTGAAGCCAGCATCTGCTTTTCCTTAAATCAACTTCTATTTCATAGCCGGCAAAAGCCAGGACGTCACTGACACCATAAACAAAATAAACAAACCTCGACTTCAATGTACTGGACTAATGGCCGCGTCTTCAGAATAAATTCTAATGTATTATTGCTACAGAAGCCAGTATTAGACAAAATTAAATGTGGAAGGTAAAGTGGCTGCAACTAGTCCAACGTAGTATGTTATTAGTATCTCGGTAGAAGCAGATTACTGCAACTAGTCCAACGTAGTATGTTATTAGTATCTCGGTAGAAGCAGTTTACTGCAACTAGTCCAACGTAGTATGTTATTAGTATCTCGGTAGAAGCAGTTTATTTAACACACTGGAATTCAGCCTCAACTTATGTTGTTAGTATCTTGCGCCAAAAACCAGACACCGACAAATTTACTGTGAAAATACATGTGACTCAGCGAACAGATTAATTTGGAAAGCCCAATATGCACATTTGGTATTTATAATACAACAGGCTGTGCTTACCTTTTTATTTTTGGACCGGTCCTCTGTTCACCTCGCCTCACGATCTCACCAAAGGTCAAATCTGCACCTCCTCAGCACACCAAAGATCCGGGTCACACGGCACCAAGTTGTTGAATTCTCCCAATTCTTTGAATCTTTGGGCTGAAGGAAGGACAATACTCGGTGTATCAATGCTCAATCAACAATCATTTATTTCCATACAATTCAACAGTCAGAGCATTACAACGTCCGGACGGGAGAGATGCTACCAGAGGGTCAGGCACATGTCTCAAAATGGTGACGGGTTGCTCAGCTTTTTATAGTCTCTAGTGGCCCCCAGCTAGTCGTAAAAGCCAAAACATCACATTCTTTCTCTGTTACAGCGCCTAAGTTATGACCTCGGCAGTTGTTTCTCTGCTTTCTGTAAGGTGGGGGTGTGGAATGTGGTCTATCTATCTCCCCTGTCTTTAGACACAGAGTCTCCTGCTTACAACCTTCTCTTCATGATTCAACAATTAAGCATGTCAAGAAAACAGTGTAACACATTCCCAGCAGATCAAGGATACAGAGTGATGCACATTTATCTAATGAACTAATATGTGAATATGTTCTGTTAACTCAAAAGTATAATGAGAACTAAACTACATACAGCTCACACACTCTATATTAAAGGGTATAATGTGATCTACAGCAGTATTCTAATTCCACTACTTTGATTACATATATAAGGTAACATATAATAACAGAATAATCTAATAATGCCCTTTTTAACTGTATTTTAGATATAAGATCTTGGATGGCAGAAAACTTTTTACAGCTTAACCAGGACAAGACTGAAGTTTTAATCGTCGGTCCTGAGGCTCAGAGAGAGAAACTCTTGTCTAAATTAGAGGCATTTTCATTATGTCCTTCACTACAAGTGAAAAACCTGGGTGTTATTTTTGACTCTGAGCTTGGTTTTATTCCACATATTAAACATGTAACCAAAATTGGATTTTATCATCTAAAAAATATAGCCAGAGTCGCCCTATTCTCTCTCGGGCTAACACAGAGATGTTGATGCATGCTTTTATTACCAGTCGCATTGATTACTGCCCTGCTCTCTGGTCTTCCCAAAAAGAATATTTCAACTTTACAACTTTTGCAAAACTCGGCAGCTCGTGTGCTGACGAAGACCAGAGGGCGGGCCCACATTACACCGGTTTTAGAATCGCTGCACTGGCTCCCCGTGTGTTTCAGGATCGATTTTAAAGTTCTTTTATTGGTTTTTAAATGTCTTAATGGTCTTGGGCCTTCTTATCTCTCAGATCTGCTTTTACCATATGAACCCTCGCGGACCCTGAGGTCCTCTGGTACTGGCCTTTTGATTGCCCCTAAAGTCAGGACACATGCTCACGGAGAGGCAGCTTTTCAGTGGTATGGTCCTCGTCTGTGGAACAGCCTGCCGGAGGAGCTCAGGGCCGCAGAGAACGTACATGTTTCTAACAACAGGCTCAAGACCCACCTTTTTAATTTAGCTTTCACCTAACGTTTATTTATTTTATGCTTATTTATTCTATCCTGTTATTCTATTATTAATTTAGGTTTTACCTAATATTTATTGATTTTATTCTTATTCATTTTTTAATCTTCTTACTCCATTTATATTTATATTGTATCCCGTTCTTATTTACTTTATTGTTTTGCCCTGTATATATCCTATTGTGTCATATCTCCAGTGTTTCCTCGGAGGGCGCTCTCTGCACCGGGCGATCGACCGTGGCTGCTGGGGCTCTGGGGGTCCTCTCAGCCTGGCTGGAGGGCTTCTTTGCCTCCTTCCTGCTGTGTGCCCAGCCCGGAGGCTGCGGTCTGTGACCGGCTCCCGGTGCAGACGGCTCCCTGTTATTATATATCGGGTGGCTGTAGCTCAGGTGGCAGAGCAGGTCAGCCACTAATCAGAAGGTCGGTGGTTCGATCCCAGGCTGCCTCCTGGCTGCATGCCAAATATCCTTGGGCAAGATACTAGCCCCATGTTTGCCTACTGGTGGTGGTCAGAGGGCCCGGTGGCGCCAGTGTCCGGCAGCCTCGCCTCTGTCAGTGCGCCCCAGGGCAGCTGTGGCTACAATGTAGCTTGCTATCGCCAGTGTGTGAATGGGTGGATGACTGAATGTAGTGTAAAGCGCTAGAAAAGCGCTATACAAATGCAGGCCATTTACCATAGTGTTTCCTCACGTGGCTCATGCGTACCCAGCCCAATTTTACTCTAAGTGTGTGTGTGTGTGGGGGGGTATGTGTGTATTCACATCGTTTATGTTAATGAGAGTGTGGGGAGTGAGTTGGAGGGTGGGGTGGGGTGGGCTGCTTTTAACCACTTTGTGCTACATTTCCTTTTGTATGAAAAGTGCTTTATAAATGAAGATTGATTGATTGATCTGATTGGCTGGTTCAGTCTGTGTGCAGGCCGCATTTGATCTGCACAGGGGAGGGTTACAGGGAGTTACCCTCCCTCTGTGCTGTGTAAAGATCAGCTAAAGGAGGCAGAGCTAGCGTTTGTTCACACCCGGACTTTCCTGTTCAGGTGGGCGGATGATGGGAGAGAGAGCGGTCACCGTCGAGACTAGCGATGATGAACTGGGACGACTGGATATTGACCTGGACAGGAAGTCCAAACAGCTGAACCTGACATCCAGCGACGTGCGCGCCATCCTGCACGTGAGCAGCACGCCACCACACACACACACACACTTTAACGCACACTAACACGTACACTCAGACATGTGTGTGTTTCAGGAGGTGATCACTGATGAGCGTGTGGTTGCCATGATGAAAGCGGCAATCAGAGACACTCAGGACCTTCCCATGTTTGTGAGTTTGTTCACCTGTTGGTGTCTACCTGTATCTGTCAGGCATTTGTTGCTTTTTTCTGTATGTATGTAAAATACATATCTTTCTGCCTGTCTCTCATCAGGAGCCAAAGATCTGGACTCGGTCCAGACTCAAACAGAGCCTTCAGGTGAGTTCAGCATCCCACAATCTTCTCTGACAGTTTACCTGTGAGCCTGACCTGTGTGTCTGCTTTCAGCCTGTGAACCGGGGTCTGTCTGCAGTGAACAAGGTAAACTCATCATCCTGTGTTCAAATGTTTTAAGTTGGATTTGAAATGTTGTCAGTTTCAGTGATGCTTTACCCTCGCACCTGTCTGTCCCGCAGGCCCCTCAGTTTATTGACATTGAACTTGAGGATAATGAAGACTCATCTGATGAAGAGTATTGTCCTGATGAAGAAGAGGAGGAAGATACAGCTGAGGAGGTGAGTCTTTAACCTTTCGCCTTGCTGCTGTCCTCAGGAAACTGACCTCACTGTGCAGTCATGATGTCACACATGTGAGATCCAGGTTATCAGTAAGAGACACTAATCCAAACTCTGAGAACCAGAAACAGGATGAAGAGCACCTGTGCAGTCTCACCTGCAGCAGGTGACTCTGACACTCTGTGAGGCCTCATTTCTCGCTCAAACATGATGCCACATACAAACACACACACACTCACTCGGAGTGTCAGAACTTGCATAAATGAAAATTTCAGGACTTCCATCTGTACAAACCTTTTCATCTTGACAGACATTCCTCAGTGATGCTGACAGCTTGGCTTCACCTCCCAGAATGCACCTGGGCTCCCAGAACAAGTCTCCAACACACCTGAGGATGGACAGCTCCCTGCAGGTTTGCTGATGTCTGACCACCACAAAGTGGTACAGTGACCTCTGACCCTGCAAGCTGCTCTGACCTCTGGCTTATTGCTTAGAGATATGAAGGAAACCCGCACGACCAGATGAGTTCCACCTGCGCGCCTCAGCTCCTCCCTCCTGCTGAATCGTCCTTCCTGGAGAGACTCAAGGCTGTTGATGAGGAGTTGGACTGCAGCCCCTCCTACACCTACAGTCAGGTAACATATCTAACCAGGCAACACCAGGGAACAGCATATCAAACTCTTTTTAAACACTTCCTGTTACTGAAGGACCTGTGTGATATCAGACTTTGTGTTCTCACCTTATTAAAAGGATGGGGGGTAAATACCTGTGATGTGTCCCGTCTGGTTTGATCTTGCACCTGTGTGTGTGTTTCAGTCTCTGGACAGGAAATCTGATGTTGATGGTGGCGTTGATAATGGCTCCAGCAGTTTGGCGTACCGCACACGCTCCAAGCATCCTCTGGTAGACGTACCTCTGGGTCAGCTGGAGGCGGAGCTTCTGCCTCCTGACATAACGGCCGACATGTACGATGAAAGCACTGCCCAGCGGGAGGAGGACCGCCATTGGGCAAAGTGGCTGCAGGGCCTAATGGCCCCCGACTTTGAAGGTTAGAGGTCATGATGGCGCTGGCTGCTCGAGGCTTCAAATTTTAAATGTGGTGGGGTGGCTGTAGCTCAGGAGGTAGAACAGGTCACCTACTGATTGGTTGGTGGTTTTATCCTTGCCTCCTCCAGTCTGCATGTCAAGTATCCTAACCCTAAGTTGCTCTCCGATGCCTCCATTGTAGTGTGTGAATGTCGTTAGAAAGCACTCAGTTTAGACAAAGTCCTTGCGAGAATGGGTGTGATTGGGTGAATGTGGCATGTTGCATAAAGAGCTTCAAGTACTCCGGGAGAGTAGAAAAGCACTATATAAGAATCAGTCCATTTACCAATTGTGAACCTGGTTTTTTTTGTTTTTTTTTTAACCTTTAAAAGTCAAGCTGCTGAAGCATGCTGATGGTGAACATCCAGGATTGGACAAACTTTATTGATATGTCGTAAATGGAAAACAAGCTCAGAAAAATGTTTTTGAGTTGAAAAGGAAGGTTATGGTTTTGTCTAACGGCAAACAGCTGATGTTTGTTTTCAGAAGAGGCCGAAGATGACGACGACCCCGAGTACAACTTCCCAGAGGACCTGGATGAACCCGACCTGGAGGACTACAGGACGGACCGGGCTGTGCAGATCACCAGTAAGTGATGTGCAGTTAGGAGGAGGCGGAGCTTTGAGAGTGTCAGAATCCTCACTGTGAATTCTGCGTCTTGTTTTTCAGAGAAGGAAGTAAATGAGCTGCTAGAAGAACTCTTTGAAACTGTGAGTTCTTATTTTGTTTCCGCAAATTTGACTCGATGCCACTTTACACTCACAGGATTAGTCTTTAACGTCAGTATGTGGGCGAGGCTTCAAACTTTTTCTTGTTTTCCTCTCCTCTGCAGCTCCAGGAAGAAGAAGAGGTGGTGGCTGAGGAGGAGGAGCATGAGGAAGAGGAGCCCCCGTCACAGACTGGCCCTAAGTTCAACGTGCCACAGGCTTTACGGTACTGATAGTTGCATCCCAGTGCATGATGCTCAGCTTAGAAACATACAAACACATGTTAAAAAACAGTTTTTAAAAAAAATTTAAAATATCACCACAATCGCATCACCCATGGAAACATCTGGAGCTTCATGAAACCACAGAGAGAAGCAGCTGGAGTCTGATGTTTAGAACATCTGGCAGCAGCTGCTCTCTCCGGGGCGATCGTGGCTCAAGAGTTTGGAGTTCGCCTTGTAAGTGGAAGGTTGCCAGTTCGAGCCCTGGCTTGGACAGTCTCGGGCGTTGTGTCCTTGGGCAAGACACTTCACCCGTTGCCTGCTGGTGGTGGTCAGAGGGTCCGGTGGCGCCAGTGTCCGGCAGCCTCGCCTCTGTCAGTGCGCCCCAGGGTGGCTGTGGCTACAATGTAGCTTACCAGTGTGTGAATGTGTGTGTGAATGGGTGGATGACTGAATGTGTAAAGTGCTTTGGGGTCCTTAGAGACTAGTAAAGCGCTATACAAATACAGGCCATTTACCATTTATTTGTTCGTGAGTAAATCGATTTGGCTGAGATTAAAGTTATTAGATTAGATAAAATAAAACTTTACTAATCCCCCGGGTTTTTTTCACACAGCTAAATAAACATCAGACAGAAAACAGGAAAAATTAAACAGAAGTGTGAGATGGTCGAGAGTTTACACCAGTGTCCTGTTATATTTTAGATAGAGTTGAGTTTATTAAACTCCACCGAGACAGCAGTGACGCTAATCTGAAGGCTAGACCATCCCATACCCAGGAGTATTGGAGCAGTTGAGTTGCATTTTTTCTAAACACCGGGTCTCTGTGGCTTTTAAACCCCAAAACATGCTGCGCCAAAAATTGGTCCACCCCAAGGATCGGGTCCCCCGACACAAACAGTAACATAGTGTACGCTGTTAAGTGCAGGAGGATTGCCAGGATTTATACATCGGGGAAACCAAACAACCTCTGGCTAAGAGGATGGCACAACACAGAAGAGCTACCTCATCAGGCCAGGACTCTGCAGTCTATTTACACCTACAGGCCAGTTGACACTCTTTCCTTTTTTTTTTTTTTTCTTTTTTTTTTTGCCTGTCCCGTTTGGCTCTTTTGCATCAGAATTGTTGTCTAAAGGCAAAGAAAGATGCCCAACGGATTTACTTTACCAAACTGACCATCCCAGCCTTGCCGTAATGGTCCATTTGATTCACCTTTTATTGTTTATTTTATTTTCACTTACTGAATACGGGACAGACTTGACTGGGGGAAAGAAGGGGAGAAAGAAAGAGGGAAAGAGAAACAGCTGAGAAGAGGGACAGGGGAGAAGGGCAAAAGACAAAAACCAACAGAATGAGCAGAAAAAAAAAACACATATCAATCACCTGGATCACCTGCTGAGAAAGAAAAAAGAAAACAAGCAGAAGAGAACAAGAGTAATAGAATAAACAACATCACAATGATATATGGGAATATGACAGTAAATACTAAATGTTAAACATTATTGTGCAGCACATAAGATCAACAGAACACAGTGTGCGTTGAGGTAGGAGCCAAAAAGGGTGTAGTTTGTGGGTGTGATCACCCGTGTGTACACCTATGAGCATGGACGCGCTTGTATTTAAAAGGTTCCTTCATGTAATGATCTGCTAGAGGGTGTGGGGGGGCCACAGCCCCGTCCTCCAGGGCATGAAGCAGGTATGGAGGAGATCAAAACTCCAGACATCCAGAGGCCCCCAGAACACAAGAGACCAAGGAAGACCAACAGAGGGGCAGCCGCGCCACTGTCCCAGAAAGAGCTGAGGAAAGTCCCAGATGAGGGCTCACTCAGCAGCCGCGGAGCAGAAGCCAGGGGGAGTTGCAGTGACGCGCCCGTGAGCTCCGCCGGCAGCCAGCCGCGCCTGAGTGACCGAGCCCCAGGCCGAGAGGCCGGGGGCACCCCACCTCCGAAGTGGCCCGAGCGAGCCCCAGGCTCCAGGCCCCGATAAGCGGCCGCCAAGGAGTGAGCCGGTGTGTACCTGGACGCCTATCCCCGGACACAAAGAACCACCAACGCACCGATGTCTGAGGGAGTCCGCCACTGGCAGGGGAAGTGGTGGTAGTTGACACTCTTTCAATGATGATGTACATATCCTGGACGGGGAGGAACGCTGGTTTGAGCGTGGAGTCAAGGAGGCCATTTACATGAAAAGGGAAAGACCATCTCTGAATCAAGGAGGGGGCCTAAGGTTACATCTGTCACCGTCTTACAATGCTGTGATTGCAGCCATTCCCCAACTCTCTGTGAATGGTACTCATGGCCATTGATCAGAGGTCTTTGATCAGTGGGTTTTGGTCAGTGGTTGTTGATCAATGGTCATGAGAATTTGCATAATTAATATTAAGGAACTGACCTCCCAGACCATTGTTCCCTCAGTGGGCTGTTTCAGTCATTTTGCAAATGTACTGTTTATAAGATTGGGGAAACCTGCAGTCAGCTGAGACTGAAGAAGTCACTTGGATGAGTGACGAAACGTTTCTCCCAGAAAACGCTACGTCCAGATGAACAGAATCAATTTTTTGGAGATTTACTTCCCTGGATGATTGAGAATGCATCAAGAAGTCTACTGAAACAAGTTACTAGCAGGTTTAGGCTCACGGTGCAATAGTACAGGGTGGGCCATTTATGTGGATACACGGTAATAACATGGGAATGGTTGGTGATATTAAAGTCCTGTTTCTGGCACATTAGTGTATGTTAGGGGGCAAACTAACATACACTAGCATGTTTGATCCACCACTTGAATCTGCATCATAATCTTCTCCCTGGTCACATGGTGAGATATCCATGAGACGCCTTTTCTTTAGTTTCATCCTAAAAAAGAAAACGAAAATAGTTATATTACAGGAGTTCTAAACAAAATGTGTTGTGCTAGGTGTTTTTAAATCAAAAGCGGAAAAACTTGCCTCTTTGTGAACATGAGCCCACAACTGTTTCCTCCTCATAAAATTTTCAGGCCCTGGAAGCAGGTCCCTTAAATCATCCCTACTGAGGGTGTGGAGCAACACCTCATCTATGTTGGCAGCTGTAAATAAAAGTCAGTAACTGTCAGAAATATAAAAGTTGTACATCTCTTTAAATGTATACATTTCACTGTTAAAAAAAGGAAACTATTCCAAATGGTCATTTTGTCAAATACATTTAAATGTAATTAAATATATTATTGATCTGACAACATAAAACTGATTCTATGTAGGATCACTGTCAGTGTGTGCAACACAAAATTCATTTAGACATTAATTTGCATAAATATGCATATGCTTGGCCTACCTTTCAGAACCGACAGGCTGCAATTATCCAAACCCTCCATGTTTTTCTGGTGTAGCTTTTGTCAGAACTTTCCCCTGAGGAGAACTAAAACTAATAGTGCCCAACTGCTTGTCAAATCATTCAACAAATGATCAAAACTCAGATTAGGCCACTTCATCCAAAAAAAACCTGCTACCTCAGTTCAGCAAGGTTAAAGTGACCTGATTTATATTAATAGTTTACAACATAAATAATTCGAAGTAAGTTCACATCTCCAACTTAAAATAGTTTTTATGATTAATCATAATCTGTCGGAAATGAAGCTTAAAGTAAATCTATAGGTAAAGATGTCGTTCATGAATGTGCATTATTTTATTCCCTTGTGTTATCTTTAATTTCATCACCCAAACTGGACTTGCAAATAAAATTTGAATAAACTCATGTTGGTTAAATGTAATTTTGGTCATAAAACCGTTAACTCTTGATGACTTAAGTAAATCCTCATTTAAATTAAATATAGATCTGTCCAACACCCCTGTCTTTTTTCCATAACAAAAAAAATTTAAGCAGCAGAGAACTCTGGATGTAAGCCGACAGTCAAAGGAGCTTGCAAAGAAAAGCGTCTGGACTTTAAGTTGCTTGAAGACGTTTCACCTCTCATCCGAGAAGCTTCTTCAGTTCTAAGGTCAAATGGTGGAGAGTCCCAGATATAAACCTAGTGGGAGAAACCCCCCACAGAGGGACAAAAGGACCCCCTGATGATCCTCTAATCACCTGAGCCAAGGTGTGAAACTGGGTGTGGGTCCCAATCAGCCAGAGTTTCGGGTGTGTTCATTGTGAAACCTGGCCCCACCTTATCATGCGAATTCCTGAGGTCAGATGGCCCAGGATGTGATTGGGCGTTAAGGCGTCTGGGAAGGGATCTCAAAACTGGATTATAGATGGCAGAGAGTTGGTGTCGTAAACCCCGCCTCTGTTCAAAGATGGTCACTCACAGTGGACTTAGATGCTTCTTTCACTCCTCTTTCAAACCATCTGTCCTCTCTGTCCAAAATGCGAACATTGGCATCCTCGAAAGAGTATCCTTTATCCTTAAGATGCAGATGGACTGCTGAGTCTTGTCCTGTGGAGGTGGCTCTTCTATGTTGTGCCATGCGCTGGTGAAGTGGCTGTTTGGTCTCTCTGATGTAGGTAGAGGATCATCAGGGGGTCCTTTTGTCCCTCTTTGGGGGGAAACTCCCACTGGGTTTAAATCTGGGACTCCCCACTATTTGACCTTAGAACTGAAGAAGCTTGTTGGATGAGAGGTGAAACGTCTTCAAGCAACTTAAAGAAGTCCAGACGCTTTTCTTTGCAAGCTTCTTAGACTACAATGACCTGGATTACTGAGAACCTTCACAGGCTTTATGCCCTGTGCTTATCTTCAAAGTCATGCTGCTCTGTTGTATGTTAATTGCCCCTTGGGGATAAATAAAGTTTTTCTGATTCTGACTCTGTATCATTGATGTCAAGATTATATGATGTAAAGGTGGTTTCATCATAGTTGCTGTGATCTGAACATGTATGAAGAGACTTCAAGGCGTGAGGTGAACACCTGTGCACACACACACACACACAGGAGTGGCGCACGGTGCTGCCTCCCGTTGGGACGGCACAGCAGAGAAGTGCTGTGGCTGTTTGGGTCGGGAGGAAGACTAGTGTCCTCTGCTGCTGCTTCTTCACACAGATCTTGTGAAGAAGAGTCACGCTGAGAGGAAACAATTTGTCTATGATGCTCCACCTACTTACACGTGAAATACTCGGTGGCTAAGTATCAGACTTCAGAATATGTGATACACGCTCGCTTACAGTGTCTCCATTTGCTGCCCGTAGCTTTGAGGCACCGTTAGCCAACATGCTAACAGAGCGGCGGCAGACGGTCAGAAAGCAGTACGAAGCTCAGCAGCAGCGGAGAGCCTTGCAGGACACGACCAATCACCTCTCCTCAACTCTGAAGGACACACCCACCCAACCTCACAATACCATTGCTTCTGTCTTAGTGCTGCCGCGTCGCATTGGCCCCTCCCTCCAACTGGACCACACCCAGAAACTGCAGCTACAGCACCAGCTGCAGCAGGTATGGAAGGTTACCTGTCTCACCCACTTATTCTCCAGGTGTGTTTGCCTGATATCATGTGACCCTTTCTCTCCTAGCATGTGCAACTGCTGACACAGGTTCACCTGCTGAGTCGCCACATTGCTGCCCTGAATCATGAAGCCTCCATCACCAAACGCTACCTGGTCAGTAAACACTTCTCAATTTATACCTACAATAGCTGAACAGGGCAAGTGGGCACTTACCTGGTGGGCGTTTCCTCAGCTCTTGAACTTATTACTTGTTATTAATCTCTGTCTCTATTCCACGGCATGTCTTTATCCTGTCTTCCTTCTCTCACCCCCAATCGGTCACAGTAAATGGCCCCGCCCCTTTCTGAGCCTGGTTCTGCCGGAGGCTTCTTTCTGTCAAAGGGGAGTTTTTCCTTCCCACTGTCGCCAAAGTTCTTGCTCATAGGGGGTCATATGTTGGGTTTTTTTCTCTATTATTGTATGGTCTACCTTACAGTTGCGGCTGGGTGTCGTTACTGATTTCTACTGATTTTCTATTCGATTCAGACTCAGTCTGAAATATTATAACTCTGATCATCTATCAGCACATATCCATATTTTGTATCTATAAAACAAAGCTGACACTGTGAGACTTCATCAGAGGTGTGACCATCACAGCAGACGTCTTTGTGTCTGAAGCAGGTGTTCCTGTCCTGGCTTTTTATAGCAGAGAACCTTAAAAATATTCTGCAGTCGATCAAAAACTGAAGAAAACCATGAATCAACATGTGAACATGACCTGATGCTGCTGGAGTGAAGCAGAGTCACAGAGGTTTGATTACAGACACAGCTGAGCAATCATTGAAGTCTAAATGTCTTCAGTTTAAACAGCAGAAATGAGGCTTTGCTGTCAGAGGACGACAGCACCGAGCACAGTAGCAGAGCGTGATAAGCAGAGAATAATGCAGAAAACAGAGATTTGATGGTAAACTGGTCTCTGAGTGGACTGAGGGAGAGAGAGCTGTGTGGGGAGTGAAACAGCCAAAGTCAGAGAGAATCCATGACGATGTTTGTCAAACGTGAAGTTTGAGCTTCTTTGGCTGCTGGTTCAGTCAGTTTTGGTCAGAGAGACGAAACCTGCAGAATCTGTGTGTTTCAGCCCCAACGGCGCGTCTGTGGACGATCCACGCTCTGTGTTTCTGCTCTCATGTCCTGTTTGAGCTGATTCTGGAATTTGTGATAAAATACATTTATATTTAACAATCGATTCAGGATTTTAAAGAATCGAGATCGCTTTATTCAGACTAAAATAGATTTGAATCAGGAAATTCATTATTTTTTTAAACCCAGCCCTTACAGTTTAAAGCGCCTTGAGGCGACTTGTTGCTGTGTGAATAAGATGAAACTGAACCAGCACTAATGAGCACCTCCACTATCAGGAGGAGCTGCAGCACTTCGCCCACCATCAGGAGCAAGGCTGCGCCTTCAGCTGTTTCAGGGCATGTAACCTGCAGGGTGCACTGGACCTCCTGCACGAGGTGGAGCAGAGGGACGAGCCTCCACCTGCTCCTCCCACTCGAGCCTCCAGACGCTGGCTCCCCCAGATGACCCCTGCAACCAACAGTAAGGGCAAGCTACCTGTCAGCCATGTTTGATGCACCAAACAGATCCAGGTTCAGATTCTTGTTCTGGTTCTGTTTAGGTCTTGCCTTCCCTCTGCTGCCTGTCGACACCGCCTGGCTGTTCGCCACACGACCCGTGTTCCTATACCCAGAACTACTTCCTGTCTGTAGCCTAGACCCCGCCCTCCACAGCAGGAACCTGAGAACATTATACACGCCAGGAGAGGATTGGTAAAAAACACACACTTCCTACATTTTATTTTTTCACATGCACTTTGTGTAAATTTATGGCTTCTGTTCTTCATTGAACTCAGTAAAAACATATTTCCCATCATGCCTCTGTGCAGTCTCATCGTTCTCGGCCTGAAACACTTCGAGGGAGCATTTCAGTCCGACGAGCTTATCAGTTCATACCTGCTCTGTAAGAGTCGATGGAACTTCAGGAAGCACGTCAGAGAGATGAGCAGCCCAAGAGCACCTGACAATGTCATCAAGGTGACATCAGAGTGACCTCACTATGCACCGTGTGACATCATTAGCGAACGTTACATTTCAAATGAATGACTCGGGGCCCAACTTTGTGGTTCTTTTCAGACATTTGTGACGAAGGGCGTCGTCCCGCCGCTGCCACTCGCCTGCAGCAGAGTCCAGCAGGAGGACCAGCGCCCCCCGGTGGACAGAGATGGTGAAAACATGCCAAACTGGCTCAAGGTTTGAACAGCTAATCCCGATCGTGATCCAGATTCACACCTATAATAGAATATAATAGAATTCCCCTTTATTGTGTGGCTCTGTCTACATCCATTCAGACCCAGGTACAAATCTGCTGGGAGCAAAATTTGCCGGTTTAGTTTTTGAAAGGACCAGTTTGAACCTGCTAGCCAATTCCAATCTAAAGTTTTTCTTTAAGCGTGACCTGTTGATTCAGATTTTGTGTCTCAGAACTATAACAAAAAGAAACTTTGTGTAGTTTCATGCGCTGCTATACGAGTATTGCTCAAACATCATAATCTGAGGCACAGATCCCATTATTCTCGTCTGCAGAACAGTCGCCCAAGCATCCAGAAGACCCGCTCAGATGCCCGTTACCCCTCCTGGCTTCCTCCAAGCTGCACTCTCAGGCTCCACCCCAATTATATCAACAGTTACCGCCCCCGCCCCCGCACCCACAGGCGCGTCTTCGCACTGGCTCATAATGAATCTCTGCTGCCACTCGCCAAAGCACAGGAGGATCTGCCGGTGGAGCCACACGGAGAGAAACAGGTGGACATGCGCTTTTTACCTGTTTCAGGCGTCACGTTATTTTCTGCCCCCACTGCTGTGTCAGGAGCCCTACCATTGGCACCAGCTTCTATCTCTGGAGCGGTCCCACTGACTGCTGCTCATCCAGGCCCCGCCCACCCCGTGTGTGCCAAGGTGATGCAGTCCTGCCTTCCTATTGGCCAAAATACACCACATACCGTGTCTGCACAGGAGAGCCCCACCCCCTCGACACTTCTACTGCCCATTCCCTCTCTCACAAGTCCTAGCACTACAAACACACTGAAGCCGGGCTGCCTCCTCCTCCAGATGGTGTGGACTCCCCCAGCTCCTCCCACCTCCCCCCAAAATGTTTTGGAGCATCACATCCACGGGCCAATCAATGGGCAGCAGGAAGAGGTCTTTTCTAAGCAGGAAAAGCTAAAGCAGGAAGAGGAGAGCATGGTCTTGGTATCAACACTCAGCCTGACGTCATGTACAGGAGATGTGGAAGAAGAGGAGAGGCGGGAGGAGCAGAGACAGGAACAGGAGGAAAAGGCAATTGTTATTGGTGTCAGTTTGAATGGAGGAGAAAACAATGGTCAGGAGCAGGAGCAGTGGGGACGGGGAGGAGAGGGGGGAGAAGGAGGCGAAGCAGGTGAGAATGAGCAGGGTGGAGAGGAAGAGGAAGGGAGACAGAGGGAGGAGAGGAGTGGAGCGAGAGACGACAGTGGAGGGAAGGATAAGGACGAAGATCAGGACCGGCATGGAGATGATGATGATGATGAGGACTTTGATGACCTCACACAGGATGAAGATGAGGAAGAAGTGATGTCATCAGCATCAGAGGAGTCTGTTCTGTCGGTTCCAGAGTTACAGGTAGATAGAAAGTCTACCTTAAAAGTTTCCACCTTTTGCGATTTAGTGGTGTTGTTTATGCTCATTAATGGCTACGTACCGCAGGCCTTCATGTTGGCAGTAATTAAACCACTACTCACGCTAAATCACAGCAACAGTCACCTTAAGGCGCTTATTATCGTAAGGTAGACCCTACAATCGTACTTGTTATTAATCTCTTTCTCTCTTCCACAGCATGTCTTTATCCTGTCTTCCTTCTCTCACCCCAACCAATCACAGCAGATGGCCCCGCCCCTCCCTGAGCCTGGTTCTGCTGGAGGTTTCTTCCTGTTAAAAGGGAGTTTTTCCTTCCCACTGTCGCCAAAGGGATGATCTGATATCCTCGTGCTGGTGTTGTTCCCAGACCATCATGAAAATGTTGTTCCAGGTTCAACATTGCAAGTGACCAATCACATTATTGTGACATCATTCCTTTGCGCGCCAAGCCATTCGTGCATTTATGAAATTCCAATGTTGCAAGGACAATATCAATTCTGCTTACTGTTTATTAAAGGGTTAGGGTCCGTTGATCGGCGGACAGAGGCGGTTTCACGCAGCTTAAGTACAGTTTTTTGTTTTACGCCGGTTTTTCGTGTGGTGGGGCGACCGTGGCTCAGGGGGTTGGGAATCGCATCTGTAACCGGAAGGTCGCCGGTTCGATCCCTGGGCTCTCTGTCCTGGTCGTTGTGTCCTTGGGCAAGACACTTTACCCTACTTGCCTACTGGTGCTGGCCAGAGGGGCCGATGGCGCGATATGGCAGCCTCGCTTCTGTCAGTCTGCCCCAGGGCAGCTGTGGCTACAACCGTAGCTGCCTCCACCAGTGTGTGAATGTGAGAGTGAATGAATAGTGGCATTGTAAAGCGCTTTGGGTGCCTAGAAAAGCGCTATATAAATCCAATCCATTATTATTATTATTATTATTATTATTTTCCCGAAGTCGCAAAGGTATGACGTCACAACATTCTGATTGGTCACTTGCAATGTTGATCCTGGAACAATATTTAGTATGATGATCTGGGAACAACACCAACACGAGGATATCAGATCAACCGTCGCCAAAGTGCTTGCTCACAGGGGGTCATATGATTGTTGGGTTTTCTCTGTATGTATTATTGTAGGGTCTACCTTACAATATAAAGCGCCTTGAGGCAGCTGTTGTTGTGATTTGGTGATGTTTAAATAAAAGTGAAACGGGTTTTATTGCCGGCCTCCTCATTGGTCAGAAGTTGTCTCTGATCATGTATTTTTACTCCGACACAGAGAGAAAAGTTCAGGTTTGAGGAAACAAAGACTAAAGATTTTCTCATGTTTTTGTGTCTGAGGCAGAAACTGAAGCTGAATAGAAAACATTTTTTAAATTTCTTTCCTTTCAGTAGAAGCTCATCAGCACAAACAGCTGCTGAAATGATAGACAGAGACTTTATTGATCCTAAAATGGACATTTGTGTTACAGCCAGTGTTGGGCAAGTTACTTTGAAAAAGTAATTAGTTATAGTTACTAGTTAATTCTTCAAAAAAGTAACTGAGTTACAATATTCTAAAAGTAATTAATTACTTGAAAAGTAACTATTGCGTTACTTTAAAAAACGTTTAACCCTCTGGGGTCCAGGGTGTAATTGACCATTTTTAACTACTTTTGATTTTCCCTCCACATTTCACCTTTAAAAACTATTTACTTTGTTTGGTATCGTCCTTTTCAGCACAACCTCACGTCTCTGAATTTACAGTTGTGTTTTCATTTTGACTACTGTATTAACACAATTGATCTAAAATCAAACAAAAAATATAAAATCAGAGTAGAAAAAGTGATATTTTCACTGTAACAACCACAAACATGTTTAATGAATCATATTTCATAACTTTAAATGCAAATATAAATTGCCAATTTTAAAATCCTGTGCACAAGTTTTGCAAACAAAGTTATTTGCAGCCATTTACCTTTTACCTTGATTTTTTAAATAACCATTTCAAACTATTTAGAGAACAATCAGCTGTTCTTCAGTAAAATGCCACACAAATTATTTGTGCCTCTCCAAAACAATAATTTCTGTCCACTATAAAGGAGAACATCACAGACTGATACCTGCAGGTCTGACAGCAGCAGGTGTGTCACTCCTGTTTCTACCTGGAGACAGCAGTCGCCTCATTGTTCTGACACACAACACAAAACTATCCACAACGATACACACTAACTACACAAGACAACACATTAACTACACTCTCCAAACACGCTAATCTCTCACATCTCACAGCTTCAACCATCTGTTTGTTGACAAATAGTAACGGACTGCGCCGCATTTTCTTGTTAGTAACTGTAACAGCGTTGTAACGATAGGAATAGTAATTAGTTAGATTACTCATCACTGAAAAAAGTAACGCCGTTAGTAACGCCGTTACTTGTAACGCCATTATAACCATCACTGGTTACAACAGCATGATCAAGTTTAAGTAAGAGTAGGATGATGCTCAGTGGGTTTGAGAACGGTGTTTCTGAGAAAAACCTCACCAAACCCTTGGCTGGGTTTGAATCCAGAGGACACAGTCTGAAGAAACATGAACGTTAATGAAGACCAGTTTGGTCTTTAAAGTAAACCAAAACAAACTGAAGGACAGACGTCTTCAGGGAGACGTTTGTGAATGATTGGTATTCACTGATTTAGATATCGGTAACTCTCGGCAGTGAAATCTGTTTTCACGAGGAGGCGTTTGGATTTGTTTAAAAATATTAAAAGCACGGCTGAAAAGAAAAGTTATGCTGATGAGGTGCCAAGGGTTTGGATAATCTCTGACCTTTGACCTTTAGGAGACAATGAAGCAGCTGACGTGGCTTGCGGCGGAGCAGCGGCTCTGTACAGATGGCGACTCAGAGGAGGAGCACTCTCCCACCTCTCCTGGGTCGCAGGAGGAGGAAGAGGAAGAGGAGGAGGGGCCAAAAGGAGAGGACTCAGGGGAGGGGCGGAGCAAAAAAGCGGGTTTAGACGAGGAGACGCCGTCCAGAGAGCGGACGCCTGGAGGAGTAGGGGGGCGATGTCCCGGACGAGGACGAGGTGGGTCTGCGTCTGAACACCGTTTAAAACACTCGCCATCTGTGACCGAATACTTCGTGTTTCTTATTTTCTGTCATCTCTGCAGGCCGAAGCCAACCTCATCGTGGCCTCAGGAGGAGCCGTCAGGAGCGCCACAGCAAAGATGGCGCCAAACTGCTGCTGCTGTATGACGAAAACATCCTGGACAACGACCCGCACAGAGAGAGCAAAGACATGGCGTTCGCACAGAGTTACCTCAGCAGGGTGAGCAATGGACGTTAAATCGTCCCGCTGTTTGCTGAGCTCCCATCTTTGCACACGTGGTCTCTCCAAATCAAATCAAATCAAATCACTTTTTATTGTCACATCACATGTGCAGGCACACTGGCACAGCACATGCGAGTGAAATTCTTGTGTGCGAGCCCCACAAGCAACAGAGATGTGCAAACACAACAACACAAACGAGCAAAATACAAGAATGGCCAACCTGAAACTAATAAATATATGTACAATATATAATAGTGTATGCATTTCTGGATGTGTATACTAAATATTTTCCTACATGTGTGTGTGTGTGTGTGTGTGTGTGTGTGTGTGTGTGTGTGTGTGTATACACATTTTTACAAATTAAATAGTAAAAAAATAAAATAAAATAATAATAATAATAATAAAATATATAAAATATACAGAGTTGAATATGTGCAAAACAAGTGGCATTTATATACAGTGTGGAGTGCATAATGTTGAAGTTCCAGTAGTGAAGCTGAGGTGTCTATGACGTGTTCAGCAGTCTGATGGCCTGATGGAAGAAGCTGTCTCTCAGTCTGCTGGTACGGGACCGGATGCTGCAGAACCTCCTTCCTGATGGAAGCAGTCTGAACAGTTTATGGCTGGGGTGACTGGAGTCCTTGATGATCCTCCCCGCTTTCCTCAGGCACCGCTTCCTGTAGATGTCTTGGAGGGAGGGAAGCTCACCTCCAATTATCCGTTCAGAGCACCGCACTACTCGCTGGAGAGCTTTGCAGTTGTAGGCGGTGCTGTTGCCATACCAGGTGGTGATGCATCCAGTGAGGATGCTCTCAATGGCACAGTGATAGAAGGTCCTGAGGATGCGGGGGCTCGTGCCGAATCTTTTCAGTCTCCTGAGAAAGAAGAGGCACTGCTGCGCCTTCTTCACTGTTTTGTTTGTGTGTACTGACCACGTAAGATCCTCAGCCAGGTGTACGCCAAGGAACCGGAAGCTGCTCACTCTCTCCACAGCAGCGCCGTTGATGGTGATGGGGGTGTGTACTTCTCTGCACCTCCGGAAGTCCTCTATCAACTCCTTTGTCTTTGCGACGTTGAGGGTGAGATGGTTGTCTCTTGACACCAGTGGGTCAGGGCGCTGACCTCCTCCCTGTAAGCCGTCTCATCACCGTTGGTGATAAGACCCACCACTGTAGTGTCGTCCGCAAACTTCACAATGATGTTGGAGCTGTTAGTGGCTGTGCAGTCATAGGTGTAGAGTGAGTACAGGAGAGGGCTCAGTACACACCCCTGTGGAGCACCAGTGTTCAGTGTGACGGGGGATGAGGTGATGCTGCCCAGTCTGACCACCTGGCGTCTGTCAGACAGGAAGCTAAGGATCCAGACGCTGACATCATCGCCTCCGAACCTCCTTTCAGTTTCCTGCGTTTCTTGTGATAAATGAGAAAACGTTCGTGGCTGCTCCTCCAGCAGGATTGGTCAGATTTTAGTGAATGATCACTTGATAGGTCTCCACCCACCCGTCCACCATGTGGGAGGTAGAGCAGGTCAACTACTGATTGGAACGTTGGTGGATCGCTGGCTCCTCCAGTCTGCATGCCAAATATCCTTGTGCAAGATATTGATGTTCTCCGATGCATCTGTCGGAGTGTGAATGTCGTTAGAAAAGCACTCAGTTTAGAGTCAGTGCCTATCAGAATGTGAATGTGTTGTATAGAGCACTTTGAGTACTCCAGGAGAGTAGAAAAGCGCTATATAAGAATCAGTCAATTTACCACACACTGTGCTCGTGGTCATGTTTGTGGTTTCACCTGTGAATCATCACCTGGATGAGAACGTCATTGATGTTCAGCTGCTTTTGCTTCGGCACATAAACGGTGCAACGTGTCCGGTCTTCCCTTCGGGCTCTTTGGTTCGTGTTTGCATGGATTATTGTTAGCATTGTAATCTCTGAGGATCATAAACAACAGCATCGTTAATGACTCCCGCATCGCGTCTCCCGGGATTTGTGTCTAGCTTTCGTTGTTCTGCGTGTTAGAAGGAGCTAGGAGGAGTGACCACAGCAGCAC
The DNA here is from genome assembly GCF_963969265.1 of Rhamphochromis sp. 'chilingali'. Taxonomy (NCBI): domain Eukaryota; kingdom Metazoa; phylum Chordata; class Actinopteri; order Cichliformes; family Cichlidae; genus Rhamphochromis; species Rhamphochromis sp. 'chilingali'. Next base: position 39,301,568 of record NC_137938.1, on the reverse strand, counting down.
GACGTCTGTGGGTGAATGAGAGGGAAAGATTGATGGGGCAATGTAAGTGGAATCTGTAGTGCCGCCACACGGACACTGGAGGGCAGTAAAAGTAAGATAAGATAACCTTTATTAGTCCCACACGTAGGAAATTTTTTTGTTACAGCAGAAAGTGGACAGTGCAAAGTTACATAGAAAAATTAGAAAAACTGTGGAATAAGATACCTAAAATATAGGTGGTGGAGTTGGTGTTTCCTTTAATAGTGACATTTGATTTTACTGGCGTGGCGTGGCGTGGCGTGGCGTGGCGCTCGTTCAAGTTCGTACAGTCTGTACGAGGGGGCCGGTCTTCACTTTGTTTGTTTTTATGGCAACAGTAATCACCATCTCTCCTTAGAACATGTGGGCTCATGATGTTCCTCCTGTGTGTCGACAGGTGCGTGAGGCACTGCATGATGTACCTGAGCAGGTGGAGGAGTTTGTGTCTCTGCTGAGTGAGTTTGAGCAGGTGGGAGATGGACAGGAAGTGATGCAGCTGTTCAGGAAACTGCGCTGCATCCTGGGAAACCGGACAGACCTCCTCCAAGACTTCGCCGCTTTTCTGCATCCTGACCAGGCGCTGCTGTGTGGACTGGTGAGCAGCTCGTGTGGTTTTTATCATTGGAGTTAAACTCGCTGGTTTTCCTGTTGATGACAGCCCAAGGTGTTCTGTATCAACTCTGGTAAAAAAAAAAAAAAAAAATCCACGCTTCTTACTGATGTCCACAATTCCTTTTTTATTTCCTCTCACAATCATGGAGCACCATGAAAACTAGAAGCAAGTAAAATAATACCATTGGCACATACAACATCTGTTTCAGACACTTATGTCTTTTAACAAAGTGCACAAGTGCTTAACAATTTAACAAGCATAATTTTACCGTGTACGCTTTGTAAACCAGCAGTAGAAAAGTTGAAGAGCCCTAAAAGTCAGTCTTGTCTCTGCCGCTCACAACTTGTTGTTCCTGTGACTCCGGAGGAGGTGACTACTCCACAATCATGTTCACAGAAACTTTCTTTTGTAAGAAAAAATGTATCACTGGACTCAAAGATGATCCTTTTCCACTGTAAGTGTACACAAACATGAATACTAAATAAAGCAAAACAATATAACGATCTCAGGCGCTGGCTTCTGGTGTTGTCATGGCAACCCACACAATTGCATTTCAGCATCAGCTACATGTTCATTAAGTTTCCTCATAAAGGCTCCAAGTGATGAATTCAAAATGTGTTTTTCAGTGTTGGGACTAACGCGTTATTAAGTAACGCGTTACAGTAACTACGTTATTATTGTGGTAACGAGCACGGTAACTAGTTATTAAGCCAAAATCAGGAACGCGTTACTCGTTACTGGGATTTAGATAGGGTCGTTACTCGTTACTTCGTGTGGTGGCTGTCGCGGAGCTTCCACGGATTCAGTAACATTAGCAAGTGGTGGAGGCCAGCAGGTGGATGAAGGAAAAGGGACGCAGACGGAAAAGAGACCCGAGGCGGCTGCCGGTCCAAGTGTGAACTGAACTTCAGGTAAGAAGTTATGACCTGCAGTCTCTCTGGGTCAGATATGAACCAAGTTTAGGTGCAGTTTATTTTCGTTATGCTGACTTTTTCCGTACTGCGTGCTAGCTAGCATGACGGAGTTTCTATACAGCTGGGTGGTGCTATGAAGTTACTGATGTTGAACTTTATTTTGTTCATAAGTTATTAGAGTTGCCAACCGTCCCGTCTGGTATTCAGAGAAAATATTACGCGTTTCTTATTGAGGTGAAAGGGAACAGTTTGTCCCGTAATTCAGCTACAATGAAAAAAGCACAAAGCTGGAGTTATTCTGTGTCTTTGCTGCACAGCTGCCTCTTCTTCTCTCATCCTCTCATCCTCTCTCTCCCGTTTCTACTTCAATCATGAAACTGATCAGTGATCAGCTGATCGGCTCTCTTGTTTGTTTATCGCTCACTTTGCGCCGAAAGAGGAAACCAGCGGATGTCGCGCTAAACAACAGCAGCACGTTTAAGCTGTTGTTAGAATTTATTTAATATTAATTTCTAGTATCAGCTGATGTTTGCTGGAGCCACAGCTGCAAAAAAGCTGCTGGTCATGATATGGTTTGGTTATCTGGTGAGAGGGAAACATGAAGATGAAACCAGGAGATGTCCTTACTGGATCATCAGAGCTGTGATGGAGAAACAGGTTTACCTTTTAGGTGACATGAATGAGTTGAAGGGAAGTTATGAACTGTTTCTGAGAGACAAATAACACCAGGATCCTTTTCTAAGCAGCTGACAGCTGGTAACTGTGCAGGTGCGGATCTAGCAAAGTGTTGCCAGGGGTCCATGTAGGGCATTAAAAGGGAAAGGGGGGCACAAAGAAATACTTTTCTTTCTTATTCTCATTTAAAATGTCTCGCTTTTAAAAAATAATTATCTGAATCTTACAACAAACGATTGATAGATCGATGCATATATACCATCAAAACAGTGTACATCACTGTCACAACAGTGTTTATTTTCATTCAAAGGCTTTATGATTTTTCCTATAATGGTGGGCCGGTCTCTAGTCAAAATGCCCGGGACGATTTATTTGTCCCAGTCCAGCCCTGTATGCAGCTAATCTGCAGTCTGGTGTTACCTACATTAGGGCTGCTCGATTATGGCAAAAATGATAATCACGATTATTTTCACTGAAATTGAGATCACGATTATTTGACGATATTTATTTTAACCCTTTAAGACCTACCATAGAACCAAGTCCGCCAGAGCTTATATTATTTTTTTTACATGCTGTAGTGCCATTTGTGGGAGCATTTCAAGTTGCTATACATCAATACAACTGTTATAGCCCATATTTTAATAATATGTATGCGTTAAGTCCATAGTAACAACATTAATTGCAAACAAGTGCAATAAACTACAAAAAAATTGAAAATAGTTTTTGTTTTTTTACATATATTTCTACTTGGAGAAATTTAAGAGGTTTATCCCTCAAAACTTTAAATACAAAAAAAGTTGCAAAAAATAGTTTACAACAACAGGAAATTTATTTTGAGTGTCTTCATAGTTTTATTTTGGAGATACAGCAATTTTTATATACTGCAGGAAAAACAAAAAAACAATCCTATGATGCAAATTTGCAAAGAAAACAGCATGTGCATCAAAATAAACTATTTCCAGCAGTGCAATATGAGTCCTAAGCATCCCAGCAACTATTCAGAAAAGTCAAACATGACTTATAAAAACACTAGTATAGGCTTTTAAGGCCTACAAGTAAAAAACTAGATTTTCTGCGAAAATGACATCACTTCTGGTTTCGGGCAGGAAATGCGATAGTTCCTGTTGACGTCTTTTTCAAAGTGGGAAGTGTTAAGAACAGCTGATGGATCGGCAAAGCGTGTTTCTGGAATATTATGTTTTTGTTGCTGCAAGTGCTTTTTATGCAATTTTTGCAAAGCTTTATGTGGAAGGAAACCATGACCGAGGACAAGCTGATGGCATAAGATGCAAGTACAACTCCTCCGGTTTCATATGCAAAACAAATTATTGCGCTAGCTTACATGGTTCAGGTTCTACAGGGATTTAAAAATGGTTAGGCAAAACGGAGCGTGCTGCTCTGACCGGCTTTAAAGGGTTAACAATAACAATGTGTTGAATAATGACTTTAAAAAATAATATAAAATAGTGTGCAAATACTGATAACAGTGCAAATGTTTGCAATATAAGAAATAAATGAAAAATGTAAACATCTATGTTTAGTGAACTTTGCAGTGTTGCTCTGTGGTGCAGCTACTACATCCTAGCAAAGTTTACACACTGTCTACTTGATCCACGTCTGACTCCGCGAACCCATAATGTTTCCACACCACTGAAGTTTTGTTTTTGTTACCTCTCTTTTCAACCAACAGCAGTCACTCTCCTCTCCAAATAACTTCTGCTTAGCTTTCCGAGCTTCCCTCGGGTCCTCTTAATTGTTGTGACGCGTGTTCGAAATGGAGAGCGGTGCACTCGATTTACCACACGGAGCAGCGCGAGAGTAAAGTACGAGGGAGGTGCTAATAATCGGCTCAGTCATTTTTAATGATCGTTGAAAGCCCAGATCGTAATCGTGATTAAAATTCGATTAATTGAGCAGCCCTAACCTACATCTTCCAATTCAGAAGGCAGAATTTCTGAGTTCTGAGTACAATCGAAAGCACCACGACTGCAGTTTTTGTGTTGGATGTAAAAGGCGCACATGACGCTGTGACGTAGGCTAGAATCATGGCAGTAGTCAATGACGGTCCAGGCGTGGGATTTCTCTCGTGGAAATATGCACATTATCTTTCCCTTTCTATTGGTAGGTGGCACAGTGCACTCGTGGCAAGTACGCAAGCTAGAAGACTGGCAAAGTTATGGAAGCAACACATTAACAAGAAAATTCTGAGTAAAATCAAAGTTACTTTCCCTAGTAACTAGTTACTTTGAAAGTAACGAGTAACTTGAAGTAACTGAGTTACTTTTGAGAGAAGTAACTAGTAATGTAACTAAGTTACTATTTTAAAGTAACTTACCCAACACTGGTGTTTTTACAAATCTCTAATCCCTAAAGCTCCGACTAAAGTTAAAGTCAGCCTCAGCCAATCACAGAGCCCCTCATGTGAGAACCTGTTAGGAGGCTGAAGAGTTTCCTAATGAGAGGAGAGAACAGCTGAAGGATGACGCTCCTTTTATCTCCATGTTCACAAAGGGCAGAGTTTCTTTAGAGTATCATTGATCACAGGGCTTAAATCTGGGACTCTCCACATTTGACTCTTAGAACTGAAGAAGCTTCTCGGATGAGAGGTGAAATGTCTTCAAGCAACTTAAAGAAGTCCAGACGCTTTTCTTTCCAAGCTCCTTAGACAAGAATCATCAATCGTTTTCTTTTTTTAAGGTGCGCCGATTGATTTAGCTCATACAGCGAAGCATTCCACCTTAAGAGTTGCCGTAGCTGCCAGCAGGACAGTGAATGTCTGTAGAGGCTGACGCAACTGCTTCCTCTGTACAGGCCGCCATGCTCGAGCATGTTTGGACTGCGCCCATCTGTTCGGGCGAGCTGGGGCATGAGTGCACGCACTCAGTCTGCCATCGTGCAGTTACAGATGGCGTTCCAGCATCAGAACAAAGCACTATGGATTCTTAAACAGGAAGTAAAAAAACTGCATGTCAGCGGTGTGCTGCAGAACTCGAGCGGCGCAGTTTGAATAAACAAACGTCCCCGTGCCTCATTTCATGTGCTCCGTGCAAGTATCCGTATCACTGCAGCTTTTTAGCTCAGTAACAACGAGTTCACGTCATGCCTCCGTCCATTCGCAGGTCACAAGAATTTAACGGTGTTTTCACTCTTCATGCTTCTGCAGTTCGACGAGCAGCAGGCGTTTGAGCGCAGCCGCCGTTTCCTTCGACAGCTGGAGATCAGCTTTGGAGACAATCCGTCGCATTACCAGAAGATCATCAAAGCTCTGCAGATAGGCCAGGACCTCAGTCCCACCAGCGTCCACGAGGTACGAGGTCTTTGAACCAGATTAACCAGACAGGTGGAACTAACCTGTGCTAATCTCAGCTGTTTCATGTTTTCAGCTCAAAGCTCAGATGTCTATGCTGCTCAAAGGCCACACCCATTTACAAGCTGAATTCTGGGTGTTTTTTGACGAGCTCCGCCCACCTCCAGCGCATCCTGGACAGTTTGAAGAAACCCATTGGCCAGAAGATGGAGGCGGCGGGTTGGAAGGTGGAGAGGGCGTCAGCCAAAATTCAGGAGGCGGGGCCAGTGGCGGGTTTGAGGAGGTGACGTTGCCAGAACTAGAAGAGGAAGAGGAGGGACATAAGATCCAACCAATGACAAACCGGCGTCAGAGAAGGAAGATGGACTCTCACAGAAACTACAAGGTCTGAAGGGGGTCAGATTATTTCCTGTCTCTGCTCCTTTTTATCAATCTTTTAGGGGAGAGCTGTACTCCAGGTCGTTTGTAGAAAAACACAATCCAGAGCGTTCCAAAGTCAGATTCCACGTCTGTTTTTTTGGAAATCTGGATCCGTTATGACTCCAGATCTTTTGGAAGTCGGGATCCAGGATTGTTTGCTTATTTCTGCTGACGTCCTGTCACAATGAGCAGCTGTGTTTTCAGCCCTGTGATTGGTCAGATTTACATTGTTACTGTTTTCAACCCTGTGATTGGACAGATTTACATTATTCTTTGCAGGGCTGTGATTGGTCCGATAAAGACTGGGTCTGCCCTTGTCGTGATTCAAAGATCCAGAAACACAAGAGGAAAGGATGCACCCGCTGCCATGGCAATAAGGTATGTCTGTATGTTTCACCAGGGGTGAAACGCGTAGAAAGAATTACACCTGAATTACCTGTTCATCTGTCCTCTAGACCCCAGGGGGCGTGTCCAGGGCCATGAAGAGTCTGGACCCACTCTACTCTCAGATAAGTGCTACCCATGATGAACCAGCTAACAAAGACCTGGACCTGAAGGGGGGCGACGACAGTCCCCTGCCAGGTATGTCACACGATCCTCTGTTGGTCCTTTAGCAGACAGGTGCGTGTTTGCTTTAAATAACTTTATTGTTTGTGTTGACAGATCGGTGTGATGCATCATGGGAAGGCTCGTTTCCACTGGCTGATACAAAAGAGGAGGAAGAGGAGGGCGAGGAAGAAGAGGAGGAGAGGAAAAAGGAACAGAGCCCAGCAGCAAAGAGGAGCAGGAGAGAGGAGACACTGCAACCGCCACCTGTGACCCTCTCCATCACCTCTACCTGCACCTCCACGATCTCTACTTCCTCCTCTGTAGCTTCGCCCTCCACTACAGCTTCCTCCACGTCTGCAGCCTTCTGCACTCCTCCTCGGTTAGCTCCTCTTCCTCCTGACCTCCCTGTCTGTGCCAAAAACATTTCTCTGACTGCGAGCGGGGAGAAAGTGATCCTGTGGACAAGGTACTTTCTTTCACCTCGACGAAGGAAAGGTGATTAGGAAAAGGAGTTAGGAGGCACCTATGGAAGGCCTGACTGTTTGTTTATTTTTCAGAGAAGCAGACCGGGTCATCTTGAAGACATGTCAGCAAGAAGGAGCCAATCAGAACACATTTCAGGCCATTTCCAGCCTGCTCGGCAACAAGACTCCCAGCGAGGTGATTGGCTGTTCAGTGTTCTTCCAGCATGATTGGTCGGTTTGTCAACTGCTCACTTTATTAACTTCTTGTCGTGTCTTCAGGTGTCCCGCAGGTTTCGGGATTTGATGCATTTGTTTCGGACAGCAGCACGTCAGACCAGCTCAGAGGATGAAGCCCCACCCATTGAGACAGAAGCAGCCAATGAAACGGAAGACTGATATTAACCAGTCAGAAGATCTTATCCAATGAAAAAGCAACGCGTCTTTTATTAAAAATAAAAGAAGGCAAACACTGATGTGTTTACTGTCCATAAAAAATCTGTAAATATTAACGTTCAGAAGATTTAATATTATGTTGTCTTTTTGTTTTTTAAGTCAATAAAGAAGTTTTCCATGATTTCATGTTCTCTGGTGTTGCTGACACATCAAACGGATTATTGTAGAAAATATTTTACTGCAAAAGTGCCAAACTAAGTGGAAGATGTTACACCGGAGTTCATGTGTGATTGATCCCAAACTCCTCTGAATAAAGCCGCTGAGCCTTTCATCAGGAAGTACAGGTGTGAGCTGCACTCTGCTGTTCAACTTAGAACAGCAGAGTCCACGTTCATTCTCTTATCCTGATTATCCTAATAAGGATAAGTGAACATGTAAACATTAACACCTGTAGGTGTGATCTAAGAAAACACCAGCAGATATAAACATGCTACAAAACAACAGAAACAGAAAAAAAATGTTTGTGGGGACACAATAACTTGAAGGACCAGATGGCTTTTAAAGCTGTACTTTGTGATGCACACCGATCAAAGATTGACGTTAACGTTACAGAGAGATTAAGACTTAATCAATAATTAATGATACCAACTTATCCACAAACAGAACAATCTGAAATATGGACACAGGCTGGGAATGCTGCGTGGAGGATACGAAACTCCGGTGCATATCACTTTTACACTCAAACATCTGGACCAGTTACACTAATGTTAATATTAGTCTGGTTACTTTGCTGCCTAATCTGGCTTTGTTGGTGATGTCGAGCAAAAAGGAGCTTAACCCTAACCCTTGATTTATCTCCTTAGGCTGTTTGCCCGACCAACGACCTGCGACCTGGAAAAGTGGAAGAAAATGGATGGATGGGATACAACACAAAATACCCGGTATTGAATAGCTTTATTGTTCACACAAAAGCAGAGGAAAAACGCCAAACATTCAGTTTTATAGAGCCATCACATTGTCATCAATAGTTCAGTAATCAATAAGATGACCGTACATTAGAATCAGACCTAAGGACAAAAGTTTAAACGAGTTGGGATTCATCAAGCAGAATCAGCATACTAAAAAAGTAAGATTTCCTTAGGGATCAGCATACTAAAAAAGTATGCTGATCCCTAAGGAAATTATTAAATCTGCACCACAGAAATCACCTTTTTATTTTATCACCTCACAAAATGTTAAAATCAGATAAATCGATCATTTTATTGACCAGAAATCAGCCACCGGGAACTTCATGTTTTCAAACTGGAAGTTAAATAATCTTAGAAAAATCAAAAGCTCGGTCACATTCTGAGGAAAGATGTTATGGGATGGGAAAGTCAGAACTTCTTACGGGAAATTTTTTATGGGAAAGTCAGAACTTTGTGGGAAAAAATTTATTGTCAGCAGGTCAAAGGTCACATCGTCCTCTGACATGTTGCAAGTTTCTTGCCTGGACTGCATTCATGTGCTTCTTACACAAAAGCTTTCCTTTTGAATGCCATGCCCTGGTGCCAATACTCTGTCACAGGGACAGCAGAACCTTTTATACTGATGTCTGAGTGCGGCTTTACCTGCAGCAGATGAGTGACACTTCTTGTACACAAAACAAAACCTGATTCAGGTTTCAGGTTCTTTGTAAAACAGACAAACAATTAATGGAGGTGTTTCTGTTGCAGTAAAAAGATTAAAGCCTTTAACATTTTCCTCTCTTTCTGTAGTACGACCTAAACCTTCCTAAACCTAAACAAGCCCTAAAAGCATTTAAAGAGAATCCAGTCAGACCTGCTACTTTATTTACTGATGATACTAATCATAACTGATTCAATCAGGCCCCATCTTATCTTTTTTTTTTTTGTATACTTTCCCCAGTATGTCTGTGAAGGTTCTCAGTCATCCAGGTTATCGTAGTCTAAGGAGCTTGGAAAGAAAAGCGTCTGGACTTCTTTAAGTTGCTTTAAGACATTTCACCTCTCATCCAACAAGCTTTTTCAGTTCTAAGGGTCAAGTAGTGGAGAGTCCCAGATTTAAGCCCTGTGGGAGTAATCTGCCAAGAGGGACAATGGACCCCCTAATAAACCTCTACCTAATCACACAACCCAAGGTGTGAAAACGGGTGTGGGTCACAATCAGCCAGGGTTTCGGGTGACCTCATTGTGAAACCTAGATGTGAGTGGGCGTTAAGGTGTCTGGGAAGGATCTCAAAACTGGATTTTCCCTGTAGGGAAATTACTCTCTGCATTTAACCGATTCACTCAGTGAAGCAGTGTGCAGCCAATCCAGCACCCAGGAAGCAATGTGTAGGAATGGTACCTTGCTCAGGGATACCGCAGGTAGCCTTCGGTGGATTTGAACCCTCAACCTTCTGATCATGGGGTGAACGCTCCCTAATGACCGTAAAGTACCATATCACCCTATTAGAGCACTTGGCTCTCGCTCTGCAGGCCTACTTGTTGTTCCTAGAGTATTTAAAAGTAGAATGGGAGGGAGAGCCTTCAGTTTTCAGGCCCCTCTTCTGTGGAACCAGCTTCCAGTTTGGATTCAGGAGACAGACACTATCTCTACTTTCAAGATTAGGCTTCAAACTTTCCTTTTTGCTAAAGCATATAGTTAGGGCTGGACCAGGTGACCCTGAATCCTCCCTTAGTTATGCTGCAATAGACGTAGGCTGCCGGGGATTCCCATGATGCATTGAGTTTTTCCTTTCCAGTCACCTTTCTCACTCACTATGTGTTAACAGACCTCTCTACATTGAATCATATCTGTTATTAATCTCTGTCTCTCGTCCACAGCATGTCTTTATCCTGTCTTCCTTCTCGCACCCCAACCAATCAATGGCCCCGCCCCTCCCTGATCCTGCCGGAGGTTTCTTCCTGTTAAAAGGGAGTTTTTCTTTCCCACTGTCGCCAAAGTGTTTGCTCATAGGGGGTCATATGCTTGTTGGGGTTATCAATGTTAAATTATTGTATGGTCTAACTTACAATACAAAGCATCTTGAGGCGACTGGTCCAGTATCATATCAAGTATTTGAACCTTTGCTTCCAGGTTCTGCTGTGGCCAATAGCCTCAAGGACTCTGAGCTTCACATCTCCTCACGTGAACGTTTCTTCAATGTTCTCCTTGTGAGCTGAGGGTTGTTGTCTCTGCTGCACGATTCAATCCACAGGCAGATGTCCTGCTTCTCAGTCAAAATCCATCATTCCATCAGTGATGGTGAGCTGTTCTGGTCTGTATGCACTGAAGCAGTCCCAAACCATGACCCCACCATAGATGCTTTTGGACTGTGGGAACATTTTCGTAGCTGTGGTCACTCCATGCTGCAGGAAGTACAAACTGCCAAAGTTCTTGGAACCTGTTTTTGGTTCTTAGCTGCTAATTCAGGACTTTTACTCTCTGAGTGACAAAGTGCATGCTGATTGATGCAACAAATGAAAAATATAAAAGTAGGGAAGCTTCTGGGAACCCTTACAGCCCAATGACCACCAACAAGTCTCTTTCTGAAATCCTCACTTCTCATCTGGTCATGAGTCACAACATGTTGTGGAAATCAGACTCAGATAGATAGTTCTTTAAATACTGTACAATATAAAGCACCTTAAAGCGCCTTGAGGCTATTGCTGTTGTGATTTGGCGCTATATAAATAAAACTGAATTGAATTGAATATAAACAGCTCAACTGAAAACACCTGACTCTGATTTTACCTTTATTAATCATCATAAGAGGTTCACATATTTCTTCATAGAAATGTTACTTTACCTGTTATTGTCATCTAATATATCTGTTACTGGTCTAAATCCATTTTTAAACTAGATTCTCTTTAAACATTTTTAGAATTCTGACAGTGTTTTAGGTCATGATCGTGCAACAGGCTTCTTTCTTCCCCCAGGTGTAGGTGATGTGGGCGGTGCAGCAGTTCCTGACAGAAAGGGGGTGGGGTCAACCCTGTGCTCTCTCTCCGGTTTCTGGGTCTACGTCATCATCGAGCTCTGAAACAGGAAGAAGCAACAAAACAAAAATCAGAGAGATTTCAACTAGTGGCAAGCCTTTGAGCTCCTGGGTGAAGCAGTTACCTCTGCGGTCACGGCTTCCCACTCAGTCAGTGTACGTTATGGTCCATTTGTGATGTTAACATCAGTGAGGTCTGGGTAAAATTCATGCGTCACTGGAAAAAAATTAATCCACTAAATGAGCTAACTGGGCTCCTTTAGCTTAGCATGTGTCTCCAAGGAAATCATAAATATAAATAATAAAGAGAAAAAGACAGAAACTAACCGATTCCTTTCAAAGGTCTAAAAATCTGGTTTTGAACTCCTCAGTTCAGCTTCTGCAGGCTCAAACTAAAAGCACAGGCAGTCCTCACCCATATGGTTGTCTGCTTTGCCCTCTGCGTCCTGCTGCTGGTTCTGGTGACTCTGGTGGTTCTGATGGTTCTCTGCGGCACACAAATCTTCCTCCATGTGAGTGTCTGCGTCTGATTGGTCAGGAGGAGAGAAACTCTGACACCTGGCCAAATGTGGGAACATCTGAAGCATTGGCTGCTTGGTGGAGGAAAATCTGACATCATTCCAAGGTAGATCAATAGGAGACGAATCTGCTGCTGATATGTCTGTTCCACAGGAAACAGGAGGCGATAAAGAGTCAGCAACCTCTGGGACAGACTGATTTCTTTCTCTGTTCTGACCAAAATCACGACTGGAAATAGAAATGGAATCAGTTCAATTCAGCCAAATCGCAACAAGAGTCACCTCGAGGTGCTTTATGCCCTTTGTAACAACTCTTTTTAGACTGCTCAAAGAAGTCCTGTCATTAATTAATGCTTCAATCTTAAATATGATCAACCTGTCTCTAATAATCGGCTATGTACCACAGGCCTTCAAGCTGGCTGTAGTTAAACCTTTACTTAAAAAGCATCTCTAGACCCAGCAGTCTTAGCTAATTATAGGCCAATCTTCAACCTTCCTTTATATCAAACTTTCTTGAAAGAGTAAAAAGGTAAATGGCCTGCATTTGTATAGCACTTTACTCAGTCCCTAAGGACCCCAAAGCGCTTTACACTACATTCAGTCATTCACCCATTCACACACTGGCAATGGCAAGCTACATTGCCATTGCCAGTAGTTGTCAAACAGCTAACAGATCATCTGCAGAGGAATGGCTTATTTGAAGAGTTTCAGTCAGGTTTCAGAGCTCATCACAGCACAGAAACTGCTTTAGTGAAGGTTACAAATGATGGCCTCTGACAGTGGACTGTAACCGAACCACAACTGTGGCTGGACCTAAGAAAATAGACCAGAAGAAGAACTGGAGTTAAAACCAGAACTGAAAGCTAAGACAGTGGTTGTCACGCAGGTGTACACAGTTATTTTTGATCAAGTTCGAATCTGTTTTGAAGGTCAGCAGCTTTAATTTAGACCTGTTATGGCGTTTCTACTCAGGTGAAGTATATCACACTTCTCACCTGTCCAGGTGAGCCCTGCCTCTCTCCCAGAGTAGCCCTGCAGCCTCTGATGACCTCATCAGGGTTAAACACGTTAATGACGTTAAAACACACCTATTGTTAAAGTTTATTGAAAGCTGATTACAAAAGCAGTTTCACTGAGCTTTATTTAAACAGAGATTACTGACCGTACGTGCGTCTGCAGAGCTTCCTGAACGGACAGCGCTCTCTGAAGCGCAGCAGGCAGGACCGCCTCCTCACAGGTACGGACTCCATGAAGAAAACTTCTCTGTTTGGCGTTTTCAGTGGCAGGATGTGGTGTAAATGAGCCGATCTTGCAGGAACAAATGGCAGTGCTGCTCTCGGAAGTTCCTTCAGTCCGTGACAATAAAAAAAAATGCAGTCTACCTGCAAAAGCCTCACACACCTGAGCCTTCAAAATAAAAGCTTCCCTGTAGACAGAATGGCGAAGACAGAAAATTGCTTCCTGTCAACCGTAAATGATCTCGTGATTATTGATCAATGCGATTGATCTCATTAGTTTGTGTCACCGGAAACTGTGTTTATATATAATGACGCATACTGTTTCCGATGCCTCAGAGCAACAAACATTTCAACCCTTTATCCTCCTGTGTCATTTCTGCTTATCAAATTATAAATACTGATAAAGAGGGACAAAAATTATCGACTCTTGATACTTCACGATATTTTTAAGATTCTTATTTATCCAAAATGAAAAACATTATCCTTTTATTGTGAAGTCAGGGTGTGAGTACTTCCTGTGCTCAGATTTCATATGACAGTTTGACCAGTTTAACTAGAAAAATCAGCTTCACAGCAGCAGATGATTAATCATCAACACTGACAGGCTGCAGTGTGCAAAAAAAAAACAACCTTTGTAAATAAATATAAATTAAAATCTAAATATCTAATTGTAACATAAATAATAATCAGTTTCTTATTTTATTCCCTAAATCACATATTTTGTCATGTCCTTTGAAAAAAAAAAAAAGGTTTGTTGTACCAACATTATTCTGAAACACTGCAGACAGGAAACGATGTGATAGTTTCCAACTTTTATTGTGAAAATTTGTAAATTACAGTCTCTTTTCTTTAATTTATTGATCATAAAAACAATTGTAGAAAATAAAACAGAAAAAAAAAGATCAACAGGAAGCTGCAGAGAACAGGAAGCAGTTTAATAAAGGAAAAAACAAGAGCCGCGCACACCAGCTGGGCAGGGCTACGCCTGGTCATTTTAAAGCATTTAAACCTCAAAATAAAGACAGATTTTACTTTTCAATCGATAATGACAATCATCAATCACTGCTTGTGTCTTATCCCCAAAACCGTTGTCGGCCTGCTGGTTGAGGCGGTGCCTCGTCATGGGGAACACTGAAAATGGAACTCGCCGCATCCATCGTGAAGATGAAGTAGAAGTTTGCTCCCATCATGATGATACTTGGCAGGAAGGAGATGCCAAAACCAAATCCACGAATGCTGCTGCCAAATGCCGCAGCGACCCAGTAAGCCAACCTGTGTAGACACGGAAGCGCCATTAGATTCATCAATCGATGTCGTTATCGACTGATCACATCGTGGATGGATCCTCACCTTCCAAAAGCAAAGAGGATGGTCAGGAGCGGCACAAGCTTCAGCTGCTCCTGGCTAAGGTACATCGCCATAACGACCAGCTGCAGGAAGTAAATCAGGAACAGCGAGGCAGAGTCAGAGATGAAGCGCTGGTGGACAGTGACTTCCTGTAGCTCCGCCTCCTTTATCTCATCATCAAACAGAGGACGAAGCACACCTGACCTTAGCCGTGAGATGCCCAGAACAAGCCAACCTAAAGAACAGGTGAGACGCACACAGGTGAGACAGGTGAGATTCTGCATCTCTTTTTCGGTGGTATGTGACTCACCAAGGACGATGGGGGTGGCAGCGAACACAGAGCAGCGCAGCGTGTAGACGAGCCGGAGGGGGGCACCATCCAGCAGCGGGGCGTCAAATGGCAGAAACACAAAACCACCCCAGACGAGTAAAGGGAAGAAGAACGCCGAGGCCATCAGAGACACGCCCATCTTCAGGACATCCGTACTGAGACAGCACTGCCCTCCTGACACAGATGAGAAAAATGAGTTAATGGAGGCAGAGTCAGCAGTCAGAGGTGCACAGGTGTATAAACAGGGGCAGGTAATTAAACCCCCTGGAGTCCAGGGTAGAACCTGCTGTTTTCGACTCCCTCACCATGTTTGGCATCAGTCTTTTACGCACAACTTCACGTGTCTGAATTTACAGTCATGTTTTCATTTTGACATACTGTAGTGACACAACTAACCTTAAAAGAAAATCAGAGCAGGAAACATGTTCAACAAATCATTTTCAGAACTTGTGATGAAAAAATAAAAGTTCTGTGCAACTGTTAACAGTCTCTGCCGTTTTTTTGCACAAAGCAATCAGATGTCACACAAATTATTTGTGTTGTTCCAAAAACGAGTTCTGTCCAGCAAAAGGCAGAGGAGCTCATCACAGGCCTAAAACCTCAGGTGTATCACTTCTGTTTTCCACATGGAGATTTCAGTCAGTGACATTCAGCCGTCACCTCGCTGCTGTGACACGCAAAAAAAGAACAAAAGCCAAACACCGTAGACACACTTCAAACATGCTAAACATCAAAATCATTCCCACTTTCCCCCTCTTTGTAAGCAAACAAATGGCACGTGTTGCCATATCATTTCTTGATTGGTTGATGTGGTGCATTTTTCCACCAATAGGAAAGGGTGTGTTTGTTCGTTTTTGCTTGAAAGTGCATTCCTTAGAACATCCAGTTTTACCACTGCTCTGTACGCTACACCTGACGACAGTATTCAGGAAAAAGCACAATGAGAATGATTTATCATAACTCTAGCTTTACTTGGTCTGTCAACACAAACGGAGACTCAGTGAGACTGCATCTTGCTGGTACGTCATCTTAAATGGTCATATGATTTGGACGCACTAGCATGGCTGTCCTGTCCAAAGGTCCCAAAACCTGACGTGATTGGTTAAATGAGTGATGGCATAAGCAATTCTCCACAGCTTCCATGGTGGCAGATAATGCCAGAGCACGCATTAGCCAACTTCCTGTTTAATGGGGAGTTCTTCCTCAGCCTCTGATTTTTAAAAACTTTTTTTTCTGATCCTCCTGTGGGGCTCTTTGTAGCTCTTTTTCTGATATTTCATATCATTGTTATGCTAATGATGTTCAGCTATATATCTCTTTTAGGCCACCTGATGTTTCTAAGCTCCAAATCTTGCAGTCCTGCTTAGATTCCATTAGAGATCGGCTGGCTGATATTTATCAACTAATTATCAACTAACTAAATGCTGGTAAAACTGAAGTCATTGTTTTTGCTCCTGAGAAATTTGTTCCCCCAGTGGTTAAAAATCTAGGCCCTCTTGCTTCTTATATTAAACCCTCCATTAGTAACCTTGGTGTTAAATTTGACTGTTTAAACTTGTTTTTGGTTGATTTTGTTTGTTTGAGGTTTCATGTCCATTTCTGCTTCTGTGAAGCACTTTGTGATTTTATCTTGGTGCTATATAAATAAAAATTTACTTTACTTTTAAAAAAAACCCAAAAAAACCTCAACATTTGCATTTTTGTGATTGTCAGGGACTGGTTTCACTAATATGTATAAGTATCCAAGTCATTCCAGTCGTTTTAGTTGAGCGTCGTCTAGAATCTACAGATTTTAAGGTGGTTCAGGTGGTTCTGTTCAGGTGTGCCCGACCCCCTGACCATTTCCTCCTGATGCAAGGTGATGTGATTTTCTGACATAGTCTCTGAGTTAGTACTTACGTTTATTGGAGCGCAGTTCCTCGTGCAGGTAATAATGTTGATTGTAGTTCTCGGGAACTCCTCGGGGACCCAGAAAGGGACTCTTCTCGGACTCCATTTCCCGGAGCGGCCCAGACTCTCTGAGTGAGGAGGGGGAGTGGAGGGCAGTCACTGCAGGCCTGAACACCTGAGCAGCTTTCTCTGGCAGGAGGTTCTCTCGGGGCTCCTCCTCCAACAGGTGTACCCTAGTTTTATCCTCACGTAGCTCCGCTCCTTCGTCTAAACCCGCTCTGCCGCACCTCCTCTCCACCTCTGCCTTCAGTTCTCTTTCGCTCTCTGTGCAGCTCGACGCCTCGGGAAGAAACACACCTGACCTCACGCTCATCCTGTCAGCTTTACCTGTCCGTCCACCCGTCTGTCTGTCTGCAGACCACGGCAGCGTGCTCGTCTCGGTCACGACTGAGCTCACCGTCTCCTCGTCCTCGCCCTCTCTGGTCTTCCTCCCTCCGCTGTCCTCCATCATGGCGCGTCCTGTTTTGTGAGCAAATGCACCTGCCAGAGAACAGAGAGTGGGTCAGGTAAATCCAAGTGAACAGTAAACAGGTGATACAAGGAACTGTGCCACACACAGCTCACGACCTGTGTGTGCTGAAACACTGGAGTAAACACTGGAGTACTTCAAGTGTGATGTGGTTGATCACTAAGGCATAATGCAGGCCTCCTTCTCCACCTCCTGGCTTCCTGCATTTATATAGACTGTGTGAAAGATCATTTTGAAATCTGATGCAATGTTTGAACCCAACAGACGACACTTTCACTGCCATCACAATAAAGCATGTAGAATTCTTCTCAACATGAAATTCTGAATCACAAAGATTAAAAAAATGCTACCTTCACCTAAGTTTCATGATTGATTTAGCAAATGCACGCCACCCACCCATCTGAGCCATGGCCTGTGTGACCCCCATCACTCAGGACACTCACACATTCAGTCCAAGTCTTTTCTTTGCTCTCCGCTGTGTGCCTTTCCTATTTTTGTGTGTCATTTATTCCCAACGTGTATTTACTATTTACATTTGAACTCCGGCAGGTTGGCGGGGAGCGCCCATAATAAGTAAAGTTTAGTTATTAAGTGCTTTTCGTAGACAGGCAGTCACAAAGCACTGTACACAAAGGTCAAAATAAAGAAAATATTAAGTAATAAAATAGACAATATAAACAATGCAAATTCAAAACAATTCAAAATTGTTGATTAGCAGAAGGCCTGTTTAAACAAAAATGTTTTTAACTGCTTTTTAACCCTGGAGAACCCATGGGGTCGGCTCTGACCCCATGGGTTCTCCAGGGTTAAAGGATTCCACAGAGTCAACCAAACGTAAGCTGTGTCCCAAAACGTCGGCTGCATCCTCCGGAGGCCGCATTTGAAGGCCGACTACGTCACAGCCAGGCGACGAAGGCTGTCCCAATGCGGCCGACAAATGTGTCCTTCATTTCCCCAAATTTGAAGGATGGGTCGGGTGTGTCCTTCGTATCCCACCATATCCCAGAATTCATAGCCAAATTTCAGCTGCCAACAATGGCGGCCGCTACTAAGTTTTGAAATTAGTCTTATTAATCTTTCTGGGTCGCAAAATAAACTTAACATATTTTCAGGCAAGAAAGTAGCTGTGTAAATTACAAATATCTTCTTGGTTTGTCAAGACATCGTACATTTGCAAAAGTGTGCCGACGTTTTCAGAGACGTCTGTTACCCACCCGCTCGATAGCAAGCCGGGGGGTTCAATGGTCACTCCAGCCGGCGAGAGCAGCGGACAACCAGACCAGTGGACTTCCAGAGACGCTCTGCTTTTTGACAGGAGCATCGAAGACCACGAGTTTGATTATTTAACCAGGGTGTGCGGGAACTAACAGAGCAATGCCTATCTTTGAAAGGAGCAACCTGATTGACAATAGCAAGACAGTGTTCATTAAAAGAGTTAATAAGGAGCTCAACATCGTCAAAAGAAGTTTTAAAATCAAAAAGGGAAGAAAATTTAGAAATAACAGAGTCATCAATAAAGGGCCTGCAGCTAACAAAATCTTGGGGAAGAGACTCTGAGTTGACAAACACATTAAAAGAGACTGACTTATGGTGGCTAAAGACAACGTCATTTAAATTCAAGTGGTCAAGGGAAACGCCATAAGTGAAGACCAAGTCCAGAGTGTGCCCAGCAGTGTGAGTAGGGCCTGATACATGCTGAACAAAATTAAAAGAGTCCATGATGCTCAGGAACTCCTTAGTGGTACTATTTGATGAGTCCTCTGCATGAATGTTGAAGTCTCCAACAATGATGACCTTGCCCAGTTTAATAGTGGAAGTTAAAAGTTCTTTCAAGTCTGCCAGAAAAGACGCAGCAGACCCAGGTGGACGATAAATTAAGATACCGTACATGGGCTGATCTCTTCCAATTTTTATCATAACCATCTCGAAAGAGTTGTAACAGCTCGAAGAAATCAACTGGTATGAAAATGTCTTTTTAAAAATTACAGCTTGTTCCACCTCCTCGTCGAGATATCCGAGGCGCACAGAGAAATGAACAGTCTGTGGGACATAGCTCTAAAAGATGTGAGACTTCATTCTCACGCTGCCAGGTCTCATAGACAAACATTAAATCAAGCGTCTCTGCACAGAACAAGTCATTTAAAATATAAGACTTGTTGGCAATTGAGCGGGCATTAATTAACATCATTTTAATGTTGAGACCCACCGGGACAGTTGTAGAATAGCCTGGAACAGAGCCCGCACAGTGCAGTAAGCCACACAGTAAATCAGGGTTCCTATTGTGATGAGCCGTGGCTTTCCATGCTTTCAGGTGACAACCCGGATGGTAAACACAGGGGGTTGTGGGGATTAAACCAGCTCCAACAAGTCTCAAGCGTATTTTACTGGCAGCAGCCCAAGAGTAAAGCCCCTGAAGATCCAGTTCTCTGCGAAGCCGGCAAAGCAGCACAAAAAAGCCTGCTTGCTTCCTCCGATGAGGCCTCGGAAGCAAAAAAGAGCTGACCGGCAAGAATGGAGGTAAACCCGGGTGCTCCGCGGTGGGAAAACAACCTCGTTTCGTTGAGTCTGAAAAATAAAGGCCCATTCTATTCTTTTCTAGTTTCTTGTTCCCTCTCTGATTTCTGAAGTTTGCACAGTGGATGACTGTGGTCCAGATGAAAGCACAGAGGGGATCGGGTCTTCTTCACATCAGGCCCTGACATCAAACTCATCTTTATTCTCTGGCTTTGATATCAGGATGAACTCTGAGTGCTTTTGTGTTGTTCTTACTCAGATTTAGTCTCCTGTTGTTCTGCTTTATGCTTGTTATTTTAGAAGTGCAGGACTTCGGTCCAGACAAACTCATCCTCTCTGATGACCCTGACACCCAACCTGACATATAGACACAGACATACAGGCACACACAGAT
This sequence comes from Rhamphochromis sp. 'chilingali', assembly GCF_963969265.1. Classification (NCBI taxonomy): domain Eukaryota; kingdom Metazoa; phylum Chordata; class Actinopteri; order Cichliformes; family Cichlidae; genus Rhamphochromis; species Rhamphochromis sp. 'chilingali'. The sequence goes on along the minus strand of NC_137938.1, from coordinate 39,281,472 downwards.
ACAAACATCCATTCCCACCCTCATGCTCTCATATGCACTTACTCCACACTCAACCAACGTGGAGACAGACATAAAGAGACGTTGTACACACGATCACACTCCCCAAGCGTACTCTATTCCATTCCTGAGGCTCCCTCAGAGCTCAGAGTGGACGAACGAAGGTGTGAAAGTTTCGTGTTGATCTGATGATCAATAATCAATACAGACTCTTACACGCAGCTTTGTATATGACGCAACTGTCTGTTTATATGCGTGCGTGTGCGCGCGCGGGAGTGTTAAAAAATTTCTGTTTTTATGCTCTGAAGTTTTTTGAACTTGAAATTGTGACAAATAAAACACAAGCTGCAGGTAGCGGTAGTCCCGCCCATTGCATGACGGCAGTCTCAAGTTGACATGGCGACGTGACGTTTGTGATCAAATATGATAAAAACTGTGACTGAGCTCCGAGCTAACAGGCTACATGCTAACGGAGCGGAAATTCACACTAAGAAAAAACCCACCTGTTCGCTGAAGACCTGGGCCGGGTTTTAATCCTGGTTTTAATCCTGGTCCCGGCTCTCTTCCGCCGACTTGTTGTTGTTTCTTCTCTTTGTGAAAGACCCGGAAGTCCAGCTCAGGTGTGGTCAGGTGTGTTAAAGGAAAAGCTCTCTTAAAGGAGAAGTGTCAATTAAACATCCGCGCACGCGTTAAAACGTTGAAATAACAGCGTTAAATGTTCTTTGATTTGTTTTCGTCCAATACTGCGACGAAAAATGTGCCAAAAATGTGATGTTACTCATGAAGCAAGAACAGGGAGCATGTTCACTCCTCCTCCGAACATCTGCGAGCAGGAGCAGCAGCACTGAGAGTGCAGATGTTTGTGCAGATGTTTGTTTATTTGTGCAGATGTTTGTTTGTGCAGGTGTTCGTCGGAGCGGTGAGTGAGTAAAACGGTCTGGTTGCTGTGCCTCTGCGGAGGCACTCGGTAGGATTAACACACTGATGATGTGAAGCCTACATCTTCATCACCATCAGCTGTCTGGATGTTTGGGTCAGAGCCTCAGATCTAACCAGGTCCAGGTGTCTGACCTTTGATGACGTTTCTCGGCCTGCTTCAGTTTCAGGAGTGGAAATGATCTGTGATTGGAGGACGGTGAGAAAGCCCACCTGCTGCAGACTCAAACATGAGGAGCTCCCGCGAGTTTAGCCCCCTCAGAGTACCAAGGCTAAAAACAGCCATAAGAATTTAAATCTCATTCTGCAGATGCGGCAGGTGAAAACAGGTGTAATTTCCGGTGTTCATGATGTCACACAGAGGTGTGGCTGCTTCAGCTGCAGGTCAGTCATTAGTGCTTTTGTAACAGGGTCATAAATCACATTGTTATAATTACACAAAATGTGTTCTAAACCCCCAAACTGCTTCTTTTATACCTGACTTTTAGGACCTCCAAGCCTGTAGTTGTGTTCATTATCAGTTAGAGCCCCTCCTCATTCTTTTCTTCTTCTTCTTTGGTGCAATACTATGTACCCCTTTTGCCTCTCCCCTTTTTCTACAATTCCCCTGTGGGAGAGGTGGGTGTCATTTCTTTCCAACACCTTAAAACACACATAATTCATATTTAGCCACCCTGATGTTTATGATTGCGATTTTAGTTCAGTTATTGTCATTATTAAGCCTGTTTTTGTAAGATGTTATAAGTGTGTAGTATGTGTGTATCATAAATGTGTTTTAGGCGCCATAAATGCTAGCATGAATATATACTCCTTGCTAGCTTGGGAGCTGTGGTGGGTTGAGCTAACCCTCTTCCCCACTGTTTGTATTTGGTCTAGGAGCTGGAGTGGGCAAATTATTTACTTGGAGGTCTTTCTTTCTTTTACCTTTTTTTTTATCAGGTATGTCGGATTTCATGTTGTTGTTTTTGTTTTATCTTATGTCAAATATGTTACGTGTATATGCATACTTTATGTTTAATGTAAAAATAAATGCCAGCCCTTTTTCTACAATTCCCCTGTGGGAGAGGAGCTGGAGTGGGCAAATTATTTACTTGGAGGTCTTTCTTTCTTTTACCTTTTTTATCAGACACAACGCAGAATCACACCGGTTACACTTTACCATACTGCAATTTTGGAATTGAACCAGTACCAAGTAAACACAGGGCCAGTATAAAGGCAGCCCAGTGTGTCGAGATTTATGACATCATCAGTGTTTCTCTGTGATCTTTCCACAATAATTAGTTACCACAGCTAAACACACGTTTCATGCATTATGGTGATATTCTATATATGAATGCTTCTGCTCAATGTCTTCGAATGGTTGATTCTGTGTATCATGCTTGTCTGAGGTTCATCACTAACTGTAAATTTCAGACTCACCACTGTGAGTTATACTCTCAGGTAGGATGGCCTGCTTTGGTAAGTCGGAGGAACTCTCATTTATACAGTTTTATATATAAGGCGATACTTGGGTTGCTGCCTTCTTATATATGTTCCCTGCTTGTAATGAAACATGCTGGTCGGTATTCTCTTCGTCCGCATGGTTACTTGTTGCTTTCTGTTCCATTTGCCCGAACTGAACTTGGTAAAAGAGCTTTTGTCCATTTAGCACCCTCGGCCTGGAACAAACTGCAGAAGGAATGGAAAATGACTGAATTCATTTCATTAAGTGATTTTAAATCTAAACTACGAATCCTTGAGGCCAAGTCTATAACATGCAACTGTTTCAATTAGATTGATTGTCATTTTAACTGACTTTTTATTTTATTTGAATTTTATTGAATTTTATTTTTATTTTATTTGTATTCTTTCACTTATTGTTGCATGTGTGTTGTTGCTGCCTGTGTTTGAGTAATTTCTGTAACTGTGAGACATCTGCTGCTGCCTATCTTGGCCAGGTCTCCCTTGAAAAAGAGGTTTTTAATCTCAATGGGATCTTCCTGGTTAAATAAAGGTTAATAAATAAATAAATAAATTTTGAAACTGTTTTGGTTTTGTTTGGGGTTTTTTTGGGGGGGGGGGAGCATGTAGACCACAAAGGCCGGGTCCTCAGGAGGATGCAGCCTACGAATTTGGAAAAGCGGCGCTGCAGAGGAGCTAAACCACTTCTTTGAGGTGAAGGGACCAGAGGTATGGCACACACAAAACACCAGCCCCTCTCGCTCAGTTTTTGCATTTGCGCTCGCTCGCAATGTGTCGCTCGCGCTCTCAACATTTCTGCCCGTGCGTGCTCAACTCTTTCTCTACACCGTTATATTTGTGCCACAAAACCAGCCAATCACAGACTTGGAGGAAAAAAAATCTGATTGGCTGTTTTGGTCTCCAATCAGCTCGAAATGACGAAATGCAATATCCCAGAATGCATTTGGTCCAAAATTCAAAGGAGGCAGTGGTGGAGGAGCACAGAGTGGAGTTTGAAATATTACTCTTTCTGGGTCACAAAATAAACTTTTAAGATATTTTCATGCGAGAATGTTTCTGTGTAAACTTCAAATATCTGCTCGATTTATCAAGACATCACATAAGTGCTCCGACGTTTTCAGAGATGCCTGTTACCCACCAGCTGACCGCATAGCTGGACTGGCCATTGGGCATACCAGACATTTGCCCGGTGGGCCGATGATGATTTTTCATTTTTATGTTTGTTTGTTTTTGTAACGGTATAAACAATGAAAGGTGGTGGATTAGCCAATTGGTCATGATCAACTCTGGGCTGGACCAATTACAACACATCCATATTGAAGGGAAAAGGAACGCGATAAGTCCCGTACTTTAGCTAGAATGAAAAAAGACACAAAGCTGGAGTTATTCTGTCTTTGATGCACAGCTGCCTCTTCTCTCATCCTCTCACCCTCTCTCTCCTGTTGCTACTTCAATCATGAAACTGATCAATGATCAGCTGATCGTCTCTCTTGTTTGTTTATCTCCCACTTTGCGCCAGAAACAGGAAACCAGCAGATGTTGCGCTAAACAACAACAGCAGCACGTTCAAGCTTGATCAGCTGTTGTTATAATTTATTTAATATTACTTTCTAGTATCAGCTGATGTTTGCTGGAGCCACAGCTGTAAAAGCTGCTGGTCATGATATCGGTTTGGAAACACGAAGGTGATACAAATCATACATATATACCAACAAGACACAGTGTGCATCACTGTCACAGCAGCGTTTGTTTTAGTTCAAAGGCTTTATGGTTTTTCCTGTAATACCTGGTGGTGTAGTCGGTGATTTTTTTTGTCACTTCAGCCTTATATATTATGTTTAACCCGAGTGACCACCCGGTCAGCTGGTGGGTAACAGGCATCTCCGAAAACGTCAGAGCAGTTATGCAAATATGTGATGTCTTGATGAATCAAGCAGATATTTGAAGTTTACACAGCACCATTCTCGCATGAAAATATCTTAAAAGTTTATTTTGTGACCCAGAAAGAGTAATATTTCAAACTCTGCCACTCTGTGTTCCTCCGCCACTGCCTCGTTTGAGTTTTGGACGAAATGGATTCTGGGATATTGCATTTTGTCATTTCGAGCTGATTGGAGACCAGAGCAGCCAATCAGAATTTTTTTCCTCCAAGTCTGTGATTGGCTGGTTTTGTGGCACGAATATAACGGTGTAGAGCATAGGTGTCAAACTCTGGCCCACGGGGCAAATTTGGCCCGCAGCCTAATTACATTTGGCCCGCGAAGACATACCAAATTACTTTTAGAGCTGGCCTACTGGTATTATACAGCTAATATATATATTGTTTAGTATCAAGCTTTGCTTGTTCCATATTCAGTTTTTCAGCAAAACTTGTTTGAGTCCATAAGAAAAGATTCATTCTTATATCTGGAGGAAGTTTTTTTTTTCAATAAATATTAATGTTAGCCCGCGACCTTGTTCCAGTTTTGAATTTTGGCCCACCGTGTATTTGAGTTTGACACCCCTGGTGTAGAGAAAGAGTTGAGCACGCACGGGCAGAAATGTTGAGAGCGCAAGCAACACATTGCGAGCGAGCGCAAATGCAAAAACTGAGCGAGAGGGACTGCTGTTGTGTGTGTGGATAATAGCAAACACTGAAATACATTTTTTGCAAGCAGGAATGAATTTTGTTCACTCAAATTCAGCTTTTCTTCGCTCAAAATAAATTTCTCCTCAAAATGCAACACTTGCACCTGCAAACTTTTTTTACGTGCGCTCAATTTTTTTTTACGTGCACTCAGAATAGTGGCACAAAAATAACGCCATACAGAGGCAGCAGCAGCTAAAACATTGGACAGCAGCAGCAACCCAAGCCTCATGGTGCAGGAGTATGAGGTGATGAGGTGAGATGCACACTGAGGACAGTGAACCCCAGAAAGGCCACCAGTCCAGATTGGGTGACCAGAAGGGCCCTAAAAGAATGTGCAGACCAGTTGGCTGGGGTCTTCACTAAGATCTTCAATTCTTCACTGTCCCAGTCCTGCATCCCGCCGTGCCTAAAGTTGGCCACAATTGTCCCACTGCCAAAGCGCACCAACATTAGCGGCCTCAACAACTACCCACCAGTTGCTCTAACACCTGTTATAATGAACAGTGTGGGCAAGTAAGTAATTATAGTTACTAGTTACTTCTTCAAAAAAGTAACTGAGTTAGTAACTGAGTTACAAGATTCTAAAAGTAATTAATTACTTGAAAAGTAACTATTGCATTACTTTAAAAAAAATGTTTAACCCTCTGGGGTCCATGGTATAACGGGCCATTTTTAACTACTTTTGATTTTCAGGGCTCAATCCTTGGCCCTCTTCTTTTTTCATTATACCTGCTCCCTTTGGGGTCTATTTTTAGAAAACACAAACTATCCTTTCACTGCTACGCAGACGACTGCCAAATTTATTTGCTTTTAGCACCAAATGGCCCAGGCTCCATCCAAATCCTTTTGAACTGCCTTGATATCAAAGCTTGGATGGCTCTGAACTTTTTGAGTTTCAATGAGAGTAAAACGGAGGTGATTGTATTTAGACCTAATAATATTTCATGTAGCCTGCTCGTAAATTGTGGTTGGCTAGGGTCTTATATCAAGCAGCATGTGACAAACTTGGGAGTCATTATGGACTCAGATTTTACTTGGACAAACATATTAGTTCGGTGTTGCAAAAAAGCTTTTTCCAGCTGGGGCAAATAGCTAAGCTGAAGCCAGTTTTGTCAAGAGGTGACATGGAGAAGGTAATAATAATAATAATAATAATGGATTGGATTTATATAGCGCTATGCCTTTATTTCAACACGGCTTGACTATTGTAATGCACTGTTTTTTGGAGTCAGACAACGATCTCTTGCTCGTCTTCAGCTCATTCAAAATGCTGCTGCCCGCCTCTTAACTGGTACCCACAGCTATGAACATGTAACACCTATCCTGTCTTCTCTTCATTGGCTTCCTGTTCATCACAGAATCAATTTCAAAGTCCTAACACTGGTTTATAAATGCCTTAATGGTCTTGCTCCCCCATAACTTTCCGAGTTACTTCAGCCTTATATTCCTTCATGGACCCTCAGATCAGCTGACCAGCTGCTGTTGGTTGTCCCAAAATCAAGGCTTAAACGTAGAGGAGAACGAGCCTTTTCAGTTATGGCCCCAAAACTTTGGAATACGCTGCCTTTAGATATTAGACAGGCATCTTCGTTTCCTGTTTTTAAAATGCTCTTGAAAACACACCTTTTTTCGATAGTGTTCAGACTGGCTTGAGTTTATGTGGTTTTTATGTGTTTTATTATGTTTTATGTGAGCATCAGTGGTTGTATCTTGTGTTTTATCCTGTGATTCTGTTCAGCACTTTGGGCAAACGTTTTGTTTTTAAATGTGCTATATAAATAAACTGGATTTGGATTTTCCCTCCACATTTCACCTTTAAAAACTATTTACTTTTCCTTGTTTAGTATCATCCTTTTCAGCACAACCTCACACGTCTGAATTTACAGTTATGTTTTCATTTTTTACATACTGTATTAGCACAATTGATCTAAAATCAGACAAAAAACATAAAATCCGAGTAGAAAATTTTATATTTTTTACTGTAACAACCACAAACATGTTTAATGAATCATATTTCATAACTTTAAATGCAAATATAAATTGTCAATTTTAAAATCCTATGCACAAGTTTTGCAAACATAGTTATTTGCAGCCATTTACCTTTTACCCTTTTTATAACCTTTTCAGACTATTTACAGAACAATCAGCTGTTCTTCATTCAGTAAGATGCCACACAAATTATTTGTGCCACTCCAATAATTTCTGTCCACTATAAAGGAGAACATCACAGCCTGATACCTGCAGGTCTGACAGCAGCAGGTGTATCACTCCTGTTTCTACCTGGAGACAGCAGTCGCTTCATTGTTCTGACACACAACACAAAACTATCCACAACACTACACACTAACTACACAAGACAACACATTAACTACACTCTCCAAACATGCTAAAAGTCACAAATCTCTCACATCTCAAAACTCTCTCTCTCTCTCTTTCTCTCGCTGTCACTCCTAAATCTTCCGCCTCTTCCTAAACAACCAAATGTCATGTCGCCATATCATTTTTTGATTGGTCAACATGGTGCATTTTTCCACCAACACCAACATGTTTTTTGTTTGGTCATAAGCAGAGTGCTTGCTAGCGCTGTCCTTAGACAGTAAACGTGATGAAACTATTCAGGAACAAACGCCGTGTATATATTGTTTATCATGACTCTGGTTTTACGTGGCCTGTCAACACAATTTAAAAACTGTTATATATCACCTTGTTGCTTTGTCATCTTGAAGTGGTCATGTAATTGGCTTACCCCGACCACTTTATTCTTCTTCAATCAAACAGCAGCACTCATGCGATTGTTTTGCTCACTAGCTCCAGGTGTTGTGCCAGAAAGTGGTCGTCGGGCAGAAAGTGATTGCTGTCCGCGGGAGTGCCCGCAAATGCTTAAAGCTGTAGCGCCTCGATTACTTACAGCTACTTCTGTGTAACTAATATAATGTGCAGTGAGCTGAACACAGCTTCAACCGTCTGTTGAAAAATAGTAACGGACCGTATTTTGTTGTTAGTAATGGTAACGGCGTTGTAACGATAGGAACAGTAATTACTCATATTACTCGTTACCAGTGTTGGTCAAGTTACTTGAAAAAAGTAATCAGTAACTAATTACTGATTACTTCCCCAAAAAAGTAATCCCGTTACTTTACTGATTACTTATTTTCAAAAGTAATTAATTACTTAGTTACTTTTTAAAAACACGATTTACAACCTGAATAGTTGATAAAGCGATAGATCTTTCAGCCCAATTCTACTTTTTCTACATAATCCATCATACAAAATGTAATCAAATGGAAAAGTCTCTTTTTAAAACTTGTTTTATTAGTTTTAATCTTTTAACTTTATGCATCAAGCAAAAATGTAATTATATGCAACATTCTCTGACTGGAAGAAATTTGTTTAATATTTAAACCTATTTTCTGCACATTCCAGCACATAAAATATTTTTTTTGTGTGTTTACACTCACTCTTTCAAATAGATGCAAGTAAAACACTGCAGAAAATAAATAAAGTCAAAGACTAGCGGAGGTAGGGTAGGCAGAGGTTTGTCCTGGTGCAGGTGTGCCGCAGCGGTCAGTGGAAGAATCCACGAGTTTCTCTGTGAATTTCCCATTACGTCATAGCTACTCGGTGCTTGCTTGGAGGTTTAGGGGTTTTTTCGCTGTAAAAAGAAGTTTTCTTCCCACGCACAGCGGACACTAATGTTTTTGTCACTTTTTATGGAATTAAACTCAAAGTAAGGTCAGTACTTCCACGCTTTAAACGCTGCACGCTCATACTCTCTTCCGCACTCGATAATGATCCATTGTTGATCTGCACACAGCTGTTGTCACAAACGTCGCACTCGCTTACGTCACTGTCATGAGACATTCTCGCAAAAAAATCATGGTTTTAGTAACACAGTAACGCAGTGTTCCTACGGGAAAGTAACGGTAATCTAATTACCGTTTTTGCAATAGTAATCCCTTACTTTACTCGTTACTTGAAAAAAGTAATCGGATTACAGTAACGCGTTACAAGTATCTCTGCTTGTTACTGAAAAAAGTAGCACCGTTAGTAACGTCGTTACTTGTAACGCCGTTATTCCCACCACAGATAATGAAGTGCTTCGAGAAACTGGTCCGACGTCACATCATGTCCTGCCTGCCACCCACACTCGACCCGCTCCAGTTCGCATACAGAGCTAACAGATCAACTGAAGACGCCATTGTTGCAATGCACCACATCACCATCTCTCACCTGGAACATCAGAGGCGATTCACCAGGCTGCTCTTTGTTGACTTTCGCTCTGCTTTTAATACGATACTCCCCAACAGACTAATAGTTAAACTGCTGGATATCGGACTTCCTTCTACTACCTGCTGCTGGATCAGAGACTTCCTGTCAGACCGTGTATAGAGGGTTAGAGTGGGGCCTCATCTTTCCTCAGCCCTCAGCCTTAACACCAGCTCTCCACAAGGCTGTGTACTAACACCCCTACTGTACACTCTGTACACACATGACTGTGTTAGTTCCCACCCAGTCAATGCAGACATGATATAGAGCTGAGGTCCAGAGCATGTCGGATTTGTGTGCAGACAACAACCTGGACTTCAATACCACCAAGACAAAAGAGCTCGTAGTCAACTTCAGAAGGAGGAAATCTGAGCTGCAGCATCAACAGGGAGTGCATGGAAAGGGTGTCCAGTTTCAAGTTCCTGGGTGTGCACATAGAAACAGACCTCCAATGGAGCTCAAACACCTCGGCGGTTTTAAAGAAGCCCCAACAGCATCTTCATTTTCTGAGAATCCTCAGAAAAATGGAGCTGAAGAAGGTGCTGCTGATCGTCTTTTACCGCTGCTCCATTGAAAGTGTGCTGACAAACTGCATCTGTGTGCTGTTCTCCAGCTGCACCACAGCATTTCAGAGGGTTATTAATATGGTCCAAAAAATCATTGGACATCCTCTTCCCTCCGTTAAGGACCTGTACAGCACTCGCTGTCTCCAGAGGGCACGCAGCAATAGTAATGTGCAATAAACATACTCATTCTTTTATTTATTACGTCATTCATTTGCTCATACCATTCATGCACTTAAAAAAATCCACTTTAATTTAAGTTACTGTGCTGTTTTGTTGTGCTATTGTACTAGGTATGACTGTGCAATGACAATAAAGAGTTGTCTTTATTTGCTGTTTTATCGGTTTGCTAGTTGTTGAATAGTTTTGTGAGCTTTGACCTGAGATTCTGGCGTTTCTGGCAAAATACATTGATATTTAAAAATCAATTCAGAATTTATTGAATCAAAATCACTTTATTCAAGCTAAAATCGTTTTGAGTCAGAAAAATCGATTATTGAAACCCACCGCTATTTATAATTTAGTCTGGTAACCACCGGTTTCACTAACTAACCAGACCCCACTAACTGTGGACTGTGGGAGGAAGCCGGAGAGAACCCACGCACAAAAAGGCCCCGCCCTCATTGTGGAGTTGAACCACTACTGGCCGTGATGTCAAAATATCCATTTTTCCCTTTGAAAGACTAAAGGTTAAATATCAGCTGTATTTCCTCCGGCCAGTCAAGAGGGGGCGGTAGGCTTTCATGACGTCACTATCCTCAGGTTAATGTGTTTGTTAATTGCTGGCTGTCATGGTAACAGTGTGGCGGCCTGTGCCGGGAGGCAGTTGCAGACAAACGTTTGGCTCTGTGTGAAGTGATCTATCCGCTTCTGATCGATCACATGACTGTTGTGGAGCTGCTTCCGATCGGTCTGATCTGTCATCGATCGCTTTTTCTTTGTGTCCGATGGAGGTTCGTTTCTTGTCTACGCCAATGTACTCCGGTCTCCGCGCGCAGTGGGCGGGGATTGACCTCCGGGGTTCCACGTCACACCGCGATGGTTGTCCACCCTGCGCCCGCGCGGGCGGGTCTATTTTATCCGCGCAAGTCATCAGTCACGTGACGCCCTCGGCTGTCCTAGTGGCTGATGAGGGTCACGTGAGCTGTGGACACGTTGTCATAGAGACTGACTCCCCCCTCACTATCGTCAACCCGCCCCGGTAGAGAAAAGAAGCGCTCCCTGACAACTGGCGGGGGGCTGGGCTCACAGACCTGAGTGGATTGTGATTGGTCGAGCGTCCCAGCAGCGGGCTGAGCTGTGATTAGTTAGAAGTACAGAGCTTCGCTGTCAGTCAGAGAGAAGCCCCGCCCCCTCCGCTCAGACCGCGGACGCTCCGGGACGAGAACCGCACTTCTTTGATCAGAGACCGGAGCAATCAGCTGGATCAATCGGAGATCGGCAGGTGATCGACCATCGGCTGATCAGGGATCGGTTGATCAGGGGAATGTCCCGGCTGCTGGAGAGTAGGAGGCAGGACAGGATGAAGGAAATTAACCTGAAGGTGAGTTCACCGGAAAAAAGAAAGAAATGCTCTCCGGGCGCGTGCACACCGCTCCTCGCGGATGGATCGGGGCAGACGGCTGCGCGCGTCCGATCAGGAGTTATTGATGAGTGATCGTTGAGGGAGCGGCGGGAGGCGGCTGTTCCGCTTTGTTTCCGCTTAGACTGTTCCGTTACTATAGAGTATCGATCACAGCATCGATACCTGCTGATCAGACACTGATCGGCTACTGATCGGTCGTACACGCTGATCACCGATCGATCGATGATCAGCGTGTACAGGAGGCTGTGTTTGAACACGTGAGGAAAGTTTGAGGAGAAACGGAAACGGGACTTTTTTTTTCCGTTCAGACTGAAAACTGCTCAGAGCGCGCGCGCGTGTGTGTTCAGCGTCCGTGTGCGTTCGTGGCGCGTGTGCGTTCGGCCTGTGTGCGTGTGTTCACACTGAGTTTTGGTGTGTATTAGTTTGTGTGTCCGTTAGCTGCAGCGTGGCCGCTTTGTCCTGCAGGAGGAAACGAGAAGGGGGAGGGGAGGCTCTGTGTGTGTGTGTGTGTGTGTGTGTGTGTGTGTGTGTGTGTGTGTGTGTGTCAGACAGGAAGCAGGGAGGAGGAGTGAATATTTGACTGTGAATATTTGACCTCTGACCTCTGAGCCGTAAATAAAGACGGAAACTGAGACAGGTGACACACTAATAAAGTTTAGTAGAAGATAAACCCTTTAAATGCTTAAAAAAACCACACACACACCATCTCTCTCTCTCACACACACTCCGTAAAACTTTATTTGAAGTCCTTCATTGATCTGCCATCAGTGAAACTGATCAGTTTTAGTTCATTGATCAACGCTGATCGATACCCTCTGTCTGCACCAAGTATTGCTACAGACCGACCAATCAGCTGCTTCAGATGATGATGAGAACATGATGGGAGGTGTGAGGCCCAGAGCAAATGTCACGTTGATCAGTGAGCTGACATTACCTGAGCTCAGGTGAGGAGGCTTCACTCAGTCAGAATAACCTCACATGAACACCAGATCATGTGATTACCGCCCCGTCACATGATCTCTCTCTAACGCTACACAATGAGGGCAGAGCTACACTTTGACCTATGCTCAGGCAGATGCTTCACTCTGATGTCAGAGAAGGAAGCGAATGTTTCCCTCGTGCCAGCACGCGACCACGTTTCCATGATGACCTGACGGTGCGCTGCTATGAATTATGGGATCGCATAATCTCCCAAAGGGCGCCGCAGTGTCCCCTGGCATGGAGGAAGCTGTAAAACTCCTTTCAGCTCTGACTGAGGAACACTGATCTTACCATTAGCTGTGCGGTCATGTGACTGCGCTGCAGTGCATTGTGGGATGGAAGTAGAGCCGGTGTGTACTTTGCTGAAGAAGGAGTCCTGTTTCTATGGTTACCCACATGTTAAAAATTGACATTTTCAAACTGTGAGTGTATTTCAGCAGCCAACCACAGGAGGAAGAAGCCACAATCAATAACCTTTGACCCTGATCATGTGACTGTGCGTGTGCAGAAACAGGTTATTAAAAACGAGTTTAATCAGAAACGCAGTTTGAACAGTTAATGAGAAATAAAGTCAACACTGCAGCTGTCACACACACACAGACACACACATGCACACTGTCTCTCTCACACACACACACACACACACACACACACACACACACTCTCTCTCTCGCACTGCATGCTGGGAGTTTGATGGTGGTGAGTTTGGTGTGTCTGAGTGAGTGTGAGGTGTGACCCTTATTAGCTGAGGTGATCAAGCAGAAGACACTAGATATAGCCTTTCTCCAAGAAACACATACTGACAGTACAAATGAAATAGACTGGGGTCTGTGGTGGGGAGGGCAGCAGCTTCGTAGCCATGGGACAAATTTTAGTGCAGGAGTTGCTATTTTATTTTCTCCTTCTCTTAATGCAAATATTACTTTCAGCATGGAGATGGTAAAGGGGAGAGTCCTTATGGTGAAAGCTGAAATAGGTTTTATTTTTACTTTTGTTGTTGTCTATGCACCAACCTTAGGGTCAAGGGGACTGTGTTGTGTTGGGTGGGGACTGTAATTGTTGTCTTGACTTTACTTTGGATAGGACAGGGGCGGAGCCGCATCTTTATCAGATGTCCTACGGAAAATTAACTTGGTTGAGGCATGGAGGATGAAGCATCCTTCCCCAGGCAGTATACCTGGGTGAAAGTCAATGATGGCAGAGTTAGTGCAGCCAGATTACACGAGTTTTATTTGTCTGTTTCACTTACTGCTCGAATTGTTAACTGTCAGTGTTTTCATGTTGTTTTTTCAGATCATCACTAATTTCTTTTTTTTTTTTGTTGCCTGTCCCATTTGGATCTTTAGCCATCAGAATTGTTGTCTGAAGGCCAAGAAAGATGCCAAGCGGCTTTACTTTACCAATTGGATCATCATGGCCTTGCCATATTGGTCCATTTGATTGACCTTTATTATAATTATGTATTTATTTGATTTGATTTTCGGTTGTTACAGATGGGACAGACATGACTGGGGGATAGGACAGGGAGAAAGAATGAAAGAAAGAGAGGGAGAGAAAGAAAAACAGAGGGGAGAAGAGACGGTGAGAAGGGGGGGAAGAAAAAAAAGAAAAACAAACAAAACACCTGGATCACCTGTATGGAGAAAAAAAACAGAAGAGAAAGCAAACAACAAAGAGCAACATAATAAAAAAACAGCACCATCACAATAAACTAGCTAGCAGTAGATAACAGTAGATGCTAAATATTACATGTTATTGTGCTGTACGTAAGATCAGCAGCGCACAATGTGCTTTGAGGTACTTTGTGTAGTGTGAACACCCGTGTGCATACCTGTGTGGATCAGTACGTTTGTATTCCAAAGGTTTCTCCATGTAACGATCTGCTAGGGAGTGTGGGGAGCCATAGCCCTGTCCACCAGGACATGAAGCAGGTATGGAAGAGATCCAGGCCCCAGACATCCAGAGGCCCCAGAATACGAGGACCCGAGGAGGACCACCAGGGGGGCAACCGTGTCACCCTCCTGGGAAGAGCTGAGGAGAGCCCCAAAGGAGAGGTCACCCAGCAGCCACGGAGCAGAGACCAGAGGGGGTAGCCGATAAGTGCCCACGGGCTCTGCCGGCAGCCAGCTGTGCCAGAGAGGACCAGGCCTCAGGCTGTACCCCACCCCCCGGAAGGGGCCCAGCCGGGCCACAGGCGCCAGGCCCCGCCAATCAGCCACCAGGAGTGAGCCGGTACATGCATGAGCGCCCAGCCCCAGACACCAAGAACCACCAACACACCAACATCTGAAGGCATCAGCGACTGGCAGGGAGTGTGGTGAGCGGAGATAGGCCTCCATACCTCGGAGAGCTTGAGATGTTCCCAGAGAGGTGAAGTCTAAGACCCAAGCTGACATATAGACACAGATGAACAGGCACACGCAGACATAAAACGTGCATTCCCACCCCCATATACAGAAAAAACAAATACTCGGCACTGCCCAAACATACTCTATATCCCAGGTCCGGGTACCCCTGTCCCCAGAGGGGCAAACCGTAGAGAGTTAGAGAGCCCTGCAGTTGGGCCGATGCACCAGAGGTCCCCATGCACCCACCCGCCCACCGACCCGGCAACACAACAACCAGGACAAAGGCCTGGCCAGAGCCCCGGCCCGGGGGCGGAGCACCCCCAGACCCCTAAGCCTCCACGCCCATCCCGGATCCACTCAGGGGCAGCCAGGCTACCAGGCCAGTAACCAACTTCCGCCAGCATAGACCCTCCCCCATCTCCGCTGTACGTAGCCACAAGGAAAACACCATCTAAGAGCCACCAGAGCCCCTAACCAGGTCATGGCCACAACCCCTGCGTTAGGCCTTCCAGGGAAAACGTCCCTAGGGAATCCCTAAACGCCCTAAGACCGTCCCTACCCCCATATCAACCACAATAGCAAAGGTAGGACTAAACCATAACCCCCCCCCCCCCCCCCACCCCCACTAGGTGATGAAGCCTATCAGAGGGATTGATCAAATGTGATGGCAGAGGCTGTATCAAGACTAATGTGCTCTATTAGATGGTTTTTATATTGGTTAGAATTAAGATTATTTTTATTTTCCAGTTAGTGAGGACCATAGGGCCGTAAAAACAATGTGGGCTGTGTTTATTTCTGTAACAACCTCATCCAAGTTGCCTAGCAAGCACACTAAAGGGGAGGCTGGAATGTTACATTTCAGACACTTTGATAAGTCTTCACATATCTCGCGCCAAAACTTCTGAACTGGTGGACAGAACCAAAGAGTGTGGACATAATTGTCCGGTGTATTTGCTTGACAGTGTGAGCAGTTATTGGAAGACGTATAGCTCATCTTGAACATCCTATGACCAGTATAGTGCACTCTGTGTAATATTTTGTATTGTATTAATTGCCAACTGGGATTTCTGATCCATTGAAAGGTTTTTAAGCAAATCTGAGACCAAAGGTTTTGGTCTAAGCTGATTGATAAATCCACTTCCCATTTTGCAATAGGAAGGGATATTGATTCATCTATTTTAGAAAGTGTTCTGTATATTTTACAGAATAATTTGGGGGATTTTAGATTAAAAAATTGTACCACACTTGGTGGTGTTTGTAATTCAGCTTCACTGGGATTAAATTTCTTTTTTACTATGGACTTAATTTGTTGATATTCCAAAAATCTTTTCTTGTTAATGCCATATTGTATAACTAGTCTGTCAAACGAAATAAAGTCTGTTCCTTCCAATGTATGTTCCAAGTATTTAATTCCTTTACCACTCCAATCTGGCAAGTTGATCATATCATTGTTTTGTAATACCGGTATGTCCGGATTGTTCCAGATAGGTGTACGTTTACATGGGATTAATGAAGACTCTGTCATTTTTAGAAACTCCCACCATGCTGTTAGAGAAGAGCTAATATTGATGCTTTTAAAGCATTCATGTCGTTTGTTGTTTGAGCTGATAAATGGTAGGTCTGAAATTTCTAGGTTATTACATAGTGCCTGTTCTACATCTATCCAAGGTTCATCTAAGAAGGTGTGTTTCAACCATCTAGAGATGAACTTGAAGCCTGTTGGCTAAAAAGTAGTGATTGAAGTTAGGCAGATCTAGTCCTCCTTTATCCTTGGTCCTTTGTAATGTTTTTAAGGTGATACGTGGGGGTTTATCTTTCCAAAGGAATTTAGAAATATACAAGTCCCTAGGGAATCCCTAAACGCCCTAAGACCGTCCCTACCCCCATATCAACCACAATAGCAAAGGTAGGACTAAACCATAACCCCCCCCCCCCCCCCACTAGGTGATGAAGCCTATCAGAGGGATTGATCAAATGTGATGGCAGAGGCTGTATCAAGACTTGTGATGGTTTGTTCGGGTAGACATTTCCATCTAGTCAGATCGCCTTCTACTGTCTTTAAAAGTGGGATGTGGTTTCATGTAGTTAGATCTGCAAGCTTGGGAGAAACATTAATACCTAAATATTTAATATTTCCAGATTGCAGTCGGGTAGATGAAGAATTATGGAAGGAGCAATTAATCGGAAGAACTGTAGATTTTTACCAGTTAATTGAATAATCTTGGACTTTTGAGAAAGAGTTTATCAATGCAATCACCCCAGAGATATTGGTTTGTGAGTTTTGGCGAAAAAGTAACACATCATCTGCATAAAGGCTGATTTTATGTTCTACATCCATACATTTTAGGCCCTTAATTGTTGTAGCCTATCTAATTGCTGCTGCTAGTGATTCAATAAAAATTGCAAACAGTGAAGGGGAGAGTGGGCATCCCTGCCTGGTGCCCCTCAGGAGACAGAAGCTGGAGGATGTTTGGTCATTTGTTTATGAAAGAATTTCCGAAACCAAATTTGTGTAAAGTTGCAAATAAAAATTTCCAGTTAACTCTGTCAAACGCCTTTTCTGCATCAAGAGAGAATATTATGGTTTCAATATTTTTACTACATGAGTAGTCTATTAAATTAAGTAGTCTACGTGTATTTGTTGATGAGTGCCTACCTTTTATGAAACCAGTTTCGTCAGGATGAATTAAAAGGGGGGTTATTTTCTCTAATCTCTTTGAGAGAGCTTTGCAGATTATTTTAAGGTCTACATTTATAAGGGATATTGGACGATAGCTTGAAGGAAATACAGGGTTTTCACCTGGTTTTAGTAAGAGACTAATATTTGCAGAGTGCATATTTGGTGGAAGTCTGCCATTTTCTTTGATTTCCTGCAACATCCTGTGAAAAATTGGTGCCAGAATTGTCCAGAATTCTTTGTAGAATTCTGCTGGAAAGCCGTCTGGACCTGGAGTCTTATTAGTGGGCATACTTACCAGCGCTTACTGGAGTTCACCTGGCGTCAGTGGCGAATCCAGTGCCACTGCTTGGGTATCTAATAATTTTGGGAGAGTTACATTATCGAGAAATTGATCAATTTCGTTTTTAAATGGGTTCATTTGTGGTGTATATAAAGTTTCATATGTCTATCGATTGACTCCAGGATGTCCACAATGTCTTTGCCGGCAGGTGATGTTGTGCCGGGGGAGTCTGCTGGGCGACATCTTTTAGATGGCGGCGTCTCAACTTTGGCCAGGGAAGACGCACTCTGGGCCTTCTTCATTACTAGGTCATGGAAGCACCGGTTGATGAAATCTTGGAGAGCGTCTAAACTCTCCTCGTTGTCCTCCAGGGTGTTGGAGATAGTTGGACAAATGTGGTTAGTTAAATGACAAGTGATTAGTGTATTTGGAATACTTGAAGTTTAAAAGCATTTTTTAATTTCTATGCTACCCTTTGCTTTTTCCCGCCAAATCTCCAGCGTCTGACGTCCCCTACAGCATAATTCGCTTACCCGTCTCCCTTCCGTCCCTTACCGTCTCCCTTCTGTCACTTAGTTTTAATGGAGCTGTTTCTATCTACCACCAGTAAATCCAAACCTTTTTGGCGGTTCAATGTAAAATTATTGCATGGTCAGATTTTCTGTGAAAATTTTAGGTGTTTTGGGATTACTGGAGATCAAGGAAGGATGATTTTAATTCCTTCGTTCAATGGTGGGAGGTAGGAAATTTGTGTGTTTTGTCAGCAAAATGGTTTTAATTTGATAGTCAATATCATGACAACTGTGCAGGAGCTAGAAAAAGAGATAACACATATGGAGAATGTCTCATCAGGCTCCAGGACATGGACGCTCCAACTACATTTTCCTTTAATTTGGGGAAATCTGTGGTTCACAGAAAGCAAATGGTGTGTCTTCATCTTTCGGATGGAAAGGTGACCACAGATCTGGCTGAGATGAGAAGGCATGCAGTGGCCTTTTACACGGACTTGTTTAGTGCGGATAGCTGTGATGTGGACTCTGCTTCGGACCTTCTGCAGGGGCTTCCTCAGCTGAGTCCAGGGGATCAGGATGTTTTAAACAGGGATATAACCTTGGATGAGCTGTTTGTGGCGGTGTCTCAGATGGCTTCAGGCAAAGCTCCAGGAATAGATGGTTTACCATCGGAGTTTCTTGAGCACTTCTGGAGTCTTCTGGGTCGGGACAGCTCTATAGCATTGCTATTGAGCCTTTTCTCTGTAGACTGAGGAGCAAGTTGAGGGGCTTCTCTTTGCCAGATCTCGCTCAGAGCCCTCCTGTTGTTGTGTCAGCATGTGCTGATGATGTTAATGTTTTTATTAAGGATCAAAGGGATGTGGAGGAATTAAAGGAATGTCTGGTTTTGTATGAAAACGCTTCTTCAGCCAGGGTTAATTGGGGTAAGAGTGAGGCCTGTTTGGTGGGGCATTTGGCGAGTATTCCCAAACTTCCTGGGAACCTTCGCTGGGGTCAAAGGGGCATTGAAACTCTTGGGGTTTACTTGGGGAGTGATGACTTTGTGAAGCAGAACTGGGAGGGAGTGTGGGAACAGGTGGAGGCTGAGTTGTCTAAATGGAACCGGTTACTCCCCTACCTGTCCTACAGGGGTAGAGTTGTAATAGCTAATAATCTAGTTGCCTTGTCTTTATGGCACAGGTTACTTGTTTTAGTGTCACCACCCGGTCTTCTGGAAGAGGTGCAGCGGCTTCTGGTGAAGTTTGTCTGGTCGGGTCAGCATTGGCTTCGTGCGGTGGGCCTGTATCTTCCTGTGGCGGAGGGGGGACAAGGCCTAATAGATGTTTTGTCCAGAACTCCAACCTTTAGACAACAGACGGCACAGAGGCTGCTGTATGGCTGTGGTCACAGCTGGATGACTTCTGCTCAATTGTTGCTTAGGAGAGCGGGCCGGCTTGGATTGGACCAACAACTCTTTCTTCTGAAATTGGATTAAGTGGACCTGTCTGGGCTTGTACCATTTTACAGCTCGGTGGTTAATGCCTGGCGGGCGCTGAAGGTTGCACGTACTCCTAACCCCAGACCTGGGATGTGGCTTTTTAAGGAGCCACTGTTTTTTAATGACTTCCTGGCACTATGTTCTTGTTTGTGGAGGCTGGCATTATCAAACTCTGTCATCTTACAAGGATGTCAATGGGTGCACTTGGTGGTGCCACAGGCATTAAGTCCTCCAGAATCCTGGGGAGAATTATGGAGGAAATTTGGCAATCTCTGTCGCCATCACTGAGAGACTTTGCTGGAGACTGGGTCCTCGCTGATCAATGGGCTGATGACAGCGAATATGTTTTTCCTTCATTGATGGTCAGTCCTTCCTTTGAGGAGCAGCCTGAGGGGAGTGGCATGCTTCTCTCCCTGGGAACACCAGTGCGGATAGTTTCAGCTCTTGTGTGAAGAAGCAGCTTTATTTATGCTGTGTTAAGGTGCTGAATTTCCGCTCTCTGGTTGGAATCAGGGAGTCAAAATGAACTGAGTTTTTTAGCATTTTTGTGTTACTTTTTGGTGTTGTTTGTTTTTTCTTTTTAATGTGGTGTAAATAAAGTTGTGTGAAAAGTCTCTCACACTCTCTCTCGCTCTCTCACACACACACACTGTCTCTCTCTCTCACACACACACACAGTCTCTCTCTCTCTCACACACACACACACACACACACACACACACTGTCTCTCTCTCACTCACACACACACACACACACACACACACACTGTCTCTCTCTCTCTCACACACACACACACACACACTGTCTCTCTCTCTCACACACACACACACTGTCTCTCTCTCTTACACACACACACTGTCTCTCTCTCACTCACACACACACACACACACACACACACTGTCTCTCTCTCTTACACACACACACACACACACACACTGTCTCTCTCTCTTACACACACACACACTGTCTCTCTCTCACACACACACACACACACACACACACACACTGTCTCTCTCTCACACACACACACACACACACACACTGTCTCTCTCTCTTACACACACACACTGTCTCTCTCTCACACACACACACACACACACACACACTGTCTCTCTCTCTCACACACACACACACACACACACACACACACACACACACACACACACACTGTCTCTCTCTCACTCACACACACACACACACACACACACACACACACACACACACACTGTCTCTCTCTCTCTCACACACACACACACACACACACACACACACACACACACACACACTGTCTCTCTCTCTCACACACACACACACTGTCTCTCTCTCTTACACACACACACACTGTCTCTCTCTCTTACACACACACACACTGTCTCTCTCTCACACACACACACACACTGTCTCTCTCTCTTACACACACACACACTGTCTCTCTCTCTTACACACACACACACACACTGTCTCTCTCTCTCTTACACACACACACACTGTCTCTCTCTCTTACACACACACACACTGTCTCTCTCTCTTACACACACACACACTGTCTCTCTCTCTTACACACACACACACTGTCTCTCTCTCTCTCTCTCTCTCTCTCTCTCTCTCACACACACACACACACTGTCTCTCTCTCTCTCTCTCACACACACACACACACTGTCTCTCTCTCTCTCTCTCTCACACACACACACACACTGTCTCTCTCCCTCTCTCACACACACACACACACACACTGTCTCTCTCCCTCTCTCACACACACACACACACACACACACACACACACACACACACACACACTGTCTCTCTCTCTCTACCTCTCTCTCTCTCTCACACTCACACTGTCTCTCTCTCACACACACACACACACTCACACTGTCTCTCTCTCTACCTCTCTCACACTCACACACACACACACACACTGTCTCTCTCTCACACACACACACACACACACACACTGTCTCTCTCTCTACCTCTCTCACACTCACACACACACACACACACACACACACACACACACACACACACACACACACACACAGTCTCTCTCTCTACCTCTCTCACACTCACACACACACACACACACACACACACACACACACACACACACACACACACACACACACACACACACAGTCTCTCTCTCACTCACACACACACACACACACACACACACACACACACACACAGTCTCTCTCTCACACACACACACACACACACACACACACACACACACACGTACACACAGTCTCTCTCTCACACACACACACACACACACACACACACACACACACACACACACAGTCTCTCTCTCTCTCTCACACACACACACACACACACACACACACACACACACACACACGTACACACACAGTCTCTCTCTCTCACACACACACACAGTTTCTGTAATTCTCTAATTTTTCACTGAGCGTGCTCAGAGCGGTGCTTTTTACTTCTAAGGTAGTTAGAGTAGTGAAACTGGATCCATTTAAACACGAAAGCTTCTCACAGCCTGATGATGAAAATCGTTTCAACTTGTTGCAGATCAAAGTGGAAAGAACAGCTGATCTTGGTGTTTGTTCTGTGTTGCCAGCAGATTAGAATCAAGTAGAACCAAATGTAGACATTTTCTAAATCACCAGATTAATTCATGCAAATTCACATGACTAGAGCAGTTTGTGCTTCACACAGTGGTTTTAAAACGTATTCCCCCTGCAAAGAATCTACTGTAATAAAATAATCAGTGAAAACCCTTCTAGCTAATTTTAAACCAAAACTTTGGTAACCTGCTGCTTTCGTTTTTATTCTGTCAGCTGCAGACTCGTTGAAGGGTTTCAGAGCAAAGACGTTAGTGTAGTGTAGGAGTTCTCTTGTAGGATCAATTAATGTGCTTAGAACAACACTGCTGTAAAAGTGTTTGTCAAGAAATAAAGTTGCATAAAAAAAATCTTTATTTGGTATTTATTACTGATGCTCATCAGGGAAACACAAACACAGACCTAAGGAGCTTGGAAAGAAAAGCATCTGGACTTCTTTGAGTTGCTTGAAGATGTTTCACCTCTCATCCGAGAAGCTTCTTCAGTTCTAAGGTCAAATGGTGGAGAGTCCCAGATTTAAACCCAGTGGGAGTTTACTCCCAAAGAGGGACAAAAGGACCCCCTGATGATCCTCTACCTAATCACGTGAGCCAAGGTGTGAAAGCGGGTGTGGGTCACAATCAGCCAAGGTTTCGGGTGAGCTCATTGTGAAACCTGGCCCCACCCTATCATGTGATTTCCTGAGGTCAGATGGCCCAGGATGTGAATGTGTAAATCTCCCCACCATTTGACCTTAGAACTGAAGAAGCTTCTCGGATGAGAGGTGAAACATCTTCAAGCAACTCAAAGAAGTCCAGACGCTTTTCTTTCCAAGCTCCATAGAGCTTGGAAAGAAAGCTCTAAGGAGCTTTCTGGATGACTGAGAACCTTCACAAACACAGACCGTTCACACGTCGAAGTCTGAGGGATCTTCTAGCAATTGTGATCCTATTTTCTGGAGATGTGATTGGTCAGTAGGTGGTTATTTCATATCTGACGATGTCTAGTTACCATGTCGATTTACCCCAGAAAGAAGTGATTGACCTTGGTGTCCAAAACCCAATTTTCACGCTACATTCACAAAACCTCTGACTCTTCTTGCAAAAACGTTCACCCCAAAACAATTCAAACTGTGCTCAAACCTGAACTATGCCATCAAATCATGCCTCAAGTCAATCTAAATTAAATACTACTGAGTAGTCACTAAACACTACATAGGAAAAAGGAAAACACAATGCTCAGGACATGAAGCATTAAGTCAGGCCAGCACAGACTGCGTTTCACCAGCGTGTTATCAGCTCTGCGGCTGGTACGCGGTGAGGTCACATGGGTCAGACTCCAGTGAAGCATTACCTGTTTCTCTTCTGTCCTCACTGAGTCTGCTGTCTCTCCCGTCTCTCCTCTAACCTCAGCTTACTTGCCCGCCGTCACATGACACCCCCCCCCCCCCCACTCCACAGCACAGAGCTCGCTTTCTTCGTCTTCATCACTGAGCTCTTTATTTATTGATCAGCTGATCAGTGACTGTCACCAGTTTCTCTGTAACTATGATGCTTTTCTTGTCAATGCTGAGACGGTTTTCACATCACAGCTGCTGCAGTTTGTTTACCTTAAAACTTTAACTTTACAGACAGTTTAAAACAGGAGCTCTGTCATTGGCTGGCTGCTAGTCACATGATTTCTTTCCTTTAATTTATATCTGACCAGAAGAAGTTCAGAGTCAGAAACAGGAAGTAGTTATTATTTTCAGGCATGAGCTCAAATAGAAACACTGATCACATGCAGAGAAAACTCAAGCAGGAAGAACTAACCGTGTTTCTATAATCATCACCATCATTAGTTAAATCTGTGATTATTTCCACTGACAGTGTTGCTGTTTGTGACGGACACGAAGTGGGGCAGTGGAAGGATGGATATCTTGATGCTGTGCAAACGTCTCGTTCTTTATGCTTTGCTCATAAGCAGCCAGACTCGAGCAGGAGTTCTCCAGTAAAGTTATTTTGGACACTGGCTGCTTTTTCAGTCTGGTCCATGTACCTGACCACTGTGTTTGTTTAGCCTCGTAGCTCTGACCTTTGAATCATTCAAACATAAAAAGGATAATAAATCAACGATGAACCAATGTTGTATCCACACATAAGACACCCCAGTGTCTTTAGGCTCTTTCTTACCAGTGTCCTGTTCACATTTCTTTACTGAACCTATGAAAAATGTTAAAGATAACACGGTTGGAAATAAAAATTTTTTTTAGTATTTTTGCACCAAAACAGTGAATTCCAAAGAGCTGGTATCTGAAAACTCAGCATATTTCAGCAGTGTGACCCTAGTAGCTGAACAGTATCACGTCCGTAACAGGAGTAAAAAAACCCAATAAAGACACGAGAGAGGACCTGGGAGATGATCCAGACCTCCAACTGATCGTCTGCTGCTCACGCATTACCACCCATGTGTGGCCCAGATCTGGTTTGCCAGGGGTGGCCCACACATGGGCCAGCACAAGGCCAGTTGCAAACACACAGTTTCAGCCGTGGCCCCAGATGTCAGCCTAATGTGTACCTTAATCAAGCCATGTAATAACAACATGTGCATAATAGTGCAAAAGTAACATGACAAAACTCTGTTCAGACAGTGAATCGACTGATCTTATATAACACTTTTCACTATTCCGGATTACTGAAAGTGCTCTATACAGCATGCCACATTCACCCACTTTCTCTAAACTGAGTGCTTCCTAACTACATTCATACACATTCACACTCTTGACATGCAGACTGGAGAAGCCAGGGATCGAACCACTAACCTTCCAATCAGCAGGCTGCTCTACCTCCTGAGCTACAGCCACTCAGTGGTAAACATGAGTAAACCCTCACTATGTTTTGGATAAAGAGCACGGTTTGACACAAACCTGTGAAACCTGTATTTGAAACGTTGGCTACCATAATAGTATAGTATTGCAACATGGCATTTGGGTCTTCTAACTAAAATAGGAAAATAGGAACATAAACAGTGCCATCATTGCCAGACCTGGCCCACATCTGGTTTACATACACTCTGCCATGACACCGGTCAGTCAGAAGTGCCAGCTTGATGCTGGATCCAAGGAAGACCTGCTTTCTATGAGCCTGGGCCACATAAACCAAACCACAATCGAGCCAGATATGGCATGACATAACATAGACAGTGCCATCTACGCCAGCCCTGGCCCACATCTGGATGACTTCATTCCAGAAGTCAGTCAGCAGTGCCGGCTTGATCCCAGATCCAGGCCAGACCTGGGGCCTGTTCGTCGTACCTCGCTAAGTAAGTTAGCTGGATTAGATTGTTGACGATTTCGCGTGATCCTGGATCGTTCGGTTCCCCGAAGCTCATCCGGGACTTGCTGTCATAGCAACAGAGCCGTAAGCGTAAACCTGCTGGGGAGCAGGTTTACTTTATGTAAACAGGATTAGATCGCGGCCACGCAGGTATGTCCGCGTCATTCATACGAAAGCAACAGCGATATTCCACCACTGTTTCACCATAAATAAATAACATCAATGTAACTAAAGATAATGCAGCACTTGATCCTTTTATTGATGTCACACAGATACATACACGTCATTTCCTAAAAAAGGGAAATGTACTATTAACATTCTATTACATGTATGTGATTATTACAGATGTAAGTCATATTTCAGAGTAGTAATTGTAAATTACTTCGTGTAATCAAGATGAGAGACCACGGCTATAAAAGCGAAGGTGGATTTGGGAAGCCTGTCGCAGCCATGTCCTGTCCGTATACGCGACCAACCCATTGCGGAAGGTGCAAGATTGATAAGGAGAGTCCTCAGAATTCAGCGTATATTGCGGGATAGACAGGATCCTTTAGCTCAGCGCGACTTTACTTAACCAACTTGTTGACGAGGGGGTGCAAGACCACCACCTGTCTTTTTTTTGCTCTGCCCTTTTCTTGGTTGCTGTTATGAACAAACTAACAGAGTATTACAGGCCAGTATTACCTTGCCAAGAGACGAAAAGCAATCTAAGAGATAAATATTACCATTCTGTAGAATACTCCTGTATTCCACTTTTACTTGTTCCCATGTTCTTGTGGGTCCTGTTGTGGCTCTAATGTGAAAGGGGATATAATATAACATATTATAATATAATATAATGCCATATGATATTGGACAATGTAGTGTCATATGATAGATCTACCCTACCGCCTACTGGTGTTGGCCAGAGGGGCCGATGGCGCGATATGGCAGCCTGGCTACAACCGTAGCTGCCTCCACCAGTGTGTGAATGTGGGAGTGAATGAATAGTGGTATCGTAAAGCGCTTTGGGTGCCTTGGAAAGTGCTATATAAACCCAATCCATTATTATTATTATTATTAAATTACCTACGAGTTTGATTTGTCAGCAACTTTCTGCCAGCCCTCTCTCCTTGCTTTTGCAGCCTTTGCAGTGTTCTCTTGCGTTTTAATTAAACTCTGAAACTCCTGAAATCCCTCAATCATGAGTTCTTGCTCTGCTGCCGGAAAATACCGAGCACGCCCCTTCGACATTTTCGCCGACCAATCAGCGGGTTGCCGATCAATGTTTCTACTATCGATGCGTAGCCCCTTTTACGACACCCAGTGATGTCACATTACTGCGTCCAGCTGTACTAATCGTCAACAGCAGGTGTGTTCGGGGAACCGGATTAGCGAGATCACGGTTAGCGCGATGGTTTGGTCTTGGATGTGTCATTTGATCTTGGATGTAGTAAGCGACGTACGAAGAACAGGCCCCTGCTTGCTATGTGGGATATAAACAGTTAGAAATACACTGGACACGTGCGTTTGCATGTTTCATCCCAAAATCAAATCAAATCACTTTTATTGTCACATCACATGTGCAGGTACACTGGTACAGTACATGCGAGTGAAATTCTTGTGTGCGAGCTTCACAAGCAACAGAGGTGTGTAAAAATACAATAACATAAAACAAACAAAATATAAGAATGGCTAAATCTGAGACTAATAAATATATGTACAATATAAGAGTGTATGCATTACTGGATGTGTATACTAAATATGTTTTTCTACGTGTGTGCGTGTGTGTGTGTGTGTGTGTGTGTGTGTGTGTGTATAGACATTTTACAAATTAAATAGAGTAAACAATAAATAAAATATATTAAAATATACAGAGTTGAATATGTGCAAAACAGTGGCATTACTGTACAGTATGGAGTGCATAATGTTGAAGTTCCAGTAGTGAAGCTGAGGTGTCTATGACGTGTTCAGCAGTCTGATGGCCTGGTGGAAGAAGCTGTCTCTCAGTCTGCTGGTACGGGACCGGATGCTGCAGAACCTCCTTCCTGATGGAAGTAGTCTGAACAGTTTATGGCTGGGGTGACTGGAGTCCTTGATGATCCTCCCCGCTTTCCTCAGGCAGCGCTTCCTGTAGATGTCTTGGAGGGAGGGAAGCTCACCTCCAATTATCCGTTCAGAGCACCGCACTACTTGCTGGAGAGCTTTGCAGCTGTAGGCGGTGCTGTTGCCATACCAGGTGGTGATGCATCCAGTGAGGATGCTCTCAATGGCACAGTGATAGAAGGTCCTGAGGATGCGGGGGCTCGTGCCGAATCTTTTCAGTCTCCTGAGAAAGAAGAGGCGCTGCTGCGCCTTCTTCACTGTTTTGTTTGTGTGTACTGACCACGTAAGATCCTCAGCCAGATGTACTCCAAGGAACCGGAAGCTGCTCACTCTCTCCACAGCAGCGCCGTTGATGGTGATGGGGGTGTGTGCTTCTCTGCACCTCCGGAAGTCCACTATCAACTCCTTTGTCTTTGCGACGTTGAGGGTGAGATGGTTGTCTTGACACCAGTGGGTCAGGGCGCTGACCTCCTCCCTGTAAGCCGTCTCATCACCGTTGGTGATAAGACCCACCACTGTAGTGTCGTCCGCAAACTTCACAATGATGTTGGAGTTGCTAGTGGCCGTGCAGTCATGGGTGTAGAGTGAGTACAGGAGAGGGCTCAGTACACACCCCTGTGGAGCACCAGTGTTCAGTGTGATGGGGGATGAGGTGATGCTGCCCAGTCTGACCACCTGGCGTCTGTCAGACAGGAAGCTAAGGATCCAGCTGCAGAGGGAGCTGCTCAGTCCTAGATCCTGCAGTTTCCTGTCCAGCTTCGAGGGAACGATGGTATTGAATGCTGAGCTGTAATCTACAAACAGCATCCTCACATACGTGTCTCTCTTCTCCAGGTGTGACAGGGCAGTGTGTAGTGTCAGGGCTATGGCATCATCAGTGGACCTGTTGTGGCGGTATGCGAACTGTAGAGGGTCCAGTGAGTCGGGTAGTGCAGAGCAGATGAAGTCCCTGACCAGCTTCTCGAAGCATTTTCTCACGATGGGGGTCAGGGCTACAGGTCGCCAGTCGTTCAATGAGGAGATGGTGGAGGATTTGGGTACAGGGACGATGGTGGCCATTTTGAAGCAGGCTGGGACTACAGACGGAGAGAGGGAAAGGTTGAAGATGTGTGTGAACACTCCAGCCAGCTGATCCGCGCATGACTCGAGGACGCGGCCGGGAATCCCGTCCGGACCAGTAGCTTTGCGTGCGTTCACCTTCCTGGTGAACTTCCGCACATCCTCCTCAGACACAGTGTGCGCGCTGACCAGGGGCGGATCTAGAAGGGTGGCATGGGGTGGCAAGTGCCACCCTAAAATGATCCCTTGCCACCCCAAGTGCCACCCTAGTTTTGCATTTGACAGTGCTGTTTATTAAGATAGCATTAACAGTTTGAGCGTAGTTACAGTCAGCAGTGAATATAAATGCTAAAACTGAATATGTTGCATAGTGTTCCCCCCCTCCACCAACAAATGGTTCAGCCCAAAGCAGGACCGGCTTTTTTCTTGTTTTCAGTAGCAAGCGATGCTCATGATTGTGCCAGAGCACATTTTGAACAACACCATGGGAATTTCGCTTTTCACACAGATAGGTGGATGTTACACTGTGGAAATGGAAGGAAGGTGAGTGTTATTAACCCTCTGAGGTCCACGGACACGCTGCACCTCCAGATCACATGACTGATGTGAGCACACATCTGTGAGTGACACAGCAACAAGCTGCAGCCACGCTGAGTCTCTGTTTCAGCCACATTGAAAGTTCGGACTTTAAAGTTTTTAAATTTTAATTACAGGCCAGTAAATCCAGAGTTATGATAAAAATATATATAAGCCACGCTTTTTTCTAAATACTGTGGTCACATTTTTGTGTGTGTGTGTTTTAAGCGTTTTCTAAAGACAGCACGAAAACAGTAAGGAAAGAAATAAAGCCACATGTTTCCTATCGGTGGAAAAATACACCATGGCGACCAATTTTTAAAAAAGTCAACACGTGGGATTTGGTTGTTTAGGAAAAGGGAAAAGTTTGGGGAGTGACGGTAACGGCAGCGAGACAGAGTGAGTTTTTAGATGTGGGAGATTTGTGACGTTTAGTGTGGAGTGCATACTTAGTGTGTTGTGTTGTGTTGTGTAGTTGTTCTGTTGTGTAGTCGTTTTGTTTTGTGTGTCAGTGAGGGCGCTAATGACTGTCACAGAGCCACATTTGCAACGTAAACACTGTCACTAAGTAGAAAACCAGCGGAGTGATACACCTGCTGTTGTCAGGCCTGCAGGTTTGTCCCTGTGCTTTCTGTCTTTTGGTGGACAAACTTGTTTTTTACTGACACACATCATTTGTGGGGCATCTTATTGCAACACCTGATTGTTCTCTCATTTTAGTTTTAGTAATATTTTTAAATGGTTGTACAAAATGAAAAAAAATGGCAGGTGTATGGGGTGCATTTTTAGATAAATGGTTGTTTATGTTTACAAAATGTACATTTTATATTTGCATTTCAAGTTATAAAAATGTACTCAACATGTCCGTGTTTTTTTACAGTAAAAAATTCTACTAGGATTTTAAGTTCTTTGTGTGATTTCAGATCAGTAACACTAATTCAGCATGTCGGTGAAAAAACAACTAAATTCAGTTGAGCTGAAAAGAAATCAAACAAGGCAATGGGGAAAAAACCAAAATGAAACAATTTCAGGGTGAAATACAAACATAAACTCAAAAGGAGTCAAAAATGGCCGGTTGTATTGTAGACCTCAGAGGGTTAATCCAACAAAACATGAAAAATTAGGTTTACATTTTTGTTCATGACAGTGCAGATTTCTGACATTTTGTGTAATTTAAGCTGTAACAATGTGACTGTTTTTAACAAAAACAGTGAAACTTAAGTTAGACTTGTGTTTGTAAATGAAGCGCCCCATGTTGTGTAGCTTTCTGGATTTTATATTTAGTGGGCTACATATTTATTTATTCTACAGGCTATACAGTACATAAGATCAAAACTCATATGTAACTAGTGTGTAATTATGTGGGCTACAGACAATAATTAAGTTATAGACTATATTTATATGAAAAACTTGCATACTTACTGCATTTGAATCATTTAACCATATGTAACCACCTGCATGAGTGTTTGAAAAAAAAAAGGCTTTGATTTTGCCACCCCATTTGATTTCTTTGCCACCTTAAGAAAATTTCTCTAGATCCGCCCCTGGCGCTGACGTCATCCGCGGTGCGCACACTGTCCGGTCTCATGGTGTTCGCTGTGTCGAATCTAGCGTAGAATACGTTTAGATCCTCACACAGAGAGGCCGTGGTCTGCGGTGTGCTGGTTTTCCCTCTAAAGTCTGTGATCGTGTTTAGTCCCTGCCACATACTCCGAGGGTTGTCAAACTGTTGCTCCACCCTGTCCCTGTACTCACGTTTGGCTGCTTTGATCGTCTTCCGGAGTTGGTAATGTGCGTGTTTGTAGTCCGATGTGTTCGCGGAGGCATAGGCAGTGCTCCGTGCCGCGCGAACATCTCCGTTAATCCAGGGTTTTTGATTTGGGAAGGATTTGACTGTTCTGGATGGGACGACATCTTCCACGCATTTCCTGATGAATCCGCAGACTGAGTCTGTGTTCTCGTCGATGTCTTTAGCAGCCACGTGAAACATTTCCCAGTCCGCGTGATCAAAACAGTCCCGCAGCACAGACTCCGATTGGTCCGACTAACTGTGCACCGCCCTTATGGTTGGAGCTTCCTGTTTCAGCTTCTGCCTGTAGACGGGCAGGAGCAGGATGGAGCGGTGATCTGATTGGCCGAATGGGGCGTGGGGGAGGGCTTTGTACGCATCCCGGGAAAGAGGTGCAGCAGTGGTGAAGTAGCCGGTCTCCACGAGTGTTGAAGTGGATGTGTTGGTGGCGTTTTGGTGAAACTTTCTTCAGGTTTCCTTTGTTAAAGTCCCCGTCTGTGATAAACGCTGCCTCTGGGTGTGCGGTTTCCTCGCTGCTGATCGCGCTGTACAGTTCCCTGAGTGCACGGTCAGTGTCGGCTTGTGGGGGAATGTAAACAGCCGTAATAATCACTGCTGTAAATTCCCTCGGTAGCCAGAATGGCCGGCACTTAATCATCAGGTACTCCAGGTCCGGTGAGCAGAAGGATTTGACCGGGTGCACGTTCGCATAATCACACCAGCTGTTGTTGATCATGAAACATACACCACCGCCTCTGCTTTTCCCAGTAAGATCCTGTGACCTGTCCGCGCGGTGCACGGAGAACCCCGGTAGTTGTATTGCGGAGTCCGGTACCTTGTCCGATAGCCAGGTTTCTGTGAGGCAGATCACGCAGCAGTCCCGCATCTCTCGCTGGAATGAGATCCGTGCCCGAAGCTCGCACAGCTTGTTCTCCAGAGACTGCACATTAGCCAGTAATAAACTGGGTAACGGTGGTCTGTTAGTGCGCCGTCTCAGTCGAACCAGAACGCCAGGTCTTCTCCCTCTGCGTCGGCGTTTGCGGCCTCCAGGGACAGAGAACAAAGGCGTCTCAGGTGAGATGAATGGGGGGTCTGCAAACGGAGCGTCCGTGTTGCAAAACTTGAACTCCGGAAAGTTATAAGAAAGACCGTCTTTTATGTCCAGTAAGGTTTGTCGGTCGTACACAAGGAGACACGTGCTAGTCGTGAAAAAATAAAGGAAAAGTAAAATTAAACACAAAAAACAGCTGTTGCTTGGGGGAGCTCGCGACGAGGCTGCAGCAAAACACCCTGCAGCTGTTTCACATTTTCTTGCAAAAGCTCGAGAGGTGGTTGTGTTTTGTGACGTGTCGGGTTTCAACCTGCAGCATCCAATAATCTAGAATCAATAATGATGTTCAGCTGCAGCTGTGTGAAGAGGAAAAGCAGAAGTGTTTCGTTGTTGGTGGATTTCACACCCATGTGTACTTCTGTGTTTGTGATGACATCATCCCCCCACCCCCCACGGTCCTCACACACTTCCCCTTCCTGCCCCTCCCAGGGCAGAAAGCAGAAAGCAGAAGTTCAGCTTTTGGGAACATGAAACATGTTTCTGATGAATCGTCACTTTTAGTGTTTTCAGTTTAAACTCTGCTCCCTCTGCTGTTACCGATGGATCGACTGATCAGGTCTGAGTCTGTGACTTTGGAGCAGTTTAGTGAAGATGTCTCTGAAACTTGACGGTGGTTTCGGTTACAGATGTGACTCATTTAAGCCTCACGCTGCCTTCACGTCTGTATTGATAGCTGATTAATCACTCTGGCTGACAACCGCGTGTGATTCCCACGCGTGGTGGGCCTCCAAGTATTTGATTGACTCATTTCAGAGTGGAGCCACTGATACTCAGCCCTGCACTCTGATTGGCTGGTGAAACAGTCTGTCTGCAGCCAATCAGAAGTTGTGGGTTTGAATCCGCTGGCTGTTCTCAGCAGGTGCTCCGGTCCCCTCATACAGCTCTGTCTCATCTGTTTCTCAGAATAAGGAGAAGGAGCGCCTGAAAGAGAGGGAGAAGGAAGCGAGAGAGAGGGAGGTGCGCTCCAGTAATGGCCACCTGTTTACCTCACTGACAGTGTCCTCCACCACCCTCTGCTCCTCCTGCAACAGGAGCATCACGGCCAAAGAGGCGCTCAGCTGCCCAGGTAAGCACACCTAGGGATGGGTATTGATAAGATTTTCACGATTCCGATTCCATTTTCGATTCTCTTATCGATTCTTTTTAAAAAGGAGAACACTAAGGTCGATTAGCTCAGAACTTTGTTTTATATCTTCTCTTTGAACAAGATAGAAATTTAGGAGTAACATGGCCTTACAAACCCAGCAGTGAGATCTTAAGAGATCCAGCCTGCGGCTCTTCAATGGGGTGTCACAGGGTCCCAGGAAAAAAAACTGTAAATGTAAAATAATAAAATAAATATTCTTCTGTAGCAATAACAAAGTATAACATAAATTATTCTGCAGCAATTACACAAGAATATCCAGTAATATCCCTGCCTACAATTAAACACATTCACTTACTGAAAATCATCTGCTGTGGCAAACGGGTGCAAGCCTTTGACCACAAACTGAGTCACTGCTCGGTGACATTCGTCTATCCTGCCTGAAAGGAGATGCTACCGGCAGACTGCAGCGAGAACTGCCAGCATCTGAGCCAGACTCTGTCTGTCTCATCATGGTCACTAAATGCACAGTAATGGCAGGTTTGTAATAAGGCAGATCGCGCTAACATAATATGCACTGTTAGTTGATTATTTACCTGCCGCATTAACGGGAGAGGACGTGCAAACGTTACCGCTGCTGCTGGTTGAGATTCACGAGTCCGGAGCGGAATTAAAAACACGACGTTCATTTAAGGTCATCACGTGTTTTTTGCATATTCGTAGTGTTTCCTCCCGTAAATGAAATCTCTACTTTGCAAGTATTGCAAGTTGCCCTGTTGTCATCCGTTCTCGTAAAGTGTAACCAAACTTTTGAGCGTCTGAGCCGCCGTGTTTCCTGCCAGGTAAATGACGCTCCGCAACGTGGTGACGTCATTCGGGGCGACTGGAATCGATAAGGGAATCGTTTGCAAAAATGGCAAACGATTCCAAGGAACTGAAACAGTGGGAACCGGTTCTCAACAAGAACCGGGTTTTGATACCCATCCCTAAGCACAACTGTACAGAGGGAGGGTTTACAGTTCATTTACACACAGGAAACTTTATTTATACAGTCGATTTACAGATTGATCAAACTTGTGTGTGTGTGTGTGGGGGGGGGGCTTGTCTGCTGTGTGTATGACAGACGGTGTGTTAATCCTCCTCACAATGAACAGATGTACCTCCGGATTAACACACACAGAGTCAGCTGAGATCAGTGTAACACAGTAAAATCTCCTTGTTGAACACAACAGATTGGTCATGTGACCACATGTAGACCTCAGGAGCGGGTGAAAGAAGACTCACCCCTCTTCCCGCCCCATCCCCCCAAGCCCCTCGCCCAGTGTGTATGTGTGTGTGTGTCAGCCTACACACCTTGTTGTCCTGCACTCTGATTGGCTGCTGCAGATGCACCCTGAGAAGTGGGTCAAGGGGACTATGTCTATGTGTGTGTGTGTGTGTGTGTGTGTGTGTGTGTGTGTGCGTGTGTGTGTGTGTGTGTGTGTGTCTACGTGTGTGTGTGTGTGTGTGTGTGTGTGTGTGTATGTGTGTCTACGTGTGTGTGTGTGTGTGTGTGTGTGTGTACACAGACTTCAAGTCAAGTGGCTTTATTGTCATTCCAACCATGTACAGTGGTACAGTACACAGTGAAAGGAGAAAGCGTTCCTCCAAGACCACAGTGCTACAAATGACAGCCAATCAACACAAGACAACATAAAGTGAAATATGTCAAAACTGCAAAAAAACAAAACAACGACAGCGCAACACCAGACAGAACAGAACGATACAGACAGACAAATCTTTGGGTAGAGCAGGGGTGTCCAACTCCAGGCCTCGAGGGCCGATGTCCTGCAGATTTGGCTAAATTACCTCCTCAACACGTTTTAAAGTTCTCCAGAGGACTGGTAATGAACTGATCGTTTGATTCCGGTGTGTTGACCCAGGGGGAGATCTAAAACCTGCAGGACACTGGCCCTCGAGGCCTGGAGTTGGACACCCCTGGTGTAGAGCAACTCGAAGACTGAAGAAAGTTTATAAAAAGAAACTTACACACCCAGAACACAGAGTATTTTTAACTGTGTGTGTGTTGTGGTTTACTGGCGACATCTTCTGTGGAAAAAGTGAGGTCAGCACAGTGAACAAATGTGTGTCTTTAGCATGTAAGTGGTCTCTTTCTTGCCTGGTTTCTGCAGGTTCCAGTACCACTGTGGTAGTTGGGTTTCTCTCTCTCGCTTCTCTTTTTTATTTATACAGCATCAAATCACAACAACAGTTGCCTGAGGTGCTTTATATTGTAAGGTAAACCCTACAATAATACAGAGAAAACCCAACAATCATATGACCCCCTGTAAGCAAGCGCTTGGGTGACAGTGGGAAGGAAAAAATTCCTTTTAACAGGAAAAAACCTCCAGCAGAACCAGGCTCAGGGAGGGGCGGGGCATCTGAATCTTAAAAAAGTTGTAGAGTTTCTGTTGGACTTCACAGAGTCCGGCAGCACAACAGATTCTGTTCTGTAAACTTCAGACTGTAAGAAGCTCGTTTACAGACTGTTTCCTGCTGGATTAATTGAAGGCTTTGCAGGGAGTTCCTGATAATAGTGCTGATAATAATAATCCAGCCTAGAAGTAATAAATGCATGAACTAGTTTTTCAGCGTCTGTTCATTGTTTCAAATTTCAGAGATATACATTTTCATTGTATACCAAAGAAAATGTATGCTATGTCTTCTAATGATGCTGCCTAAGGGAAGCA
The DNA here is from genome assembly GCF_963969265.1 of Rhamphochromis sp. 'chilingali'. Lineage (NCBI taxonomy): Eukaryota > Metazoa > Chordata > Actinopteri > Cichliformes > Cichlidae > Rhamphochromis > Rhamphochromis sp. 'chilingali'. The sequence goes on along the minus strand of NC_137938.1, from coordinate 39,245,434 downwards.
TGTATAATGTAAACAGAATTGGTCCTAGCACTGAACCCTGTGGAACTCCATAATTAACCTCAGTGTGTGAAGAGGACTCTCCATTTACATGCACAAACTGGAGTCTATTAGATAGATATGATACAAACCACTGCAGTGCAGTACCTGTAATACCTACAGCATGTTCTAATCGCTCTAATAGGATATTATGGTCGACAGTATCGAACGCTGCACTGAGGTCTAGCAGGACAAGCACAGAGATGAGTCCACTGTCAGAGGCCATAAGAAGATCATTTGTAACCTTCACTAAAGCTGTTTCTGTGCTGTGATGAGCTCTGAAACCTGACTGAAACTCTTCAAATAAACCTCTGCAGATGATCTGTTAGCTGTTTGACAACTACTCTTTCAAGGATGTTTGATATAAAGGAAGGTTGGAGATTGGCCTATAATTAGCTAAGACAGCTGGGTCACCCCATTTACACCCGTGTCTCTCTTTACCTGTGTGTCTCATAGCATGTAATGTCACCATCCACAATCGCTGCAGAGACAGTCTGGCGAGCTGTGCTAAGATGAAGCAGAAGGTAAGAGCAGTCTCTCTCTCTTCTTACCTGTCTGTCTGCACACACCTGTCCCAGTCCTGGTAGGCTACAGTCACACTGGGGAAAACAATGGTTCGCTCTTGGTTTACATCTTACATCAGAAAGCTTTGCTATCAGGGTCTTTCTAAAAAAAAGGTTACATTAACTTCAATTCAATTCAATGTTATTTACACAGCGCCAAACCACAATAGTCACCTCAAGGTGCTTTATATTGTAACGTAGACCCCACAATAATACATACAGAGAAAAGCCCAACAATCATATGACCCCCTATGAGCAGCACTTTGGCTGCAAGTGGGAAGGAAAAACTCCCTTTTAACAGGAAGAAATCTCTGGCAGAACCAGGCTCAGGGAGGGGCGGAGCCATCTGCTGCGACCGGTTTGGGTGAGAGAAGGAAGACAGGATAAAGACACGCTGTGGGAGAGAGACAGAGATCAACACATACATGTTAATCTCTGCGGCTTTGCAGCGGATGGTGCAGCCGCTGTGATAGGTGTCACACCACTGAGTGAAAAAAATCAGCCCTAACCTGACCGTCATTCAGTGCACCGTTCACAGTTAGAACAATGATGTGGTAAAACATATTACTTTCACATATTTATTAACTCTGAAAATCTGAAAGTCTACTGTTGAATTCAGTGAATGGAGCAAGATGCCTCCGTTCTTGCACAGAGGAAAGATGTGTGGGGAAAAAAGGGAATTGATGCACTGCAGTAAAAATAAATGGCATCAAAGCATACTTTTTTCTTTGGGACATCCTGTAGTGGAATATTTACTAATTCTTTCTTTAAGCTGACAGCATTTTGTGCTGTTGCATATAATGAAGTTGTGTGACAGCTGGTGAAAAATAGCACAGATGAGGCATTCACCTGCACTGAGGATAGTAAAAGAAAGAAAATGAATGATGCTCTGTGTGCACACTACTGAGAAATGTTGTGTAATTTTTATTGTGCACTGATCTTTGTGTAGAAGTTTGACTAAAACACTGAACTGATCGCTGGAAAAAGGAAAACAGGATATTTCCATGTGTGCGTCCTGTCTCAGGATTCTCCTTGCTCAGTTCAAGTCGTCTCTTTGAGTAAGCTTGCAATATTATTGTGGAGCAGGAATATGTGGGGCTCGACTCTGAGCGCGCCAGGAGTGAGTAAAGATCAACAGAGCCAAAGGCTCAGGGCTCCGCCCCCTCATTCTAACTGTTAAGCAGCTAATCAAGTTAGCTTGGAGAAGCTGAGGGAGCTCAAAGTAGTTTCTCACAGGAAGAAAGCAAGAATGAGTCAGCAGGGGTTGGTCGGCCGTGTTAGAACGAGGGGCTCGCCTGAGCACGGCTCGCCAGGTCTGTCATGGACAGACATGGTGTCATTGGAGATTCCGTAGTTGGTCACACCAAGGCGATTCCCATAGTGAAACACAGAGCGAAGTTATAAAAAGAACTGCCACAAACGTCGGTGACTCGGGTTTTTGGAGCAGCTGTGTTGCTCATGAACGCAGGCTGTCTCTCTCTCTTTGGTCGCTCCAAGGTTGACCTGTGTTTCTCTCTGACAGCAACAGAAGCTGGCGTTAGCGAGAAATAGTTCAGCTCTGCAGAACGTCGCCATGAGAAGCAAAAGTGAGTCCTGTCACCTAAAAACATCTCCTTTTCCTCTTCTTTTGCTGTTGTTTGTCACAATGATGACTTTTTCTTCTTCTCTGCTTCAGCGCCTATGATGAAGGAGCGACCGAGCTCAGCCATCTATCCTTCTGACAGCCTTCGTCAGTCGCTGCTCGGCTCCAGACGCGTTCGATCTGGCCTCTCGCTCGCCAAAAGTGTCTCCACAAATAACATCGCAGGGTGAGGCTGAGCACGGAGCTAATTGGCTGCTGGCTGTTGTGGTTGAGCAGGAGCATCAGAAACAGGAAAAGCAAATGTACAGACTAAATTGATTATGGGTGTTCCTAATAAACTGACCACTTTGTGTGGAAAGACTGGAAATCGGAAACATTCAGCTGAGCTAAAATATAAACCTCCAGGTCACAGACGAGGCTCCGGTTTGCTCGGCTCCGACATCGCCATCTTGTGGTTCTTGTGGTTGCAGGAAGCAGCTGCTGGGAGGGTTAGAGATATGGCCGCAGAGCGAAAGAACTAAAATTCATTATATGCAAGAATAAATTCACGCAGAGTTCATTAAGAATAAAACATAAAAAAATTAATCCAGATGCTGACATCATCAAACCGCCACCCATCACAAAGTGAGGTCTTGATGCGTGCTCAGGTGAGTAAATCCCACAAATTGATTCTGTTCATCTGGATGTTTTCAGTGGGAGAAACGTTTCGTCACTCATCCAGGTGACTTCTTCAGTCTCAGCTGACTGCAGGTTTCCAGCCTCATAAACAGGACATTTGCTCAGTGACTGAAACCAGCCCACAGAAACGTTTCTCCCGCTGAAAACGTCCAGATGAACAGAATCAATTTGTGGGGAAGGTGAAGCAAGCTTTTAAATCGCATCCAGTGAAACTAGTTCAGTGTTCTGTGGGGCAAAAGTAAAACACTGAAGCTCTCTATCTTTAAACTAATGTACTCTACTGTACTCGATTACTGTAATCGAGTATTGCAGCTTCAGTGACTTGAAAAAGTTTTCGATATGACGAGCTTCAACACACTCAGACATTCAGACATTTATTAATTGCCACGGCAGTCAACAGCTGACATGCTCACCTGCTTCTCTGCATCTTCACACCATCAGAGCATCATAAGTCACCTTTCTGTCTGTCCTCAGTGTGACCGAGGACTCTGCAGGTCTCAAGAGGATCCTGTCTCAGTCCACAGAGTCTCTGAACTTCAGGAGCAGGACTCTGTCCATGGAGTCTCTTACTGATGACGGTCTGTTAGTCACTTTTATTGATTACTATCAGATCTTAATTCTGTGAGCAGGTGGCGCTGTAACCTGATGGGATTCATTCTTTCTGTGTGCAGCTGAGTGGAGCCCTCTGCTGGACGAGCTGCAGAAGGAGGGCAGCTGCGTGCAGGTCGACAGCTGGAGCCTCGCTGTGGAGCCCAACTTCCTGCAAACACTTCACAAAGACCTGATCAAGCAGCAGGACGTCATCTACGGTACAGCAACAGTCACCAAACACACACACACAACATGTGGACTCGTTACACCTGCGGGAGATTTAAACTTGGAGCTCATACAGCTTCCAGATGTGTGGGAATTTTTGCCCATTTGTTCAGGAGAGCTTTTGTCAGGTCTGGCACTTGGCGTCTCTGTTTTAGTTCCTCCCAAAGGTGTTTGACGTGTCAGTGCTCTGTGTGGGCGGGGTCGGGTTTTCCTACAGTCCCAACGAAGTAGCCAATTCTAAAACCTTAACTAAAGCGTGGTCTACAGCTGTGCGTGTGCTCGCCACAGCTGGAGAAGAAACGTGACCGAGCTCTCTCTTTGCCTCAGAGCTGATCCAGACCGAGTTTCACCACGTCCGCACGCTGAGGATCATGGAGGGCGTGTACCGGCGGGGGATGCTGGAGGAGGTGATGCTGGAGGCGGGGGTGGTCCACACCATCTTCCCGTGTCTGGACCAACTGCTGGAGCTTCACTCCCACTTCCTGTCAGAGCTGTTGAACAGGAGGAAGGCGGGTCTGGTGGAGGGCAGCTCCACCAACTTCACGGTGCGCAAGCTGGGAGACCTGCTGGTCCGACAGGTACGACGACTCCACCTCTTGCACCCGCACCTTGCTGCTAACAGGGCTTCTAAGGCTACGTTCCCACTGCAGGCGAAAGCGCATCAAATCCACCATATCCGATCATGGTATGGCAGTTTGAACAGCACAAATCCGACATTTTCAAATGCGACCTTTTGTATGTGGTACTGAATCCGATACATATCTGATGTTTTAGAAAGTGACTGCTGTTTGATGGTCATGTCGCATTAAATTAGTCTTTTACGTCACTGACAAAAGACAGATCCCAATTATCAGCGCTGGAGAAGACAAACGACTCCGTGTCCATATATACATCTGCACGGAGGTAGCAGCCACTGCTCCAAACAAGGCCATTGTTAAAGCACGGGCTCTCTGTTTTCTCAGTGTCCTTCTTTCTCTAATTAATTTGTCAAAATTCTGTCGGTTACAACTGTGCAGAAATTGGTAGACTGCTGCAACAACACCTACCGTGAACAGAGCGCATTGTGTGTGACGTCTTCTTTTGCACATGCAGGCCGCTTTGAGACGTTCACACTAGAGCACGTTTGCTGTCACATTTTATTTGTAGTGTGAACAAAAAACAGACAAAAAAATGGATGGATTTATTTAATAAAACCCGAGGCTTGTTTGCCCGGAACTGAACGTCACGTTTGTCAACATAAACCAACCACTTGGCACTGATTTTAAAATGGCATTCACCAGACGGTCGCTACAAAGACACGCCAAAGACCTGAGTTTATCCACCGAACCTACACGTGTGTGTGTGTGTGTGTGTGCAGTTCTCAGGGCAGACTGCTGATGACTGGAAGAAAGTTTATTCAGAGTTCTGCAGTCGACATCCGAAAGCTGTGAAACTCTACAAGGAAGTTTTGGCTCGCGACCGGAGACTGCAGCAGTTCATCAGGGTGAGGCGCTCACCTGTGGCTTCAGGCTGATCCTGGAACCGTCATGGTCATTGTGTTTTGATTTACGCTGCTGCAAGCTGGTTCGGCCTGGGGCCGGCTGGTGTTTCTGATGCTGACTTCCTGTCTCCATCCTTTCCCACAATGCTCAGCGTGTGACTCGCGGTCCTCTGCTGCGGCGTCACGGCGTCCAGGAGTGCATCCTGTTGGTGACGCAGCGGATCACAAAGTACCCCGTCCTCATCCAGCGAATCCTGGACAACACTAAAGGTAATCTGTGACTTTTGACCTTTAGGATTCTCTGATGACCTTTGACTTATGACTGTGATGAATCCATAACCTCCTGCAGGCTGCGAAGAGGAGGCACAGGCTCTGAGCCGCGCACTGGGCCTCCTGAAGGAGCTGATCAGCTCTGTGGACAAAGAGGTCCTGGAGCTTGACCGGAGCAGGAGGCTGCAGGAGATCCATGCCCGCCTGGACCCGCGTGCCCAGGCAGAGGTCCGGGGAGGAGGCGTGTTCAGAGGTGGAGAGCTGCTGAGGAGGAGGCTCCTGCACGAGGGGACACTCCTCTGCAAGGTCCAGGGTACCAGGATGAAAGGTAGTGGGCTTTATCACCTGCTGTGGTGCAACATGCGTGTGGGCAGAGCTTGCAAGTCACGACTGTGTTTGTCTCCAGATGTGCAGGTGCTGCTGATGTCAGACATCTTGGTTTTCCTCCAGGAGAAAGACCAGAAGTTCACCTTTGTTGTGTCACTGGTGAGTCATGCCTGATAACATTCGAAAGCCCCCTGACCTTCTTCAGCTCTGTTCAAGGTTTCCTGTTTGCTCACCTGTCTGCTCACCTGCGTTTCAGGACAAGTCTCCAGTGGTCTCATTGACTAATCTGATTGTCAGAGACATAGCCAATCAGGAGAGAGGGATGTACCTGATCAGTGACTCCACCCCCCCGGAGATGTATGAGCTGCACGCCTCATCGAAAGAAGACAGGAAGACTTGGATGAGCCGCATCCAGCAGGCCGCCACCAGGTGAGCAAGACACACGTGTGTGTCCTGAGGAAACGAAGTGCTCTGGCTGTGCGTCATTTCCTACCCCGATGACGACAGTTATCACAATACAGAGCGCCTGTAAATTCAGTGAATATAATACAGTCATATTCCTGCAGTCGAGTGTCTCGACCAGTGCACGGCATCGTGTATTTGTGGGAGTTTTGATGTCCGGTTTTCTCTTTAGTATATGACGTGCTGCAGGAATCAGAATCACAACTATCAAATGAAATGATGTATTTAAGAGCAACAGGCTGAACCAGTTAAATAATACAAACATAAGAAATCGCTCTAATACTCACAAACGGCTCAATTATAAATATCCATAATATTACAGAGGCCAAATATATATAATTGATATTTAACCTGTGAAACTGGTATTTGTATTTGTTACCTTCTGCGCCTCTACTTAGTTTTGGTGACCTTAGTTACTGTGGTAACTACTGCAAACTGTAGTTACTGTAGTTACTGTGTACTTTAGTTACTGATGTATTTTTTTTCTGCAGCTGTCCGTGCAGAGACGACTTTCCTCTCATTGAGACAGAAGACAAAGCGTTGCTGCGCAGACTCAGAGCTGACATCCAGCAGAAGGACAGGGAGGTGCTGGAGCTCTTACAGGAGCGCGTCACTCTGTTTTCTGATCTGGTGGAGGCGTCTGGAAGAGGAAAGGCAGAAGAAGAAGGAGACATGGAGGTCAGGATCTCCTCCTCCTGCAGGAACCTTTTTAGAGCTGACACTCCTCAGGCACCTCAGGCCGAGCCACTCCTCCTCGCTGCCATCGGTGAAGGTGAGGAGGTGCTAATGCTTCTTAGGTCCAGAACGATGGACTAAGACTTTAACAGATCATGTGACCTTTGGTGGAGATTAGGGTGTAACGCGGTAAAGGACCAGGGCGCCTAACTGCAGCTTCATAGATAATGAGCTAATCAGGCTACGGAGCCTGAGTGTGTGAATAAAACACAGGAAACAGAAATAGAGCTCAAAAGTATACAGAAAATAAATATATGCATATATATAAGAACAGAAATAATGGTAATAACACAAAACAGCTTATTAGGTCCCAAAAGGAGGTGGGACGAGGTTTAGTCCAGTGTGAGATCAGTTTTGTTCCATTGACCTGTGATAGGACAGCACGGTGGCACGGTGGTCAGCACTGTTGCCGCACAGCAAGAAGGTCCTGAGTTCAATTCCCCCATCAGGCCGGTTCCTTCTGTGTTGAGTTTGCATGTTCTCCCCGTGTTTGCGTGGGTTCCCTCCGGGTACTCCGGCTTCCGTCCAAAGACGTGCAGTTAGTGGGGATAGGTCAATTGGTTAATCTAAATTGCCCATAGGCATCAATGATGTTGAGTTGCATTTTTCCTCATCCTGAAAAATGCCACAACCATGACCCCTACTAAATCTATTTCTAAACTATACAAAGCTCTCTCTAGTGCCAGCAAGGATAACACTTTATACACTAAGGATAAATGGGAAAGGGAATCAGGAATTGGTATTTCTGTGGGGGAGTGGGAAAATGTTTGGTACTGCCAGTGGTCCACGTCCAGTTCTATGAGCTGGAAGGAGCATGGCTGGAAGAATATTATTAGGTGCTTCAAGACTCCATATCAGGAGAGATACAAAGGGGCTCGACTGTTGCTAACCATTTTCATGTTTTTTGGGACTGTCCCAAGTTAAAAAACTGTTGGATAGGTGTTCAGGTCTCCTTAAGTGCAGTCTTTAACGTTCAAATACCTTTAGATTTCAAGGTTTTATACATGAGTTTGGTCCCCTTTCTGGAACGTAGGAGTGAGATTAAGTTGGTGCAATTACTCTTGGTGGCGAGTAAAAAAACAATTACTAGAAGATGGTTCAGCCCAGCCCAGCCTACCCTGGATGACTGGTTTGGGATCATTTTAGAGATATTTAGGATGGAAAAACTTACATATCTGTTAAGAAAGCAAAAAGCCAAATTCTACCACATTTGGAGCAATTGGATCCAATTCATCCCCCCCACGAGGGCTGACTTCACTTGATCTCACTATTACTTGGTTGGTTTTTGTTTTATTTATTTATTTATTTATTACATTTACTTCTATTACTATTGCTTGTTTATTTACTTATTTGTTCACCATGATTGCAGCATGGGCACCCCCCCAGTTTGTGTTTATAGTTCCATGTAATGTGTTCTATATATCTCCTTCGGGAGAGCATGCGAGCAACTCTCCTAGTAATAGCTAGTTAACCTCCACCAGTTAATATGCACCCGCTGATCACTTCATCATTTGCTCTCCTGGACTTAATCTAAAACCTGGAAGGACTTTGTTCCCATGTTATTCATATACTGCTGTGCAGATGGTTTTTCTTCTCCAATCCAAATCCAAATATAATTAAAAAATAAATTGCCCATAGGTCTGAATGTGGGAGTGAATGTGAGAGCAAATGGTTTTCTGTCCCTGTGTGTCGGCCCTGCGACAGACTGGCGACCTGTCCAGGGTCTACCCCGCCTCTCGCCCTAAAACAGCTGGGATAGGCTCCAGTGCCCCCCTCGACCCTGTAAAGGATAAACGGAAGCGAATGGATGGATGGATGACCTGTGTGTATCTACAGTTCAATTTAGTCCATAGGAGCAGGGGACATGCAGCTGATTGACCCGGAACTTATACAGGGTTCATTCCCGCCACAATAAAGGGATTTGCGGAAGTGGGGTCAGATGTTGCCGTGGTTACATGGATGTAGCTCACCTTGTTCGATGTTTAAAATTGATATTTATGGGATGAAGCCATCACACCTCAGGTCTTTGTGCCACACATAAACATCTGGGAACAAAGAAGAACTGAGCATTAAAGGAAACGTTCTCCGAGACAGCCTCCACCCCGAGCAGCTTCCAGCGCTAACAGAGACTCGGTCCAGGCTGCCGGTTGCTCACCATCAGGCTCACCATATTTTCTGTTTCAGTCGACAGACTGACGGAGCTGCTGTCAGATGCCAGCATCCAGAAATCTTCCATAACCAACGGCAACCAGGAGATCAGCGGTGAGTCACCTGTCGCCTGTTTGTGCTCCGCCCCTTCGTGTCGTGATGCAGAAATCATCTTTCTGTTGCTGTTTGATAACCTGTCTCTTTCTCTCAGATGGTGACTCTGGTTCTCTGAACGGCTCTTTTGACTTGAACGACAAGTCCTCAAAGGTAACGCTCACCTTTCACCTTCTGCTCAGGTGTGTGTCTTAAAGAAGTGAAACTTTCAACCCTTCATATTTCTTCTGACAGCTAAAATGTTTGAATGCTCAGAGGTTCCATGGAAGTTATTTACAGTCTTTAACCAATCAGTGAGCAATTGGTCATATGATCCCAATGTCACAGCAGGGTTTTGGTGGATTTTGTTTCCATGGAAACTGGAGCAGAAATGAAGATACAGGTGACAGTAAAAAACAAGTAAATGTTGAAGAATGTTTTTCTGAGGGGCTCGTTTACGTCTCACTGCACAGACGAGCGGGTGGAGCTACTTCTTCACTTACATGGTCGACGTTCCGCAACATTTCCCTTATTTATAACATCATCGTATGCAGCTGGTACAACAGAGGCTCCACCTGATTGGTCCGCAAGTTTCAGGTGGTTCGTGAAGCTGAACCTGCATCTGCACGATGCAAACCTTCAGTTGTGTTTAAATGTTTGTCTGCTGAACCACAGTTCTTCAAATAAATCCTCTTTATATAAACTGTATGTTTTCATATGTCTGAGTGAACCTTCAGAATAAGAGAAGGTCTGTGGCAGCTTGTCTCCACGTCTCTCAGTTTCAGCTCTTTTCTCTTTCAGGATGGAAATGGTAACCAGCTGCAGGAGCGAACCCTGAACGAGGTAACACCTACTTCCTCTTTTCTGAGTAACCTCTTGATACCAAGAAGTCAAAGACCTAAGCCCCTTCTCCATCAGTACCTACTCGGATCGCCTTGCCACAGTTCGCCGGTTTTCGGGGTTGGCACCACATACTGCAATAGTACCTGCTCGGCCCGGGTTCCAAGGGACCCGGGCAGGTACTAAAATGTGATGTCAGTTTGCGTGACACCGATTGGCTGGTCAGTGGCGTCATTCAAAGAGTCACGAAAGCAACTCGTTCACGAAAATCAAAACAGACATTTTTGAAACCCGACAACGAGGAAAAAGGCTGCAAAAACCGACACAAGGTGCACGAGTCTGACGAAAAGCCACAGACCCAGCAGCAGCTATACTGCTGGCTCCACGTCCACCTTTGTTGTAGTCGTCGCATATTAATCACGGGACACTCGGACATGTCGGTATGATGACGAACACGCACATTAGGTGTAACTGGACTGTAATAAAAGCAAGTCGATCTGAGTAGGTGCCAAAAGGGCTTAGATTCGCTTTGAAGATCGACATGTTTCTGTCTGTGTTGGGATGCAGCTCATGCACCGTTTCATACATTTTGATGTACAAAGTTTCTGCCTGTGCAGTTCTAACATCTTCAGCTGTCCTCTCTGCAGGACGTCCATCAGCGCTTGATCGGTCTGAGCACACAGCTTCACGCCCTGCAGGTCTGAAACTTATTTCTAGTATTGTTTGTTTATACATCCTGCAATTAACCCAAATAAATGTATAAATAGTGATTCATTTATTCAGTATTTATGTTATCAATGTTGCAGGCTGCTGTGATTCGTCAGGACTCAATGCTAGCGCTGTTGGTCAGTGCAGGCTCCACCCCCTCCACCACCCCTGGCTCTGCCCCTGGCCCCCGCCTCAGCCGGTCACTGTCACGTGACACAGGGTTGGAAGCCAGCGGGGAGGCGGTGCTGCTGCGGCGGCAGGTGGAGCTGCTACAGGAGGAAGTGACACGCCTCCGTCTGCGAGAGGAGGACCAAAACTGGGAGGGAGTGGAGCCAGGCACCAGAAGGAGGAGCAAAAATGGAGAGAAGAGTGATGTTATGAAAGGAGAACAGGTGAGTTGGGTTCACTTGTTCACCTACTGGGCAGGGATAGCTCAGTAGGTAGAGTGGTGGCCCCATGATCGGAAGGTCGGGGGTTCAACTCCGCTGAACGGCTACCCTGAGGTACCCCTGAGCAAGGTACCGTCCCTACACACTGCTCCCCGGGCGCTGCATTGGTGGCTGCCCACTGCTTCACTGGGTGAATGGGTTAAATGCAGAGGAACTATTTCCCTATGGGGACTAACACGCACACATTACATTACTAAAGCGCGATGAGTCGACAAAACTGAAATAAATCCGAGTTGTCTGTTGGCAGGTTAACAAGAGACGTAGCAGTCGGGAACTGGAGCTTCGCCCCCTCGCCCCACTAGCCACCGAGGATCCAGTCGACCAATTAGATGGCGTCCAAGAAGGAAATGAAGAGGAAGAGGAGGAAGTGATGAAGATCTCTCCTCGCTCTGACAGCCCCAGAGGTTAGTACCACTGATCAACAATCAATATGGAAAGCCCATGGCATTATGATGGTCTCCATGGTAACCTATTACCTCTGACCCCTCAGACCTGCAGGACATCCCAGAGGAGAGCGAGAGTTAACGCCCCACCTACAGCCGATGACCTCAGGGACCTCTGCTGTTGTCACTGCGATGCCACAGACACACATCGGACTCTTATTGTTAAAGGCCCTGGATATAATGCCATTGCCTGTTTTACAGTTTTTAGACCAAATCAGACTTTTGTTCTTGGAACATTTTCTAAAACTTGGAGCCAAAAGGGTAAGGGCGAGGTTAAATTGGCAACTTATTTTCCGCTTCAAACAAACTGGGTCATGTGATTAGATCACTGGTTTGATCTGTGCCCTTGATGTTTTTTGTTTCTTTGTTTCTTTGTTGTTTGTAAATGGGACCAGAGCATGCGTATCTGGAGCTGGACCTGGATCTGGATCTGGTCTGATCCAGATATTTTTCACAGTTTGTTTTAAGCAGACAGATTTTTATTTATTCTTTGAATCTGAGACACACCACACTACATTACCCAGAATGCCTTTGGACCAGCAGCCATCTCATATTTAAAGTTTTGATTTTAATGGTGTCTGATTTACAGAAACCATTACCAGTATGTAAGCATTGAAAGGACTGGGATTATGGGGAGGGATTGGAGGTTGGTGTGGTCAGATGTGGGTTTTGGGGGTCGGGACTCACGTAGTGCTGGATTGTAGGTCAGGTGTGTTTTTAAGGAGCACAGAGCTCCTTCTATTAGCATGTTAGCATGGCTGTGTCTCTTATACTTGTGTAGGACATTGGTTGAATTGACCAATCAGCTTGTTTCTTTTGATGCATGGAGGTGATGATGTCAGCTCCTCGTGTCGTCCGGTGATGATGATGATGGAACAGTGTTTGACATAGAAAATTGTTCATTTACAAAAAAGAACAACAGACGCCGGTGATGATGTAATCATGCGATCATATTGGGGTGGACTACAGCAAGTTTAACAAGTCTGCGATCAGTCAAAGAGGCCATGCCCCTAATAATGCAAACTCTAATCAGTTCAGACAGGAGAGTGTTATCTATAGAGACCAGTTTGTGAATCAGGCTGTAAGCATGTTTATTTTAACATGTAAGGGTTTTGGGACTGACTCGCTGCTGCCTCTGCTGGACAGTAGAGGAACTGTAGTTTGGCGCTGATAAAGCAGAAAGCGTTACCGAAGAATGCGGATATCCTCTGTCCTGATCATGTGTGATTGATCATCTCTGATCAGGTGTTTTATGGACAGTAGTCCCACCCCCTGTGAGTTCACATGATGTTCTATAGGTTTTGGAAACACAAAAAAATGAATTTGTAACATCAGGACCTGAATGTGATTTTGAAGTTTTTGAATAACTGATTGTGTTCAGGTTTAACGCTGGGAAGTTTCTACAGTGTGATTCATCACTGTTTTGTTATGGTTTTTTTTATCTGAAGCTTTGGGATCCAAAACATTTCTGTTTATGCAAAAAAGCTCGCCAGGATGCACGCCTCACATCCAGATGTGCCGCTGTAACATTTCTTTTGAGTGTATTTTAACTGTAGTAACAATGGACTGAAGTAATTGTATTGATCTCTGATGAGTGTAGGTGATTCCTGCTGTACTCTTTATAAATCTAATCAGCTGCTCTTCGAGTATTTGTCTTTACTTTTAGCTTCAGATGAAACATGACTTTCAGATTTTGATTACTGATGCAGAAATGAATGAATTGATAAACTAAGCACACAGTGACACAAACTTCATTTGGAAAATTTATTTCCTGAAACTAAAAATAAACAAAGATGGCTGACATTCAATTCAATTCAGTTTTATTTATATAGTGTCAAATTACAACAACAGTCGCCTCAAGTGTCACGGGTGCAGGAGAAAGAGGACCCCAAAATGCGGCGCTCTGGCCAAAAAGTGTGCGTTTCCAAAGGTAGTGCCAAAAAACAGTGAAAGGTGCTAATCCAAAGGTGCTCCTCCTTAATCCCCAAGTGCAGCTTCGTCCGTGCGATTCCGTGTCTGAATGGTGCTTCCTGATTCTCCTCTCCGTGCCAATCTCCTGGGAGAGGTTGAAACCAAACACACAATCAGCGGGCTTCAAAACCAACAATCCACTTTCACCTAAAGTAACTAACGCTACCGGCTTGGAGTAAGCATTTGACGTTGACTGTCATCGTGCATCTTCCTTAAAGATGGAGGCTTAGTCCATCGTGGGCGATCGTGGCTCAAAGAGTTGGCAGTTCGTCTTGTAACCGGAAGGTTGCCGGTTCGAGCCCCGGCTCGGACAGTCTCGGTCGTTGTGTCCTTGGGCAAGACACTTCACCTACCGCCTACTGGTGATGGCCAGAGGGGCCGATGGCGCGATATGGCAGCCTCGCTTCTGTCAGTCTGCCCCAGGGCAGCTGTGGCTACAACTGTAGCTTGCCTAAGAAAGCTCTCCGCAAAGCCAGAACATCTTACTATTCATCACTGATTGAAGAAAATAAGAACAACCCCAGGTTTCTCTTCAGCTCTGTAGCCAGGCTGACAAACAGTCAGAGCTCTGTTGAGCCAACCATCCCTTTAACGTTAACTAGTAATGACTTCATGAACTTCTTCACAAATAAAATTTTTATCATTAGAGAAAAAATTACCAATAATCATCCCACAGATGTAATATTATCTACAGCTACTCTTAGTACCATTGATGTTAAGTTAGACTCTTTTCCTCCAATTGATCTTTCTGAGTTAACTTCAATAATTACTTCCTCCAAACCATCAACGTGTCTTTTAGACCCCATTCCTACAAAACTGCTCAAAGAAGTCCTGCCATTAATTAATGCTTCAATCTTAAATATGATCAACCTGTCTCTAATAATCGGCTATGTACCACAGGCCTTCAAGCTGGCTGTAGTTAAACCTTTACTCAAAAAGCATCTCTAGACCCAGCAGTCTCAGCTAATTATAGGCCAATGGTAAATGGCCTGTATTTATATAGCGCTTTTCTAGTCCCTAAGGACCCCAAAGCGCTTTACATATCCAGTCATCCACCCATTCACACACACACTGGTGATGGCAGCTACATTGTAGCCACAGCCACCCTGGGGCGCACTGACAGAGGCGAGGCTGCCAGACACTGGCGCCACCGGGCCCTCTGACCACCACCAGTAGGCGGTAGGTGAAGTGTCTTGCCCAAGGACACAACGACCGAGACTGTCCAAGCCAGGGCTCGAACTGGCAACCTTCCGATTACAAGACGAACTGCCAACTCTTGAGCCACGATCTCCAACCTTCCTTTCATATCAAACATCCTTGAAAGAGTAGTTGTCAAACAGCTAACTGATCATCTGCAGAGGAATGGCTTATTTGAAGCAATTAGAACATGCTGTAGGTATTACAGGTACTGTGCTGCAGTGGTTTGTATCATATCTATCTAATAGACTCCAGTTTGTGCATGTAAATGGAGAGTCCTCTTCACACACTGAGGTTAATTATGGAGTTCCACAGGGTTCAGTGCTAGGACCAATTCTGTTTACATTATACATGCTTCCCTTAGGCAGCATCATTAGAAGACATAGCATACATTTACACTGCTATGCAGATGACACCCAGCTCTATCTGTCCATGAAGCCAGATAACACACACCAATGAGTTAAACTGCAGGAATGTCTTAAAGACATAAAGACCTGGATGGCCGCTAACTTTCTGCTTCTTAATTCAGATCAAACTGAGGTTATTGTACTCGGCCCTGAAAAGCCTAGAAATATGGTATCTAACCAGATTCTTACTCTGGATGGCATTACCTTGGCCTCCAGTAACACTGTGAGGAACCTTGGAGTCATGTTTGACCAGGACATGTCCTTCAATGCACATATTAAACAAATATGTAAGACTGCTTTCTTCCATTTGTGCAACATCTCTAAAGTTAGAAATATCCTGTCTCAGAGTGACGCTGAAAAACTAGTTCATGCATTTATTACTTCCAGGCTGGACGACTGTAATTCATTATTATCAGGAAGTCCTAAAAACTCCCTGAAAGCCTTCAGCTGATCCAAAATGCTGCAGCAAGAGTCCTGACAGGGACTAGAAAGAGAGAGCAGATTTCTCCTGTTTTGGCTTCCTGTTAAATCCAGAATTCAAAATCCTGCTCCTCACATACAAGGTCTTAAATAATCAGGCCCCATCTTATCTTAATGACCTTGTAGTACCATATCACCCTATTAGAGCACTTGGCTCTCGCTCTGCAGGCCTACTTGTTGTTCCTAGAGTATTTAAAAGTAGAATGGGAGGCAGAGCCTTCAGTTTTCAGGCCCCTTATCTGTGGAACCAGCTTCCAGTTTGGATTCAGGAGACAGACACTATGTCTACTTTAAGATTAGGCTTCAAACTTTCCTTTTTGCTAAAGCATATAGTTAGGGCTGGACCAGGTGACCCTGAATCCTCCCTTAGTTATGCTGCAATAGACGTAGGCTGCTGGGGGATTCCCATGATGCACTGAGTTTTTCCTTTCCAGTCACCTTTCTCACTCACTATGTGTTAACAGACCTCTCTACATTGAATCATATCTGTTATTAACCTCTGTCTCTCTTCCACAGCATGTCTTTATCCTGTCTTCCTTCTCTCACCCCAACCAATCACAGCAGATGGCCCCGCCCCTCCCTGAGCCTGGTTTTGCTGGAGGTTTCTTCCTGTTAAAAGGGAGTTGTTTTTTTCGCCGCCATGTGCGTATGTAAACAAAGGCACTGCGCATGCGCGTTTTACTCATATTCTATCGCCATATTTCATTTTCTTATCGTTGCCCAACATTACACCGGTATCACCGTGAACGGTATGATATGACCCAGCACTGTCACCAAGTAGAAAACCAGCGGAGTGATACACCTCCTGTTGTCAGGCCTGCAGGTTTATCCCTGTGCTGTTCTCCTGTCTTGTGGTGGACAAACAATTTCTTTTTACTGTCACACATAATTTGTGGGGCATCTTATTGCGACACCTGATTTTAGTTTTAGTAATATTTTTAAATGGTTGTACAAAATAAAAATAAAAAATCGGCAGGTGTATTGGCTGCATTTTTTAGATAAATAGTTGTATATGTTTACAAAATGTGTGCATAAGTTTTCAAAATGTACAATTTATATTTACATTTCAAGTTATAAGAATAATTTACTCAACATGTCTGTTTTTTTGTTTACAGTAAAAAAGATACTACTAGGATTTGAAGTTTGTGTGATTTCAGATCAGTTGTGTTAACACAGTATGTCAATGAAAAAACAACTAAATTCAGACACGTGAGGTCAAGCTGAAAAGAATGATACCAAACAAAGAGGGGAAAAAATAAAATGGCACAATTTGAAGGTGAAATACAAACGTAAAATCAAAAGAAGTCAAAAATGACCGGTTATATTTTGGGCCTCAGAGGGTTAATCCAACAAATCATGAAAAATTAGGTTTAGATTTTTGTGCATGACAGTGCAGATTTCTGACATTTTGTGTAATTTAAGCTGTAACGATTTTACCTTTTTTTCTAACAATAAACAGTGAAACTTAAGTTAGACTTGTGTTGGTAAATGAACCGCCCCATGTGGTGTAGCTTTCTGGATCATATACTTACAGCGTTACATCTTTATTTATTATCCAGGCTATACAGTACATAACATCACATGTTTTATGTCACTAAAGTGTTTAATTATGGGGGCTACAGAAAATAATTAAGTTATGGACTATATTTCTATGAAAAACGTGTATACTTACTGCATTTGCATCATTTTAACCATATGTAACCACCTGCATGTGTGTTTGAAAAAAAGGGCTTTGATTTTGCCACCCTCATGCCACCCTAAGAAAATTTCTCTAGATCCGCCCTTGGTCCAGTGGGTCAAATCGAATCCTTTGCGGACGAATTCTGGCCCCCAGCATTGTCTGTTTGGCACACTGCCCTATGATAATACAGAGAAAACCCAATAATCAAATGGCAACCTTTGATCAAGCCCTTGGCAACAGTGGGAAGGAAAAACTCCCTTTTAACAGGAAGAAAATTGTATAATCCGAACAGGGAGCTGGTTCCATAGAAGAGCGGCTTGATCAATGTCCCAGGACCACAGATCGCTGCTGTTACAGCACGAAAGTGGGGGTCTTCCTGCTGGCCAGCACACAGTCTGCTTTAACATCACGCTGGAGCTACCTGTGCACACCTGTCAGAGTCACTCCTCTCTGATCTTCTACACTTTCTTCCCACCTCGAGGTGGCTGCTGCTGTTAATTTAATTGATTTAGTTAGAGCCAAATTGCAATAACACATCAGAAGAACAAGCTGGAGAAGATTTCTGGTTTGGTTTGTTAAAAAAAAAATTGTCATTATGCTTTCTAAGGTTTAATATTCAATCACAATGAGAGGGGATTAACAGCTAAGGAGTTTCAAAAACAACTTCTTCAGGGGAAAAAAAACCCAAAAACAAAACAGAACACAGCCAGAGATTGAAGAGTCCATTCAGTTTCAGGAAAGTCACTAAAACCGGTAAAACTGAAGCAAATCTGTCCAGAGGGGCCGATGGCGCGATATGGCAGCCTCGCTTCTGTCAGTCTGCTCCAGGGCAGCTGTGGCTACAAGTGTAGCTGCCTCCACCAGTGTATGAATGGGAGAGTGAGTGAATAGTGGCATTGTAAAGCGCTTTGGGTGCCTTGAAAAGCGCTATATAAATCCAATCCATTATTAAATCTGCAGTTTGTCTGAGAGGAATTAAAAGTAAAAAGTACGTTTTAATTCATTTAAAACAGTCATATTTGCACAAAGAATTAATACACTTTCTTTAGTTTTGATAGAGAGCGTTAATGTCAGCTGTCCGGGAGGTATTCACAGAGCTCAGGAGTCTGATTTTAAACTTTGATACTCGGCAGCTTCTTCTTTCGGACTTTTACTTTGAAGAGGACATAGTGCAACATCACTTCCCGTGGAGCGAATTTAACCCGGAAGAGGGCGGAGTCTCCTGAGTTGGGAGTTGGCTGGAACCGGAATCCAGACTCAGCGCGACCAGAACCCTAGACCAGAAATCGAGACCACCACCCAAACAGGGAGCACGAGGACCGACACGACACTCGAGTCCGCGGAGGCTGAGACGGAGCGCGATTCACAGTTCGTCAAACTTCACGGAGAGTGAGGCATTAGCCGCCAACAGCTAACAGTTAGCTGACCGGGAAGTGAGTGCAGCGGAAGAAGGGCGCGAGCTACAGGTGTGACTGTTTCCAAGGATTCGGACAGGTAAGTGGGGGACACACGGGTAAAGCCGAGCACACTTGAGCTGAGCTAACGAACTAGCCGCTAACAGGGCGGTGTCCGCAGCTAGCTTCCGGCGCTAACGTGCTAACACGGAACAAACAGTGGCGCACACAAGAGGAAGTCAGGTGTGAAAAACGTGCTTCCGATAAAGTCGGTAATAATCGATGAGGTATGGATAAACGACCTGAGCACGTGAGAGGTGCGCGGGCACAGGGAGGGACTAAAGTTTGAGTTTTATTCAGACCAACTTTATTTAAAAAAGCCAATCATAGGGGGAGAGAACTAGAACCGCCCCCTGAACGTGTCTCTTCAGGTCAAAGCTTCAACTCTGACCTACACTTCCGATTTGATCAGTTTAAGCAGTGGTCAAAAATACGGGTGATGACCCTGTACATTAATCACACTTGGAGGATGGGTCATTGCTCAGGCCCAGCAGTGTGTGGAAATCAGATTATTAAGAATAATCAGAGTACTCTAAGAATCTCTGAGCTGAGCTCAAGTGTAGCAGTCGTTCTTACAGCCTTCAGCTTGGCGGTGTTGGGAATCAAGAGGCTGATGCAGCACAAGAAAGAGCCACTGGTGCTCAGGTGGAACAGCGGCTACCCATCTCAGCGGATTTGTGTCAGCTGACTGCGAGGAAAATTCCCCGAGATCAACTCGTTGCTGATACCCAATCCAAATATCGGGTCCTCCCAGAGGACGCTGTTCTGTGGAGATGATCTAAAGCAGAGATTGCTCTGCCCTCTTCGTTCATCTCAGGAGCGCGAAACCCATGTTTCTCTATGGGCTGCAGGATGCCACTGGGATCTGACAGCAGAAATAACCACGCCGCCTTCTGTCTGAGCTAAGCTGTTATACTAGGGCTGTTCGATATAACGATATATATCGGATGACAATATAAAAATGTCTATCGTTTCATTTTACGCAATCGTTTGTTTTGTGGTGTTGCGAGCCCCAGCTCGGACAGTCTCGGTCGTTGTGTCCTTGGGCAAGACACTTCACCTACCGCCTACTGGTGGTGGTCAGAGGGCCCGGTGGCGCGATATGGCAGCCTCGCCTCTGTCAGTCTGTCCCAGGGCAGCTGTGGCTGCAACTGTAGCTGCCTCCACCAGTGTATGAATGTGAGAGTGAATGAATAGTGGTATTGTAAAGTGCTTTGAATCCCGAAAAAGCGCTATATAAATGCAATCCATTATTATTAGTATTATTATTATTATTGTTGTTGTTGTTGTTATTGGGACGATAGATGTCTTATATCGGGATATGAGATTTTGGTCATATCACACAGCCCTATGTTATGCTATGTCCCATCCATGTTACCATTGGCTGTCAGAACTTGACAGTCATGTCGCTTCAGAGTTGACGCGTTCCAGGAAAAGCAGGTTTTTGTTTTGGTTCTTCATGAGTTCGAGCCATTCACGTATCACCAGCAACACAGCATATCACTAATCTTTCTTACACATTCGAGAACCGCCTGATCACTGCTTTCCGTACGGCTTGGTCACTCAAAAATATACACGTTGGTTTAATGCAACTCAGTTTTATTTATATAGCGCCAAATCACAAGAACAGTTGCCCCAAGGTGCCATATATGGTAAAGGCCCTTCAATAATGCGAGGAAAACAGAGAAAGCCCAAACAATTATATGAGCAAGGGCTTTGGTGATGGTGGGAAGGAAAAACTCCCTTTTAACAGGAAGAAACCTCTGGCAGAATCAGGCTCAAGTATGCTCTCTCTTTCTAGTCCCTGTCAGGACTCTTGCTGCAGCATTTTGGATCAGCTGAAGACTTTTCAGGGAGTTTTTAGGACATCCTGATAATAATGAATTACAGTCGTCCAGCCTGGAAGTAATAAATGCATGAACTAGTTTTTCAGCGTCACTCTGAGACAGGATATTTCTAATTTTAGAGATGTTGCACAAATGGAAGAACGCAGTCTTACATATTTGTTTAATATGTGCTTTGAAGGACATGTCCTGGTCAAAAATGACTCCAAGGTTCCTCACAGTGTTACTGGAGGCCAAGGTAATGCCATCCAGAGGAAGAATCTGCTTAGATACCATATTTCTAAGCTTTTCAGGGCCGAGTACAATAACCTCAGTTTGATCTGAATGAAGAAGCAGAAAGTTAGCGGCCATCCAGGTCTTTATGTCTTTAAGTCATTCCTGCAGTGTAACTCATTGGTGTGTGTTATCTGGCTTCATGGACAGATAGAGCTGGGTGTCATCTGCATAGCAGTGTAAATGTATGCTATGTCTTCTAATGATGCTGCCTAAGGGAAGCATGTATAATGTAAACAGAATTGGTCCTAGCACTGAACCCTGTGGAACTCCATAATTAACCTCAGTGTGTGAAGAGGACTCTCCATTTACATGCACAAACTGGAGTCTATTAGATAGATATGATACAAACCACTGTAATACCTACAGCATGTTCTAATCGCTCTAATAGGATATTATGGTCGACAGTATCGAACGCTGCACTGAGGTCTAGCAGGACCTCTGTGAGATGAGTCAATATGAAAGATAATTTGTAACTAGGGGTGGGCGGTAGAAACGATATAAATTTGGCCAACAGTAGAGATTTTGACTATACCGCTCTACTGCGATAGCGCATGTTGATGGTGTCATCATCAAGCTTGGTGGGTTCTTTTACATTTGAGAGAAGCTAATTGAGTCTAATAACAGATTAAATGCCATGTTGAGGCTGTCATTTTTAGCATCTACATGGATGTTAAAATCCCCCACAATAATTATTTTATCTGAGCTCAGAACTAAATCAGATAAAAAGTCTGAGAAATCAGACAGAAACTCTGTGTAAGGCCCAGGTGGACGATAGATGATAACAAGTAAGACTGGTCTCTAGGGCTGCCATGATTAGTCGACTAGTCACGATTACGTCGACTATCGAAATCGTCGACGACTGATTTAATAGTCGACGCGTCGTTTGAAGCTTTGTAAGATCACAAAAGACGCAGGAATAAGTAGCAGGATTTAAGAGTGTAATAACGGACTGAAACAGAAGATGGCAGCACTGCATGTACAAGGATGCCAGCTGCCGTTAAACCCCGAAGAAGAAGCAGCTGTGTCCCAGAATTCATAGCGCAGCCCAGCTCAGTTTCCAACAATGGTGGCAGCTAGTTAGTTTTAATGTTACTCTTATTATTCTTTCTGGGTCACAAAATAAACGTTTAACATATTTTCAGGCGAGAATGTAGCTGTGTAAACCTCAAATATCTGCTCAGTTTATCAAGACACCGCATATTTTCAAAAGCGCTCCGACCTTTTCGGAGACGTCTGTTACCCACTAGCTCGATAGCGAGCCGGGGGCAAGGCTCACTAGCGCCGTGAGAACACCGGACTCCCGGCTAATCGTTTTCAAACCCACCGCCGTCTTTCGCTACTCAGGTTAAACATGATATATGAGTCACTTAGATAACTTAAAATGTTATTGTTTGGCTTTTTTTAGTGTTTTATTTGTTCCTGAGTAAATCGGTTTGGCTGAGATTAAAGTTATAGTTTTTACACAGCTGAATAAACGTCAAGCAGACAGCTGATTATCAGAAGTGTGAGATGCTCGAGAATATGTTATTTTATATTTTAGATAGCAAGGAGTTTATTAAACTCCACTGAAACAATCTGCAAACTTCATTAAAATTTAATAAACTATCATCTTGTCTTTATTTTTAGTTAGCACAGACCTTAAACACTTAAAGCTGTAAGCTAATGATAGTTCTATAAGAGCAGATGCTGCTGGTGCAATAAGCTGTACGTTTTACGCCCAATGGATGATGATCTGAGTCCACTCTGAACCCCCCTGATGACATGCAGCTCTATTTGTCACTGAGCCTCAGCAGCTGGATACTCTAACCCGGGTTAGTGACTGGCGCTGCGACATTTGTTTTAAAGGCCACTAACACAGAGCTCTTCCTGAAATGGCTCAGGTTTGGCTTCTTTCTTTCCAGCTGTTGAGCTCAGTGTTTGAATTCTTGCCTCAATGTTTGATTTTTCTCTGAGCTTCGACTGACGTGTAAATTCTGCCTTATTCTTGTTTTTCTTTTCAGGATCATTTCTAAACGGAGACATTTGGTCTGCGTTTGTGTTTACGTTATTGTAAAGTCGTGTTTACTGGCGTGGACAAGTCCGGACCGCTAACAGGTTGTAGAAGTGAGCTCCCCTTGCCCCTTTTTTTTTGGATTCATGTATTTACACACAGAGCTCTGAAAAGCTCCACGTTGTGTATCACACCGCGGCTCGCTGTGTTCGCTCCCCGGCTCAGTGATAGAGGGCCTCCCTCTGACCACAGCTGTAATTATTTCACTCTTACAAAACGTCGTTTGAACGGACTTCCTGCTGATAGTTTATTTCAGAATAAGTATGTGCGGCGCTCTGTTTTACTGTGAAAAGTGTGTAATAAACTTTTTCTGTGCAGTAGAAGAAGAAAAGATGAGTGGCGGCATGAACAGCATCGAGGCAGTGAAGAAAAAGATCAAAGTCCTGCAGGAGCAGGCCGAGGAGGCTGAGGAGCGGGCAGAGCGACTGCAGAGGGAGGTGGAGAAGGAGAAGAGGACCCGGGAGGAGGTACGGCACACGCACCCGAACGATGTCCTTAAGTCACAGGCGATGACATCACGTATTTCACAGCTGTTTCCTGTCAGATGGCACGAGGCTGCGCTCCCACAGTCCTGTACTGCTGTGCATTTGTCATTGTGGGTTTAACCCTTTAAAACCGGTCGGAGTGGGCACGCTCCGTTTTGCGTAACTATTTTTAAATCTCTGTAGAACTGGAACCACGTAAGCTAGCGCAAAAAATTTTTGCGTATGAAACCAGAGGAGTTGTACTTGCATCTTATGCCATCAGCTTGCCCTAGGTCACGGTTTCCTTCCACATAACGCTTTGAAAAAAACTGCATAAAAAGCGCTTGCAGCAACAAAAACATAATGTTCCAGAAACACGCTTTCAGCTGTTCAAAACACTTCCTACGTTGGAATAGACGTCAGCGCGAACAATCGCATGTCCGCCATTACCTGGCCGAGACTGGAAGTGATGTCATTTTCGTGGAAAATGTCGTTTTTTTTTTTAGCTTCAGGGCCTTATAAGCCTATACTGGTGTTTTTAAAAGTCATATTTAGTGTTATGCTTTTCTGAATAGTTTCTGGGATGCTTACAACTCAAACTGCACTGCTGGAAATAGTTTGTTTTGATGCACATGCTGAATCTTTTGCAAATTTGCATTATAATATTTATTTTTGTTTTTCCTGCAGTATATAAAAATTATAAAAATTTCTCTAACTAGAAATATATGTAAAAAAATCAAAAACAATTTTCAATTTTCTTGTTCATTGCACTTTTTTGCAATTTATGTAGTTACTATGGACTTAATGCATACATGTTATTAAAATCTGGGCTACAACTGTTGTATTGATGTATAGCAACTTGAAATGCTCCCAAAAATGGCTCCACAGCCTGTAAAAATATAAAGATAAGCTCTGGCGGACTTGGTTCTGTGGTAAGGCTTAAAGGCTTATGTGGCACTGCATTTACCTGCCGTCAGACAGGAAGTGATGCCATTACTCGCAATCAGACTTCAGTCACAAAACAGGAAGTGTGCCTGATGCGGCTGGCTCTGATTGGTGTACAGCCTGAAGTTTAGAGCGAACTCGGCGTGTTTGAAGCAGGGCGAGATCAGGCGAGCTGTGTAGTTCCAGCAGGGCTGCAGCAGAGGGCGCTCACCTTTTCTAAGTTTATGGGCTCGCTGACACAGTCGCCTGAGTTTTTGTGAATATTTGGTCCAGCCACTTGGTTGGCTCAGCATGGTGCTGTTTTTACTCTGATTGGCTGTTTAAGCTGTCCGTGACAACATGCTGATCGTGTTTGATGATGCTGGAGGAGAATGCGTTAACCCGGCGGCCAGCGTGAACAGGAAGTGATGAAGCTCGATGAACACGTTCCTGTTGCTTCTTTAAACACAGATATATTTCACCTCTGTAATATTCTGGATGTTTATAACTGAGCTCTTATGTTTGTAAACATTTACAAATATCCTGTTTTTGTTTTTTTGTGATTAATATTTTATTGTGCTTTGAGAACACTACAGTCCACTGCAGAGACAGATTACATCACATAAAAAAAAAAAAGCATCAGCATAGCAGCAGAACAGTAGAGAATACAAAACCAAAATGAGGGGGACAAACAAAGCAAGAGATAAACAAACAAAAACAGCCAGCCTTTGACTATGTGGGTCTTACTGCATGCCACACCCTGACATCCCTGAGGGTGCTTCGTCAGAATGTCAATGTCAGTCCCACTCCAAGTTCTAGTCTGTTCGTTTTATTCTGGACAGATATGGATCCCACTTCAGATGGAAACTCTCCACTTTATTCAGAAGCCTGTATGACAGTTGTCCAAGTGCAGCAAGTCTCCCTAGTTGAATATGCCATACAGAGACAGGTGGGGTGGAAGGGGCCTTCCACTGGGAAATAATGAGTTTACGCCCCAGCATCAATGCAGTCTGTACCCACAGCAGCCTTAGGCGGAGCATATTTAAGGAGTGATGGGTCCCCCAAAACAAATAGTCTTGGTGAAAAAGGAATATCCCATCGTATGGTTGATTTGATAAAGTCATGTATCTCAGTCCAAAAGATTTGGGTTTTAGGACAGCTCCAAAATCATATGGGTCAATGTGCCTACCCCAGTCTGACATCTGCATGAGGTTCGCCCTATACAGTCTGTGTGGCGACCAGTAAATTCGGTGTAGTAATTTAAATTGGATTAGTCTCGTTCTAAGTTCCCTGGACACCTTTTTACTATTCTGCAAAATTGCAGTCCATTCCTGATCTGTAAAAGCCACACCAAGGTCAGATTCCCAAGCTAACTGGAGGGCGGGTAGCCCTTTACTCGTGCCCTTAACAAGCATTGAGTAATATTTAGAGACTTCACGACCTCCCCCAAAGATTTTTTTGATGTAGCTGAGATATTCAATAGTTGGAGGTGGTGTTTAGGGGGAACCAAAAGTTTTGAGCAATAAGTGCCGGAGCTGCAAGTACCTCCAAAACTGACTCTGTGGCAACCAAAACTGCTTTAAGGTCGTTGAAGGACTTGAGAATACTCCCCTGATACAGGTCTCCGAGAACAAGTATCCCAGTCTGGACCCACAGTCTCCAGAAAAACGGAAACTTATTAATGCAGAGTTTGGGATTGAGCCATATGGAAGCCTCAGTGTGAAGGTGGGAGTTAAAATTTAATAGCAAGGCCACCTTCTTCCAGACCGTCTGCAGAACCGGAAGAATGGGGTGGGTTTGTATATCTGGTGGGAGCTTGGTGGTTAAAATGTGCATCGGAGGGAGTGGTGAGCACAAAGTACTCTCCAGACTAAACCATGGGGGGGCTCGTTCTGGAGGGAGGGCCAGTGAACCATGTGTCTCAGACTGAAAGCATAATGGTAAAACAGTAAATCTGGGACTCCCAGGCCTCCCGACTCCACTGGCTGCTGTAGCTTTTTAAGCTTTATTCTAGGGCGTCTGTTGTTCCGTATGAATTGGTTGCACAATCTGTCAAATTGATGAAAATATTTTGATGGGATTTTTAGCGGGAGTGTTTGTAGTAGGTAATTAAATTTTGGAGCACAATTCATTTTGATGATGTTAACTTTACCCCAAAGGGTGAGGAACAAAGGGGACCATCTACTTATGTCGGTTCTGAACTTGTCCAATAGAGTTTCAAAACTAGCCTGAACTATGTTGTATAACAAACTGAGGAATGTAATGCCCAAGTATTTGTTACCGGTCTGAGGCCAGCTGAAATCCCCCAGCTGGAACAGGGTTTTGGGGCAGAAGGCTGTCAGAGGGAGCGCTTCAGACTTTGACCAATTTAGTCTATATCCTGATATATTAGAGAACCGGTTAATAATTCTTAAGAGAGCAGGTAGAGAGCGTTCTGGCTGCGATATTAGGACCAGGCCGTCATCAGCATAGAGCATCAACTTGTGATTATTATTGTGGACCTGGATACCTGGAGAATCAGGGTCTCTACGTATTGTTGCTGCCAGAGGCTCTAAAGCTAGAGCAAAAAGCAAAGGACTCAGTGGGCAGCCCTGTCTTGTACCTCCGTGGAGGTCGAAGGACTGTGATACAATACGGTTCGTTAGTATTGATGCTCTTGGATTGTTGTAGAGAAGTTTGACCCACCTTATGAATTTTGGGCCAAAGCCAAATGCTTCCATTACACAAAATAGTATTTTAGTATTTTAGTATTTATTTATTTATTGTCATTGTCAAGAACAATGAAATTGCGTTTGGGGCTTCCATACAACCCAAAAAAAAGAAGAAAATAATAAATACCCCTTAAAACCCAAGTGTACATATTTAACCCAGTGTGACTCCAATGCAATAAGACAATCCTTAGCAATAATGTTCGTAGAAATTCAGACAAAGACCTGAGAAACATGACAAAATACAACAATGCAACCCATTCAATATTATTGTACTGTGAGATATGATATCAGATATGATAGTTATCTATTTAAGAAAGGGGGGGGGGGCAGGAGGGGGAAGAGAATAAAGATATGATGCACCAATGCAGACCAGTTCATTGCTATTAAGAAGTTGGATATGGTTATTGTCCGTGAGAGGGGGGCAGAGGAAAACGCCACTCCACCCTGTCGAATGCTTTCTCTGCATCCAGGGAGAGGGCTATAGCTGGAGAAAAGTCCCCCGTAGAGGATTTATCCTGGGTTGCCCACATAATATCAATTAGGCGTCTAATATTATCGGCAGAGCTGTGGTCCGAATAAAACCAACTTGGTCGGGGTGTATTAAGTAAGTCATGACCTCATCTAATCTGGTTGCTAGTACCTTAGCTAAAATTTTGCAATTGCAATTGATCAAGCTTATTGGTCTGTAACTCTTACAGTCAAGCGGGTCTTTGTTTTTCTTTAGGACAAGCGAAATAAGTGCCTCTGACAGTGTTGGTGGCAGGCTGCCCTTATCCAGGGCCTCCTCAAACATTTGCAGAAGTAAAGGGAAGAGCTCATCTGCAAAGTTCCTGTAAAACTCGGCTGTAAACCCATCCAACCCAGGGTCCTTGTCAATTGGAAGGTTTTTGATTACCCTTAAGATCTCTTCCTTTGAAATTGGGGCGTCCAGGGAGTCCACCTGTGTCCTAGAGAGAGTTGGGAGGTTGAGGGGGGAGAGAAAACTGTTAATTTCCTGAGAGTTTGCTTGTATTTCTGAGTAAGGCAAGGCAAGGCAAATTTATTTGTATAGCACAATTCAACAACAAGGTGATTCAAAGTGCTTTACAGAGACATTAGAAACAAAAACAAATAAAAAGCATGATTTAAAATTGATTAAAACAAGCAAACAAACAAACTAAACACACACATTTCACACCTGTTCGCGCGATCTGAACCCTTATCGTAAGGGGAGCTACCAGTCCTTCTGTGGACGAGCTACTTTCTATTTTAAATTCCCTGAATTTAAAATACTCTCTAGACCCAGTTGGGGAGCTAGAGTAGAGGAGTAGAGTTGCATATAGAAATCTCTAAAGGCTTCATTCACTTCAGAGGGTTTTGACACCATAGTGCCATCCTGTGCTCTAACTGCTGCTATGATAGTCTGAGCTTCTTTTTGTTTAATATATCTTGCAAGTAGTTTGCCAGGTTTATCTCCATCTTCAAAGTATTTCTGCCCGAAATAGAGAAAACTCCATTTTCTGAGTCAAAATTGAGTTAAACTCATATTTAAGTCTAGTTAGGTGGGTCAGATTTGCCGAGCTCATGTCTGCCTTAAAAGCGGCTTCAGCTATGGCAATCTTCCTCTCCAGGTCTATCTGCTTGGTCAGAGCAGTTCTCTTCTTATATGAGGCATGCTGGATGATGAACCCTCTAATAAAGGCTTTCAAAGCTTCCCATGCTACACCTGCACTGGGAGCTGTAGAGAAGTTAATTTCTATATAAGAATTGATCTGCTCTCTTAAGGAGTGGAAAAAGTTGGGATCATGTAAAAGGCTTGAGTTTAGCCTCCATCTGGGAGACTTGGGGGGGCTACCAAATGAGCTCAGAGGTGTGGTCAGAAACGCGTATTCTACCAATAGAGCAGGACATTGCTGAGGGCATGATAGAATTTGACACAAGAAAATAATCTATTCTTGACAGAGTGTTGTGGGGGCAGAATAAAAGGTGTAATCTCTTGTGGATGGGTTGAATACTCTCCATACGTCCACCAAACCCAAGGTCCTACACATTTTTATAGCGACCGACGCTGATCTAGAGTGTCGCTGTGAGGGAGTGCTTCGATCCAGTATATCATCCATGACCAAGTCCCCTGCTATCAGGATTGGGTAGTCGCCCATATCACAAATTTTGCATTCCAAGTTTCCAAAAACGGTGGGGTCGTTGATGTTTGGTGCATAGATATTGCTTAAAATCATCCTATGGCCTTGAATCTCAGCCAAGAGTATCAATGTCCGCCCATCTTCATCCTTAACCATCCGGGAGCATTTAAACTGTAACTGCTTATGAATTAAAATTGCGACACCCCTACTCTGACTGCTGCCACACGAAAAGAATACCTGACCAACCCAATCACGGCAAAGTTTATCTGACTCTTGGGGAGACAAGTGAGTCTCTTGAAGAAAGACAATGTCAACTTTTTTTGATTTGATAAATGTCATGATTTCTTTTTTTTATTGAGTGGTTAAGGCCCTTTACATTCCAGGTCATTAAAGTAAGGGCCCTTTGTGGCTTATTCGCCATCATGCAATACGTGTCGGACATATAACCGTGGGGTAACTTATTATTAGAACCAGGAGTTCAGTACTGAGTGGACAATATTTGGAAGGCTGGCTGTAAGAAAAATTGGGGGGGGGGGGGTTGGAAGTAAATAAAAATACCAACTGATAAACATTTAAACAGATACGTCTGGGGCAACCAAGAACACTAGTCACCCTCAGGTGGGCTATGAGCCCCAGAAAGCAAAACATAAACTTTATGGTCCGTGACTCTAACCAGTCGAACAGTCATAAACAGGACCTGTCGCCAGCAGCATATTAAATCAATGTAATATGAGGAAAACAGTCATTCCGGGACTTAGCTAGCTGAACAAACTGAAAAGGGCTTCATAACAACTGAAAAACTTACAGGAATTTAATAGTCTTAGTGAGCTTCGTATCCTCAGAAGCAGCACAACTGAATAACTCAAATAAAACTGCGAAGCCCTATAATATTGAAACTAAACAGTTAGGAGGTGCAAAGTATATCGTGTATAGCATGTTAATTAAAGCTAGGGCAAGAAAAAAAAAAAAGGAAAAGAAAAAGGGTAGTGTTTAAATCCAAGCCCTGACTGTAAATATCTCCCTTAAAGTAAAGACAGAATGTAGTCCTGGGCTTTTTTTTTTTTTTTGTGTCAGTAAACTCACGTCTGCCCTTTTTCAGCACCAGCACCGCTGGGAACAGTAGGGAGAACTTTATCTTCCTTTGGTGCAGCAGCCGTATACAGGGATTAAATGCCGCTCGTTTGTCCGTGACAAGTGCACTCACTCCAAGAACCGTATAATTATAAATATGAGCGTGGTGAAAGTTGGGCAGCATGCTAACGTCTTTTGTCCACTCTGTGTGCTCGTAAGGGTCTGACCCTTTCACTCCTTTGATTTTTTTTTTTTTTCCTCATATCTTTTCTTTGCCTTTTTGTCGAGTCTGTCTTTGTACGGACCGGCATTGTTCTCCTTCGTTTTGTACATACCTTTTTTGGGCGGCAAAGAAAAACCAAGAAGGTATTGGAACCGGAGAATGAACGTTTTGCGGTGCTGCAAATGCTTGCATGTGATGCGGTACTTGGATTGTTTTGCCACGAGTTCCCAGCATGCAATGTGCGAAAGTCGCGTGGTCTGTCAATCTCTATTCAAGCTGCCATCTTGACCGCCTACGTCACCGGACTCCACAAATATCCTGTTATTTATCTTACTGTTGTTGTGCTGCAGCGACATCATTTCCTCCGATTATCAAAGTGTTGTGAAAATGCCTATGATTGATAGGTGCGTTGACTCACGCACATCTGGAGGTGGCTCACATGTGGTTCCTCCCTCACAGTGTGCACAGCCTCATTTCTACCTGTTACAGTAAATATCCAGTACCCTTCCTGTCAGCGGAGTGTGTACTCTGAGTACTGCAGTACACTGTGTGTGTGTGTGTATGTGTATCAGGGCGTGACGCGCTGATAAACGGCAGCATGAAGCTGCTGATAACACACACTTGGCTGTGTGACCTGATGCGTACAGGAAACCTGACCCGTTTCACTTCCTGTTACCTCCAGATTAAAGGTGCTGGATTAAAAAGGCCGCAGTCTGCTTGTGCGTTCTGCTGCTGAAACTCGACTTTAAGCAGAATTAAAGTCGAGTTTCATAATTTAAGAGTAAATAGACAAACTACAGTTAAGCTTTGTTTTTGTTTGTGAATTATGAAATCAGAAACATTATTTATAAAACAGATGATTCCTGTGTCATTTCCTGTTTGTGCTCCTGAACCAGAGCAAGCTTGTTATTACTACAATAACAATGTTTCATAACTAGTAAAAACACATTTTTAGCTTTAAGTATTTCATGTGCAGCTGTCACTGTGTGTGCGCGCACCTGTGTGTGAGAAAAGGAATTTTATTGTGAAAGGAAGGAACAGGATGGGGAATGACCGGATGTTTGCGCCCCTGGGGGGTTAGAGGTCGATGTGTCAGCTGACCTGTGTCTGTCTCCCCGCAGGCGGAGGCCGAGGTCACGTCTCTCGGTCGACGTCTGCAGCTCAGCGAGGAGAACCTGGACCGCACTCAGGAGAGACTCGCCGCCGCGCTGCACAAGCTGGACGAGGTTGAGAAGGTAGCCGACGAGAGCGAGAGGTCAGAGGGCGCTTGTATTCCACAAATACTGCAAAGTACTACAGCTTGTAATAATACACAGTAATACTGTGGCAGTACTATGAGAAGCACTGCAGGATTTGTAGGATTTGTTTGTAGCTGTTTTACACAGCAGCAGTGCTGAGAAGGTCAAAGGTTAAATGTGATCACATAACTTTGTCCACAATCAGGGGGATGAAGGTGATTGAGAACAGAGCTCTGAAGGACGAGGAGAAGATGGAGCTGCTGGAGGTGCAGCTGAGGGAGGCCAAAACCATCGCTGAGGAGGCAGACCGCAAGTATGAGGAGGTACTGCACACGCTGCTACTGGCATTACCACATAGTTAGAGCAGGGTGATATGACCCAAAATATTTATCACGATATACATCTGAAAATCTGCGATAACGATATAATTGACGATATAATTGACACGAGACAAAATACTTTACAACTCCACAACTTTATTAGTGCAAAAAAAACATCAAAGTATTTTCACTTAAACAAGCAGCTGTTTTTTATCTGCATTAAAGTTATATAAACATGTAACAGTGCAAATGCAAACTCCTCGCTGACAGTTTAACCAAAAGGCATTTCCAGTGGAAACTGGCCGACATATCCTCAGCATAACCATGTATAACATCCACAACACTTAAAAAGAGGTCATACACACACAGCACGGTAACATTATGTTGAAGCACAGTACGTATCACTCCGCGAGGCTCCGCCTACGACAGCCGTAATGCTCCGACAATCCATCAAGCGGTGCGGCTTCGTAGCTTAGCAAAGTCGTACTGAAACATCTGACAGATTTTCGAGCGCCGTGCACATAAAATCGTTTCGAGGTCAGTAAACACAACCAGAGTTCATACATAAGGCACACGGGATTATAAGGGGCTCTGTCGACTTTCAGACAAATCAAAGGATGATTTTAAGTGCGCCGTATTTTCCAAACAACGCGGTAATAGCGACGGCCCGCTAGCATGCTCTACCAAAAATAGTGCTTTGTTGTGTATCTGACGGACGAAAGCTAAACCAGTTCCACACCAGTGAAGCTGCAGCGTTTTTACAAACCAGTTCTGGTTCATTGTTTCATTCAACGATCCGCTTTCACTCTTCTCGTTCTGCGTCGCCGCCATGTGCGTATGTAAACAAAGGCACAGCGCATGCACGTTTTACCCATATTCTATCGCCATATTATACATCTATCGGTATTACCGTGAACGGTATGATATGACCCAGCCCTAGTAGTACATAGTGGTGTCGTACACAGGAATGCAGTGTGCTGTTTGATTGACAGGTGGCTCGTAAACTGGTGATGGTGGAAGGAGAGCTGGAGCGAGCTGAAGAACGAGCGGAGCAGGCCGAGAGGTTCTGCGCACACACACACACACACACACACACACACACACACACACACACACACACACACACACACACACACACTTTCAGAGCCACTTTATTAGGAACACCTCGGGGACCACACAGGTGAGTTTCGAGCGGGTAGGTGTTCCTAATGAAGTGGACATACCTGCCTCTGTAACAGCATGAAGCTGCTTTGACACACCTGGTAACTTTGACATCACATTGATGTGATGCCACACTGCTTCTGTAACAGCTCCGCCTCTTTCTCCCTGTCTGTTTCTACGGCAACTGTCTGCATGCCCTGCTACCTGCCTCCACCTGTCTCACAGTAAGGTTCGGAGGTTGGAGGAGCAGCTGAGGAGCTTCGATCATTCGCTGAAGAGTCTGCAGGCGTCCGAGGATAAGGTACTGAGGGTCACGTGACCTGGACCTGCTGACCGAGTGAAGCTCCTCCTCCTGACCTCCCACTGCCTCCATGATCTCTGACCTTTATCTGCTGCTTCAGCTCCTCCTCCTCACCCTCCTCCTCTTGTTGCTCTGCATGAATCTACCTGCAGGCTCAATGACACCTGACAGTGCGCACGCACACACCTGATGACACACACACAAACTCATAGGGTGCTCAGGTGGTGTCGGGTTGATTAAAATCCTTCTAGAAGCAGTTCTCGTCACTCGGCAGCCATCTTGATAACAGGATGTCAAGCAGCAGGTGAGGTAGAAATGTAAATCAATGGCTTTGTTGGCATCCTCATGACTTGAAAACAAAGGGGCGGAGCCTACAGATCACATTTATGGTGTTCCACCTTGCACCTGTCTGCCTGGCGACAGAATACATCATCAGTTCCGTACCTGGCAATCTCTCAGAGCAGCACACCTGTGCAGGTGTGCTGCTCCGTCTAAGTCTTGAGGCGGGAACATTAAAGATGGGGACCGTATGAACAGTTGGGTCAGGCTCATAACATTTCCAGGTTCTGCTGAGTGCATCCTGCTTTAGTCGGAAGGTACCGTAGTTGATACCTGACACCACCTGAGCCTACCTGCCCACATGCCTGTCTGACACACTGTGTCCTCTGATGTGACCTTTGACCTGCAGCAAGACCCGGGTGTTGGAGGAGGAGCTGAAAACTGTGTTCACAAGTGCAAAGTCTCTGGAGGCCCAAGCCGACAAGGTAGGAGGAGGGGGTGGGGCTTCATGGCACAGGTAATTCTGCCGGGGAACGGAGCCGGTGCAGTCTCTGGAACCAGAAACGGTTCAGCCTCACACCTGTGTGCTCACCTGTGTGTACCTGCTCTCTGATTGGCTGCTGTCTCTGTGTGTCAGTACTCTCAGAAGGAGGACAGGTATGAGGAGGAGATCAAGAGTCTGCGCAACAGACTGAAGGAGGTGAGTGTCATGTTCACCTGTGACGTCACGACCTGTTGGAGAAACTCGATTTGTTTCTTCTTTTCACAATAAAAGCTGTCAGCTGCATGGAGGGAAGCATCTGAATAAAGTCAGCCAATCGTCGGTTTAAGGCTAAGTGTGTAATGTATTTTCAATTTTATAATTAAGGTCTGAGACTTTGTCTGAGGTCACGAATATTAACTCATTCACTGCCATTGACGTCTATAGCCGTCAATTGCAGTGAATGAGTCAATGGGTCTAACCCATTCACTGCCAATGGCTGGCAGTGAATGAGTTAAACAAGATTAATGTGACCATAAAGTGTGATGTTTTATTTTGAAAAAAACTAAACAAAAAATATCTTGAAAGGGTTTAAGAAAGTATAAAACCAGGACGTACGAGCGTTTTCAGTTTGACTATTTATCCTGCACAAAACAACAAACCAGAGCGACCAATCAGGGTTCTGCAACAGACCAGCTTTTCACATTCTCCCCCGTGTGTATTTCCCTTTTGTCATCCGACTTCCTGTGTTTCAGGCTGAGACCAGAGCTGAGTTTGCCGAGCGCTCGGTGGCCAAACTGGAGAAAACCATCGACGGTCTGGAAGGTGAGGCCCACGATCAATATTCATCACAGACAACAAGTGTTATTTGTCACATACACAGTACAACATGTGTCCGAGCTGCGGACAGCCTGCAGACTTAGCTGCGCCATTCCAGGTTTTAGCATGGTTTTCTAGCAGGACCCTTACTGAATACAGGGCGAACTTGCAACTCCCGCTCCAAAGGCATATAGTCTTACCACTACACTATCAGCTGCCAGCTGAGGTCACAAAGTAAAACTGTAAGACCTCAGAGACCAGCCTGTGATTGATGTGATTGGTCATTGACTGGTTGGCCCCTCCTCTCTGTGTTGCAGATGCTTTGACTTCTGCCAAGAACGCAAACCTGGAGCTCCAGGCGACCCTGAACCAGACCATGGAGGAGCTCAACTCCTGCTGAACCTCTGGCTCCGCCTTACCTGACGTGGATGTCAGGAAACTCTGTGGCCAAAATATTCCTCTTCCCTTTCTTCCTCTGGCTCAACCCCTTTTGTCACTGGCCCCTCCCCTTTTCTCTGCTTGCTGGAGGTCAAAAACTAGATCCTCTGATCCTGCTATGAGAGGAGTGTGGGAGATATTTCCTCTCCAATCTGGCTCCTCCCCTCACCTTTGGCCCCTCCCCCTCTTTTCTCACATTCCTACTTTGAACTTTTTCTGCACAGTTTGCTTTGCCTCCACCCCAGTCATGTTTTTGTAATAATGAGTGACTAACAGCCCCGCCCCTCGTTAACTAATGACTAATGGCGTGTTTGTCTTAACGGTTTGTTGTTCCTGCTTTAGTTCACTTTGCCACAATAAATATTGATGACTGATTGATGAAAGCCAATCTTCTGTTAGCCAATTAATTATTGTTTTTGTCTTCTGGGGTGTGGCTTACTGGAGTGACCAATAACGGAGGCATTCAACTGCCAAATATGGTGAACAAAGGGGCCAATCACAAGCCAGACACGCCTCCTGTTTTCTTTGACCTTAGGACAGAATCAAAGTTAAGAAAAGTGATTACCTGGAGGCAGGTGCTGTCATCACTGATGATGTCACAGTTCATTGTAATAAATCGTGAAAGTGAAACAGGATTTTATAAAATAAAAGTACCGTATGTAGAACCAAACAGAGTCTGGGGGTTATTGATCGATCGACTCATTTTCCTCTGAAACGGTGAGGCAGCTGTGAAGTTGTACTGCAGTACAAATACACGTCCGCAGGAGAGTTTAAAAACTGACACCAGGTCAGTTTTAGGCTCAGTCTTAAAACCTGGTCACGTTCTAGTGACTGAAAGTGCAAACTTGGGTAAACTTTCAGGCTTGTGGAACAGGCGTGTGCTGAGAGCCGGTGAAATGGCTCCTTTTACTACACCAGCGTCGTCTTCCAGCTGCAGAGCCACGTTCATTCAACATCTGCTGGACTAAAGTAGGAACTGCAGAGTTTGGAACGAAGCCTCGGCTGTCATCTTTCTCATTGAAATCATTGATTTAACCTGCTCAGACCAGCAGAGGGTGCTCGTACACCAGCAACAGCTGAGGGGGACTACAAACTTCTAAACACAACAACACAGGGCCTGAACAGGTGTTAAATAAAACTTTATTGATCAGCTGAACAATAGTTTTGTAGTTCATTCTGCTGAAAGCATGCCGTCCTCCCTTCTTTAAAAACATGCCAGACCACCTGCAGCAGCTGCTCTGAAACACCTGAGCTGCAGGTTAGGTCAACGTGTTAGTTCTGTGGGCGGGACCACCTGATCAGTCACTGATGATCAGCTTTGATTTACTGATGATGTTGAAGCTGCTTCCTCAGTGAGCTGCAAGATTGGACGCAGCTGCTCGTCCAACGAGGGGGCGTCGGCTTCATTAATTACAATCCAATCAAATTCAACTCCGTTGTCCAGACCGCACTCCGACTCTGCATCGTCGACACCTGAGAGACCGAGATGGGCAGACAGGTGAGACGGAAAAAGGTGAGAGAAACAAACGGTTAGTAGGAGGATTCAATCTCACCTGCAGTGAAGCTCCACCCCCTCTGTGACCTGGTCTTCTCGGAACTTTGAACTCTGACACTTTGAGTCTGTTGAGGAAACTCTGCCTGGAACCACTGCAGGTCTGAGAGCCGCCGCGCGTCGCTCACCAACTGACCAATCACAGAGCACAGCTCAGCTGTCTGAAGGATGACATCACAGCAACATGATCCACGCTCACCTACCCACACTGGTTGGCAGGCTCCTCTGCTCGCCAGGCGACAGAAGAAGCCGGGGTCCTGGCGGCGGCGAGATTCTCCCCAGTGAATCATGTCAGCTCGATACTGCTCCTTATAAGGTCCAGGACCCATCAACTGGTCCAGGTCCAGACCGTGTTCCTGCAGAACCAGAAGCAGCCTTCTTGGTATAGTGTCTGGCTGTGGTTTATCAGCTTCAGGTACAGTAGCAAACTGGCAGGTATGATGAGGTGTGACCCCCGAATGGGCTGGTTCACCTGGACACCTCACACATGTCTGAGTATGAATATAAACTGCTGCTGGAGGATGTGGTCCATGAGGTGGTTCCCAGGAACCTTCTGGAGATCAAACCTGCTGCCCTACTCGCACATCCTCCATCGTCATCAGCCTGAGCAAACCTGAAGGAGCTCCGAGACCTGGACGGTCACCCACCTTAATCCAGGAGAACCAGCTGGCCAGGGATCTAAACTCATGACCTCCAGGTAAAGTGCAGAGATTTGTGTGAAGGTGCATCTGGAGCAGGTGAGACTCACCTGAGCATACTGCTCCTTTAGGGGTCCAGACAGGCGCAGGATGCAGCAGACGTCAGGGCCCAACCTGCACGGTCAGCGCAGTGAGGTAAACATGGACAGGTGTTCAAGTGTTCCAGGTGTTTGTGTTTTAAACAACAAACACTCGGAAACACAAATAACAAATATTTACAAATACAAGGTTAACATTAAGAAAGGCGGATTTAAAAACTGGATCGTGATATAATGATGATGATGATGGTGGTGGTGGCGGTGGGTTGGGTTATCTTATACAAAAAGTGCAGTTTGTTCTTCTCTGGTTTCTGTTTTAGCTGTAGTGGAGCTGAAACTGGGTCCGAAATCTGCTGTGAAAATTCAAATGTCTCTTGTTGCTGAATTTTCCATAAATTACGAAATATTCCAGGTGTGTTTACCTCTGCTGGATCAGCTCCGTCACGTAATCTTTTCCGGACTTCCTCTTCCCGCTGAAGACCAGAACCAGGCTGGGCTCGGAGACCCGGTCCTCCATTGCTGATCAATCCTCTCATTCAGCTCCGCGCGCATCGATCAGCTTCTGTTTATCAGTTCAGATTTCCGGTCGGACCATGACGGACCGGAGCCGTAACTGGCCCAGTAGACGGGAAGGAACAAAACCAAAGTCCTCCGCGAGCGCAGGTCATCACTCACCGAAGCTTCATCAGATCAATTATCAATACCAAACCGACTGGCCATCGATCTGCGACGCGTCAAGCTGTTTGTGGACAAAACGGAGCTCGGTTTGTGTAACGCAATAGCGATATTACGGTAACACATGATCGTCGTCAGATGTGGACTGAACCACTGTGCAGGGAGGAGGGGGCGTCGTCACTGCTAACGTAAAGAAAGAAAGAGCGAGGCTAAAAAAACAAACTTTGAAAATTGAAATTTAAAAAACAGATTAGAGGTGATTTTAGCTTAAAACTAGAAACTTTATTATTTTAAAACAAAACAAAACCAGGCGATCAATAATAGTCGTCGTCGTCATCAAGAACCAAATCTAATACAACCTTTAACTCAGAAATGGACAAATTCTTATCCAGGTCAGTCCCGAGTGATTCCCGAGCATTAACCGGACTGGGAGCTTTTCCGTTTTGACGTTCCCGCCGCTCCTGCTTTACTTAGTACGACCCATTATGACGCCTTCGTGAGCCGACGAAGATGGCGGCGCGTGTCGTGGGGAGAACAGGGAGGCTCGCGGCAGTCGTAAGGAGCTCCGCTGTGCGCGTGAGGGAAACTTTAATTATGCAGCATTTTGTTGATGCCCTCACTCGGGCGTCTGTGACGTCAGAAAGCGGACTGTTTGAGCGATGATAGAGTAAATACGTTTTTTAGGGTGTTGACCTCTCACCCAGCTATCGCATGTCCACCTGAGGCGCGTGCCTCAGCGCACAGGCAGCTGAGTGGTTGATTAGAAGTTCCCATGAATTCAGCCAGATGTGAGCAGATGTTTCCTGAGCTGTCCTGGCTGATTTCATCCTCTGCACTGACAGTACACTGTATATGTCAGGATATTAGATTATAAGGCAATGCGTATTTTATAGGGCTGAACGATTATGGAAAATAATCTAATTGCGATTTTTTGCCCCAATTGCGATTGCGATGCGATATGCGATTATTTTTTAAGGTCTTTGTCTTCTGTATTATTAAACAAAGACAAGCAATACATCTTATAGTATGGCCAATACTATATTACATTAATTTTAAACTGTTCTTTCCTGGAAGACAGACCTCTGTTATGATGACATGAGGTGATGCATGAATTGATGACTGACATTTTTATTTAACTTCTTCAATCACAACAGTATATTTGAACATACACAATAGTTTATTTTTAGCTTACAAACATCTGAGCATAAAGTGCTGACAAGGAACCCTGGTGTAAACATTAAAATGAAAGTCAGTGCAATGTGCAGATTGCAGAAATATACATTAAAAAAAATCAGTGGCTTTACCACACTCAGTTTTTCGACATCTGTGAACTACCGTATTTTCACGACCATAAGACGCACTGTGCTAAAAGGCGCAGTCTCAGTTATGTGTGCCATTACTGTATTTAACACACACATAAGGCGCACTGGATCATAGGGCGCATACAAGTACCGTATGCGTATTTAAAAATAAAGCGGGAGCAAACCTGAGTTCGGTACCTTACTCACATTTTTATTACCAATAATCGTCATCATCAACAACACACAAGCATACAAGTGTGCGTATTTAAAAATAAAGCAGGAGCAAAACAAAGTTTGGTACTCACATTTTTATCATCAATCAAACCCATCGAAGTCCTCATCCTCTGTGTCTGAATTGAACAGCTGCGCTGAATCTCCATCAAACATTACAGGTTCACTTTCTTCACTGTCAGAGTCACTTTCCGTGCCGTGCGGCTCCTCGGAAATGATGCCGGCTTTTGCGAAAGCTCGAACAACAGTGCCAGCAGACATGTTAGCCCAAGCATCTACAATCCATTCGCAAATTGTGGCGTAACTCACCCGGCGCTGCCTTCCACTCTTTGTGCCAAGCACAACAGTAAAAGAAGACTTTTCATACCCCGTTGTGCGTATCGCTACCGTGCTGGTCCCCTTCTTCTCCACAGTGTGACTCACTGGGATGTCAAAAGTGAGCAGGACCTCGTCCATGTTAGTGATGTGGCTGGGCTGGATGTGTTTGCTGCAGTAGGGGCGGAAGATGGCCAGCTTTTCCTTATAATCCGCTGGAAGTTGCTGCGCTACCGTAGTCCTGGTCCGGATGGAAAAATGGCACCGTTTCATAAAAAGTGAAAGTGAAACTGCTTTTAGCCGAATGGTGACCGTCGAAACGCTTCTCCCGCTCGTTCTTTGCTCGATGATCCACCGCTCGAGTCTTTCCTCCAACTCTGCCACACTTCACCCTTTAGCGTTCTCATGGTGTTCTCTACTACGTCCTCATTACAACACACAGGGCGCACTGCGCTATAGGGCGCGCCGTACTTTTTGAAGAAAATCTAAGACTTTTAAGTGCGCCTTATGGTCGTGAAAATACGGTACTAGACAGTCATTAAATTAAAAAATAATATTAAATAAATAAAACTAATAAATAAAAAATACACACATCTTACTGATCTCTGCAGTCAGTAACATTACACATAAAGTGCAAACATAATAGCAATTGTATAAACACACACACAAACACGCCTTTAAATTAAAACTGGCTGAACATCTTGATTATCTGCAGTAAGTAACAGCAACACAGCACAAACTAAAGTGCACAATGAGTATGGCTCAGCTAGCCATAATCATCCTAGCTCACAGGTTTTTTGCTAGGAAGACCAGCATATCTACTTTTGCTGGCTTTAAGGATGAGCGAGTGCAGGTCACTATATTCCCTCCAGTGCTGAACAGACGCTCTGAGGGGGCACTTGTGGCTGGCACACACAGATATTTGCGGGCCATCTTGCACAGTCGTGGAAAGTGAATGTTGTGCACCTTCCACCAGGCTAAGGGATCATCCTCTCCGTCAATGACAGGGGTCAACAGGTAACTATTCAACTCTGCCTCCACGACATCTTCAAGTGGCAGAGGCAAAGCTGAAGAGGCCGCACTGGTCCTCAGACGGTCGGGTAGGCCGGATGTAAACGGCCGTGAAATTGGACGGTCTAGCCTTCTGATTAGCGTCACCGCTGTCTCGGTGGAGTTTAATAAACTCGGCCGTCTGCTTCATGCTATCTAAAATATAACCAGACACTGGTGTAAATTCTCGACTGTCTCATACTTCTGTTTAATCAGTTTTCTGTTTGACGTTTAGTCAGCTGTGTGAAAACCAAGGAGGAACCCACCCGGGGGATCAATAAAGTTTTATTTTATCTAATCTAATAACTTTAATCTCAGCCAAACCGATTTACTCACGAACAAACAAAACACTGAAAAAAGCCCAACAATAACATTTTTAGGTTGTCTAAGTGACTTATATATATTACGTTTAACCCGAGCAGCGAAAGTCCGCGGTGATCTGAAAATGATGTGCCGTTCTCGGCCGCATCAGTAATCCTCGAGCTCCCGGCTAGCTGTCGAGCTGGTGGGTAACAGACGCCTCCGAAAACGTCGAAGCACTTTTGCAAATATGCGATATCTTGATAAACCGAGCAGATATTTGATGTTTACACAACTAGTTTCTCGCCTGAAAATATGTTAAAAGTTTATTTTGTGACCCAGAAAGATTAATAAGAGTAATTTTAAAACTTAGTAGCGGCCGCCATTATTGGAAACTGGAGTTTGGCTGGGCCGCGCTATGAATTCTGGGATATGGTGGGCCACGAAGGACACACCCGACCCATCCTTCAAATTCGGGGAAAAGGAGGACGCATTTGTCGGCTACATTCGGAGGAGTCTACGAATTTGGACAGCCTTCGGTGCGTCGCTGTGACGTAATTGGTCTACAAATGCGGCCTCAGGAGGATGCAGCCCATGAATTTGGACATGTCCAGAGTATAATCGCAGCCTTTGCGGTTAGAAAATTGCACTTGATCATGTCGCGATATTATCGCAAATGCGATATATCGTTCAGCCCTAGTATTTTATATTTCTCACTAATTTCCCCCTATCTCAGTTACTGTGCTGAAGTGCGGGGGAATACATATGCGAGTAATATAAAACCTGTATACTTGTTACAGAAGAAAGTGGTACGAATGGTTCATAATGTTAAATATAGAGAACATACAAATAATCTGTTTATAAAATCGAATTTGTTGAAATTATAAGATTTAGTGAAATTACAAACATTATTAATCATGTTCAAGGCAAAAAATAATACATTACCTCTGAAGTTACAAAGTTTATTTGTATTGTGTTCAGGAAGTGGGGATTGTAGAAGGAAATTTTATTTGAGGCATCAGTTTGCTAGGACCTCACAAAGGCAAATGTGTCTGACGGTTAGCGGTATAAGAACATGGAATTCTCTTCATGATAATCTTAAGAGTTCTACAAATATACACCGTTTTAAAATGTGTTACATGCTTAAAACGATAACTGGGCTAAATGTGGAAGGAACAGTTCTTCTGTGCCATCAAGTAGAATCAGAATCAGAGAGACTTTATTTATCCCCAAGGGGGCAATTAACATACAACAGAGCAGCATGACGTTGAAGATAAGGACAGGGCATAAACAGGTAATAAGAGTAAGATAATAAATACACAGAATATACAGTATATACACAGTTTTAAAATTTTACAGTTTTAAAATTAAAGTGACTGAAAGGTCAGTAAATAACTGTAAGTGACTATAAGTGAATGAATTGTCGGTAGTATAAGAAGAGTTTATGTTTCTGGTGTGGGGAATGGTCTTATCAGCTGGAGTTAGTCCTGCAGGAAATGCAGCGGAGGCGCCGCCCGGAGGGGAGCCACTGAAATGCGGGGTGAAGAATGTGAGAGGGGTCATTGATGATTTTGGCTGCCTGTCTAAGGACCTGTTGGCTGAAAACCGGTGCAAGAGTAGTATTTTTGTAGTATTTTATATTAGTAGAATTGTATATTGTTGATTATATTCATTTGTTGTTTTGTTTTGCATTGTTAAATATAGATAAATGTTAGAGTGCGCCCACTTGTAAGATTGATTGGAGTTCAGATAGGGGGCAGGTGCTTATAACAATTTATTCCTCTTCCTGCTCCTTTTCACCTATGGGTGCGGTGCTATATTAATATGAATGAGGACTTGTGTGAAGGAAATCAAATACTGCTGAACCATGTGTGAAACAAATAAAATTTAAAAAAAAAAAAAAAATGAAATGAAAATGCATTAGTTGTGCCGCTTCTTAATGATGGTATCTTAGCTAACAACCCCAACTACCAGGTTCAACTTGTAATTGGCTAAAAATAACTTAACCTACCGGTGAGAGGGACGTTGCTAGCTGGCAGTTGTTGTTTTTTTTTTGTTTTTTTTTTGTTTGTTTTTTTTGTGTGTCCCGTTAGGATCTTTAGCCATCAGAATTGTTGTCTTAAGGCCAAGAAAGATGCCAAGCGGATTTATTTTACCAAGTGGATCATCATGGCCTTGCCATATTGGTCCATTTGATTGACCTTTATTATAATTATGAATTTATTTTATTTTTGGTTGCTACAAACGGGACAGACATGACTGGGGGATAGGACAGGGAGAAAGAATGAAAGAAAGAGAGGGAGAGAAAGAAAACCAAAGGGGAGAAGAGACGGTGAGAAGGGGGGGAAGAAAGAAAAAAAAATGCCTGGGTCACCTGTATGGAGGAAAAAAACCAGAAGAGAAAGCAAACAACAAAGAGCAACATAATAAAAAAACAGCACCATCACAATAAACTAGCTAGCAGTAGATATCAGTAGATACTAAACATTAAACGATATTGTGCAGCACGCAAGATAAACAGCGCACAATGTGCTTTGAGGCAGCAGCCAAGAAAGCTGTAGTCCGCGTCTGTGAACACCCGGGTGTACACCTGTGTGGATCAGCATGCTTGTATTCCAAAGGTTTCTCCATGTAACGATCTGCTAGGAAGTGTGGGGAGCCATAGCCCCGTCCCCCAGGGCATGAAGCAGGTATGGAGGAGCTCCAGGCCCCAGACATCCAGAGGCCCCAG
This sequence comes from Rhamphochromis sp. 'chilingali', assembly GCF_963969265.1. Lineage (NCBI taxonomy): Eukaryota > Metazoa > Chordata > Actinopteri > Cichliformes > Cichlidae > Rhamphochromis > Rhamphochromis sp. 'chilingali'. The sequence goes on along the minus strand of NC_137938.1, from coordinate 39,201,003 downwards.
AGTACGAGGACCCGAGGAGGACCACCAAAGGGGGGGAACCGTGCCACCCTCCTGGGAAGAGCTGAGTATAGCCCCAAAGGAGAGGTCACCCAGCAGCTACGGAGCAGAGGCCAGAGGGGGTTGCAGTGGCGTGCCCGCGGGCTCTGCCGGCAGCCAGCTGTGCCAGAGAGGACCAGGCCTCAGGCTGTACCCCACCCCCCGGAAGGGGCCCAGCCGGGCCACAGGCGCCAGGCCCCGCCAATCGGCCACCAGGAGTGAGCCGGTACATACATGAGCCCCCAGCCCCAGACACCAAGAACCACCAACACACCAACGTCTAAGGGCATCAGCAACTGGCAGGGAGTGTGGTGAGCGGAGATAGGCCTCCGTACCTCGGAGAGCTTGAGATGTTCCCAGAGAGGTGAAGTCTAAGACCCAAGCTGACATATAGACACAGACGAACAGGCGCACGCAGACATAAAACGTGCATTCCCACCCCCATATACACAACCAAATACTCGGCACTCACCCAACGTGTAGACAGACACAAATAGACACTGCACAAACAGTCGCACTCCCCAAACATACTCTATATCCCAGGTCCAGGTACCCCCGCCCCCAGAGGGGCAAGCCGCACCTAGACCCAGGAGATGTAACCCTTCTCTCTGGGGTGGAGGCAAGCGGACCACCTCCTTATCTGCAGTAGCAGGGAGGCCCCGCATCCCAGACCCCAATCTGACGGCCAGCACCTCCCCCCTGCTCCCCAGCCCTGACGGCTGATAGAACCGGGGTGAGTGAAGAAGCTTCTGATAGGTTAGTAGAGTCCATGTGAGTAAATTGGTGGCACACCTGTGGATGCATATAAGGCAAAACACAGAGCCTGCAGGGCTCGCAAAATCGCTAGCCCGATGACTGAATGTAGTGTAAAGCGCTTTGGGGTCCTTAGGGACTGAGGAAAGCGCTATACAAATGCAGGCCATTTAGTCAAATGGTTGTTTGCCAAAACTCATCAGAACATGTATCCAGTACTTAGTGTTTCCTTTTTAGATGCCATTTGTTTCTTTTCGAATTCATATTTATTAAGTTTTGCAGGCTTGTTTGCTCAACAAGGCTAAATAATTATATAAACGTTTCTGAATCTAAATAGTGGGCTTTGGTGTAATTAAACAATAAGTGTAGTGCAGGTCTATGATGATTTTTAGTGCTACTATTGTCTAGTTTTGATTCTGGTTCTGTTTTGGTTAAGTCCTAAGTAGTCCTGATTTTGAACTGTTGTAGTCCTGTTTTAATTCCAGATCAGTTCTGGGTCTGGTTGAATTGGGGTTTAGTCCTCGTGTCTTGATACAGCCCTGACTGTGTTCTCAATCAATCAGTATCAAAATACTTTATTGATCCCTGGGGGAAATTATTTTTCGTTACAGTGCTCCATTATAAACAAACATTAACAAAGACAGACAACACACTAACTAAGAATAGCACAATATATACAGGCATATATATACATAAAAGTCACTTATTAATAAATAGCTGAAAAAGAACATGTGCAAGAAGGGTGTAGCTGTTGCAGTAACCAGTGTGTTAGGTGGATGCGTTGTACAGGGAGCCACAGGCAGGAATGATTTCCTGTGTCGTTCAGTGGTGCTTTTCAGTAATCTCAGTCTCTCACTGAACGAGCTCCTGTGACTGATCAGCATGTCATGGAGTGGGTGGGAGGTGTTATCCAACATTGTCTTTATCTTGGACAGCATCCGCCTCTCTGACACCACCTTGAGGGAGTCCAGCTCCATCCCCACAACATTGCTGGCCTTACGGATCAGTTTATCCAGTCTGTTGGCATCTGCTGCCCTCAGCCTGCTCCCCCAGCATGCAACAGCATAGAGGATCGCACTGGCCACAACAGACTCGTAGAAAATCCTCAGCATTTTCTGGCAGATGTTGAAGGACCTCAGTCGCCTCAAAAAATAGAGACGACTCTGGCCCTTCCTGTAAAGTGCTGTGGTGTTTTTAGCCCAGTCCAGTTTATTGTCAATGTGAACTCCAAGGTATTTATAGTCCTCCACAATGTCAACACTGAACCCCTGGATTGAAACAGGGGTCAAGTGTTTCCTGGTCTTCCTGAAGTCCACGATCAGTTCCTTGGTCTTTGCCACGTTGAGCTGCAGATGATTCTGCTCACACCACGTGACAAAGGAGTCGACCACAGCCCGGTACTCTGTCTCATCATCCCTGCTGATGCATCCAACCTGTAATTGTCCTTAGCCTCTCTGATCTTGTCCTTTAGTAACACCTGGACCTTCCTCACCTCCTCTTTGTTGCCCCCTCTGAAAGCCCTCTTCTTGTTGTTGAGGAGGGCTTTGATGTCCTTAGTCACCCACGGCTTGTTATTTGGGTAACAATGAACAGTCTGAGCTGGAACAATGGAGTCGGTGCAGAAAGTTATGTAGTCTGTGATACACTCAGTAAGCCCATTGATGTCCTCGGCGTGAGGCTCACAGAGTGTTTCCCAGTCGGTCACCTCGAAACAGCCCTGTAGTTCTGCTAAGGCCTCCTCTGACCACCTCCTAACAGTCCTGGTGGTCACAGGTTCCCGCCTCAAAATTGGCACATAGCGGGGGGTGAGGTGAATCAGGTTATGATCTGACCTACCAAGTGGGGGGAGGGAGGAGGAGCTGTATGCATCCTTGACGTTAGCATACAGTAGGTCTAAAGTTTTCTCTCCCCTGGTGGGACAGTCCACATATTGTTGGAATGTTGTTAGTGTATTGTCCAGTGATACATGGTTGAAGTCACCCGAGATCACAATAAAGGCACTCGGGTGCTGAGTCTGTAACCGAGCTATGGCAGAGTGGATAGTGTCACATGCAGCTGTGGGGTTAGCAGAGGGAGGAACATAAACAGCCACCAAGATGACCTGAGAGAATTCCCTGGGTAAATAATACGGCCTGAGTCCAACAGCACACAGTTCAGTGTCCGGGCAACAAATGATTTCTTTGACTGTTATGTTGGCAGGGTTACACCACCGGTTGTTAACTACAGCAAGCCCACCTCCTTTCCGCTTACCGCTAGCAATGCTGTCGCTGTCCGCCCGAACAGTGTGGAAGCCTTCCATGGAAGCATTCTCATTGGGAATGTCCTGGTGCAGCCATGATTCGGTGAAACACATCAGGCTACACTCTCGGTATTCCCTCTGACTCCGTACCAGTGCTGAGAGCTCGTCGATTTTATTCGATAACGATCGCACATTTCCCATCACGATAGACGGCAGACACGGTTTATACCTCCTCCTCGCTTCGAGCCTCTGCTGTCTCACCGTCTCTTTCTTCTCTTCTGTCCTTGACCTCTGCATCCCCGATGTGTTTTCCTCCAAATTTCAGCTGGTACTTCTGCGGGCCTGGCCAGCGAGCCGGCCGGCATCAGGGCGATCAGCTGATCTCTGGAGTAAACAGTCCGTGAGTGTAGGAGATGTGCCGCGGTCCCGTTCCATGATAAAAGTAACAGTTCCACGGCCACCAGAAGAACAAAAACTCTCTCAATCCACATGATTGAGTAAAAGATAATAAACGGATGAAAATACAAGTCAGAAAAAAAGAATACGTAAGAAAACAGAGCTAAACTAAGAGAAAAAGCAGGAGCGACTGTAACAGGCTGCACGCTGGTTGGCGCATGCGCACTAAAAGACTGTCTTGCTGCTTAATTAAAAAACTAGTTTAAGGTGCCCTTCATATGTGATATATATTTTTTTCCTATATGAAGTCATTCTTTTTTTGAACAAAACACAGCCTAATAAATCTTTCAGTCATTTCTAACCCCCCCCCCCCCACTCTCAAAAATCGAGAGTGTACCTTATGTATGAATTCTGGTTGTGCTTACTGACCTCGAACCGATTTTGGCTGCAGAAATCTGTTAAAAATGTTTTAGTGTAACTTTGGTAAGCAGCACTGCTTGATGGATCGTCAGAGCATTACGGCTGCCGTAGTGAGGAGCTTCACGGAGTAATCTGCGTCCAAAACTCCGTCGCCTTCAGGTCCCAAAGTCAAAGACACTGAGAGTTAAAAACGGTCTAAATTCTTTCATCTTTAATTAAATCATCAGCGTTGCTGCTTTACCAGGTGTAACAATTAAGTTTTACATCCAGGCATCCATGAAAACAGAATTCATTAAATTTCACAGAGTTAGAAGTTAACAGGAAGTTAGCTCGCTAGCTTCCACCTAAACATTTCATACCATGTTCTGACTGAGATTTTTGAAACTAATTCAAACGTACAGCTCTGCTGCCACTTCTAACATAAAGACAGAAAACTAAACAGCAGTGGCGTTTGCAGGGTTACTGAAGTTGGACTACCTGGTATATAATGTTGTGCTACGTGATTGCTAGCGACACAGCTATGTTAGCATAACATTAGCACAGTGAAGCTGGAGGATGAAGCCAACTTTTTTTCCACTCGATAAAAGTTAACGTGAGGGATTCTGGTGGTCAGGGACAAATGCAGTCGCATAGCAGGATGCTGTACACGGGCCAAACTTCAGTCAGGAGAACAACTGAGATTATTCATCCACAATACGAGGTTAGTTATTAATATACTGCAACAACATGGGAACAGAGCAGCTGCGAGAGAATTCAACATTAATGAATCGATGTTACGGAAGTGGAGGAAGCGCAGTTTTTGGCTTTCCCCATATTTCAAAAGTGCTTCATCTCTTTGCTATGACTGTCGCCCGCCATAATTTCCAGATGATAATGGTTGCAGCCGTTGCGATGCTTTCGACCAAAACAGGCGCAGCTTGATGACATCATCAACATGCGCTATCGCGATAGAGCGATATAGTCAAAATCTCTATCGTTGGCCAAATTTATATAGTTTCTATCGTATATTGTTTATATCGCCCACCCCTTGCTCCAATCCCTCCATATTGTGGCCAGTCACATGCGAGGATCTAAGATAATATACAGAGAGGGTGAGAGATGCGACAGTCAAGTGGAGCGTGCGTCTGTCCTCTCAGTAAATGAGTGAGACAGTAGACAGCGGTGAGGAGGGCTATGCGAGTGCAAAAACACATAAATATGCCCGACACCCGTAAACGAAGCAGCATCTGGCTGCAGTTTAAAGACTTTTTTTTTTGTCTTGGTCTTGTCTTTGTCTCAGTTTAGGTGGTCTTGACTACAAGTCTACTCTGTATTAACAAACATGCCATATTGGCCCAGTTTATTTTTCTTATCATTGTTGTGAGGAGACCATAAATAGCATTTGGATTTTCTGTTGTACAGTTCATTTGATGTTATGGATAAAAACCTTTGATCCTTTTTTTGTTTCAAAATAGCTGATAACTATTCGCTGATAGCTGCCAACATCTGCGAACAAATATAATTCTCTAAAGTGGTTCTATATAGTGTGTAACTGTTCATATAAAGCGTTATTACATTTATTGCTAATGCAGTCATATGGCACATTGACTTCTGAGGAAATTTTAGATGGCACTCATCATCAGAAAGGTTGCCGACCCCTGCACTATACAACCATCATCAGCTAAAATTCATATGAATCTCTGCTACACTTGATGTAACTGTGTTCTTTACTTTAAACCATCGCAGTGCAGCAAACTAACCTGTTTATCCTGCTCTAACCTGCAGAGGATTTTAAATAACAGTTAGTCCGCCTCAGATTGATTTACAGCAGGTTTCACAATATGAAACAGCCGCACAACTACTGTAACCTGCACATTTTCACTTTATTCTCCAAACGATTATTAACAGGTTTTTCTTAACGTGGCCCTGATACTCCGTAGAGCAATGAGACTGATCAGTTTCATCAGAGTAAATAAGCATGCAATTGGTGGTGGTTAGATGAACTTCCTGTCAGGAGATTAATGAGATCAATAAGCCCCGACTCAGTTACACACTTATTTACTAGAAGGACTCACCTGTCAGGTACATTTTGAGAGTTCAAATTGGAAGAGTCTATCAATAAAGAGGCTAACTGATGCTCAATGTAATCAATCACTACTTTTACCGGATTGATGAAGTGATTAATCGTATGTGTTTGCAGCTCCAGTCGAGGCTCCACGGGTCAACAGGTCTCCGCTCCGGGTCGCAGGCCAACTTTTTTCCGCCCCTTGAAGATGCCATGCTGCCCTCGGGAAGCTTCAATAACCGTATGGCCTTAATCACAGGAGGAGGGACAGGGCTGGGGCGCGCCATGACTGCCACCCTGTCGCAGCTGGGAGCGCAGTGCATCATTGCCAGCAGGTTAGAGGTCACATGACCATAATCTGTTTTAAATCTGATCGTCAGCGCAGGAACTGTCGATTTCATCACGATGTTTGCAGAGATCCTACAGAACCAGCTGGTGAAGGTGAAGAGAGGCCCATTAAAACCGCACCGTTAACTTTAACCTCTCCTCTCTCATTATTAAGAATCGTCACACTGAGGTTTACCTCAGTTATTTTTGATAGCAGGGAAAACCTGTTTTCATACATTAGACCAGAACTCTAGAGAGCCTCTGAGTTCTCCTCTTCAGTAACCTGACTTTATAGATGAGTCGGTGCCTTTTTCATCAGAGCAACATTCGGATCTTCCTCCATCTCCTCTTTAAACCAAGCAGCCACCAGAACTCAAAACCAGCCGCGAGCACTGTCTGAACCCTGATTCCATCTTGGTTTGTGCTTCAGGAAGCTGGACGTCCTGCAGCGGACAGCTGAGGAGATCAGCAGCCAAACTGGAAACAAGGTCAGAACCAGAATCTGGATCCAGTACAGACTCTGTGTAATCTGTCCTGGTCCAAACGAGTTGTCTCTTTGTCCTCAGGTGCATGCGGTGCAGTGTGATGTCAGAGATCCTCAGGCCGTCTCTCAATGTGTTGATCAGATTGAGGCTCTGACTGGACTTCCTGATGTAAGCACACACACACCAAACACTCACCTCTTTCTGGATCTCTGAGGCCCCTCATTGGCTGACCCGTACCCCAAACCTTCCATCCTGATTGGTGCAGGTAATAATCAACAATGCTGCAGGAAACTTTGTCTGTCCGTCAGAACGTCTGTCGCCAAACGCCTGGAAGACCATCACCGACATCGTCCTGAACGGGACAGCGTTTGTCACCTTGGAGCTCGGAAAGAGGCTGATCCAGAACCAGAAAGGTAGAGAAACCTTTTCCTGTCCAGCTGTTGATTGGCTCTTTAGGCATAGAGTGCCACCTTTTTTGGCATTCGAGACTTCTCTCCGAGAATCTGTTCAGATGTCTTTCACTGTCTCGCTCTGATCATGTGTATCAGGTATGTTGCGGTCTGGTTTTTATTGTTGTTTGTTTAGGAGCATCCTTCCTTGCCATCACCACCATATATGCTGAGTCTGGTTCTGGTTTTGTGGTCCCGAGTGCTTCAGCAAAGGCCGGAGTTGAGGCGCTCTACAAGTAGGTTAAATTCCATTTTGATTTCGGAGGTCACTCTGTAAGGTTAGATGACCTTGAACGTCTCACAGCATCACCTGTGGTTAGCATTATTAGTGTTGTGGCTGTGTCTCAGGTCTCTGGCAGCAGAATGGGGGCGCTATGGCCACAGATTCAACATCATCCAGCCTGGACCAATCAGAACAAAGGTGCCACCCACGTGACTGTAGCGGCTGGTGTTTGTTATCTTCAGTTTGTTGTTGTTGTTTAGGTTTTTTGGCTTGTTTGGGGGGTTTCAGGGGGCCTTCAGCCGTTTGGACCCAACTGGAGCCTTCGAGAAGGCCATGATCGACCGCATCCCAACGGGCCGACTCGGCACACCAGCTGAGATCGCAAACCTGGCGGCTTATGTGAGCAGCAACTATGCCTCCTGGATGTCTGGAGCTGTGAGTTTAAAATGACCTGGGGTCAAAGGTCAAACAGTTGTAGGGTTGGATGGTTCATGAGGTGTATTTGCGAGGCGCCACTAATTGGTCAGATTGAACTTCCTGCTGAATGTAACAGGAACTGCATGTTTGTTTTCAGGTGATTCGGTTTGATGGAGGAGAGTATGTGTCACTCGCAGGAGAGTTTAATGAACTGCGCAGTGTGAGTGTCGCATTGTGTCCCTCTGCCAATTTCACACCTGAATATTCAGTGGCTCCACCTATTTACTGTATTAACATTTGTTCAACTCTTTGTGTCTCAGGTGACTCCCGATCAGTGGAAGCTACTGGAGGCGATGATCAGAAAGACCAAAGGATCCTGAAAGCACAGTGACACTCATCATAAGACCACCACAGTCATTCAAATCACTCTCTGCAGTGACGATGTAATTATAAACCTGACAGGAGTTCAGATAAGTGAATGAATGATCAATCAGCTGATCTTCAATAGCCAACCTGTTAGCTTACAGCTGGGGTGAGGCTGTCACATGACTGTTTGCACATACTCAGTGTAAATGCTTTGGACAGTTTGATAATAAAAAAGGTCATCTTCTGAGGTCTGAGTTTCTTTTTTGTTTTTGCGTTTTTACTTTTAACAGTTTTTATTCATGATCAGGAAAAGCAAAAACACATAACAAAGCAGACAAGAGAAAAAACCCCAAAGGAAATCACATGCATTAAAGTCATATACCTGTGCAAATACGCATATCGGGGAAAAACAGAAAAGAAAAGAAAACAGAAAGAAGAGAGAAACAAACAAGAAAGAAACAAAAAAAGACTTCCCATTTACCTGAGGACATCTTAAAAGCAGCCACCCCCCCTCAACAGTTGGGACAGATCATTTGGCAAATAAATAAGCAAAGGGGACCAAACATTGAGAAACAGATCCTCATGTCCTCCTAAAACAGCAGCGGTTCTTTCATGAGGAACAACTTTAAATAATTCCCTGTGCCACAAAGAGGGAGGTTTATCCTTAACCCAGTTAATGAGAATACATTTCCTAGCTTTAGCACCAATAGTTTATCACATAGTTTGCGCTGCAAGTGATTTAATGTTAATTCTTTTGAGGGTAGGCTGAGGAGAAAATATCCGGGGTCCCTTTGGAGCCGATTCTTAAAGATATTACTTAGTTCTTGAGATATGGAGCTCCAAAATCTTTTGATTAATTTGCATTCCCAAAAGTAATAAAAAAAGTGCCAGTTTCTTTTTGACATGTACTACAGAAGGGAGAAATATGAGGTGTGATCTTATGCAAGACATTAGCTATAGCTATGAGCTATGTATAGGCAGTGTAGGATTTTGTATTGGGTTTCTCGCAAACGGTTGCAAGTAAAAGTGGATCTACCTATGTTAATACCGATGTTAAAGACTGTGGAATTTTGGAATTTTTTTTTTTTTTTTTTTTTAATAAATAGGACAGGGGGAATGAATGAGAGAGAGAGGGGGAGAGAAAGAAAGAAAACCAAAGGGGAGAAGAGACGGTGAGAAGGGGGGGGAAGAGAGACAAAAAAAAAAAAACTCCTGGGTCACCTGTATGGAGAGAAAAAAAAAACAAACAAACAAACAAACAGAGGAGACAGCAAACAACAAAGAGCAACATAATAATAGAGAAAACAAAGCACCATCACAATAAACTAGCTAGTCATAGATATCAGTATTTACTAAGTAATAAACAATATTGTGCAGCACGCAAGATAGACAGCGCACAGTGTGCTTTGAGGCAGCAGCCAAGAAAGCTTTAGTCCGCGTCTGTGAATACCCATGTGTGCATACCTGTGTGGATCAGCATGCTTGCATTCCAAAGGTTTCTCCATGTAATGATCTGCTAGGGAGTGTGGGGGGGCCTCAGCCCCGTCCTCCAGGGTGTGAAGCGGGTATGGAGGAGATCAAAACTCCAGACATCCAGAGGCCCCCAGAACACAAAAGACCATGGAAGACCAACAGAGGGGCAGCCGCGCCACTGTTCCAGTAAGAGCTGAGGAGAGTCCCAGATGAGGGCTCACTCAGCAGCCGCGGAGCAGAAGCCAGGGGGGGCTGCAGTGACGCGCCCGTGAGCTCCGCCGGCCCCCAGCTGCGCCTGAGTGACCGAGCCCTAGGCCGAGAGGCCGGGGTCACCCCACCTCCAAAGGGGGCCCGAGCGGGCCCCAGGCCCCAGGCCCCGACAAGCGGCCGCCAGGGAGTGAGCCGGTGTGTACCCGGACGCCCACCCCCAGACACAAAGAACCACCAACACACCGACACCTGAGGGAGTCCGCCACCGGCAGGGGAAGTGGTGGTGGGTGGAGATAGGCCTCCAAACCTTGGAGGGCCTGAGGTGTCCCCAGAGAGGTGGCGTCTGATACCCAACCTGACATATAGACACAGACATACAGGCACACACAGACACAAACATCCATTCCCACCCTCATGCTCTCATATGCACTCACTCCACACTCAACCAACGTGGAGACAGACATAAAGAGACGCTGTACACACAATCACACTCCCCAAGCGTACTCTACAATCCGGGTCTAGGTACCCTTGCCCCTGGAGGGGGGAATTGCACCCAGACCCAGGTGGTGTTACCCTTTTCCCTGCGGTGGGGAGAGGCAGACCACCCCGACTCCGCAGCAGCAGGGAGGCCCCACACTCCAGACCGCAGCCGGACGGCCAACTCCTCCTACTAGCCCTCCCGCTCCAGCAGGCCGCAGAGAATGGGGGTGGGAGAAGACTCCAAACCTCCCTCCACCCGCTCATTGTAGTGTTGATGCATATGTGTTCTAAGGTGCAATTAAAACCCAGGAGGGCATGGAGCTACCTGCCAAGGAGCAGCAGGTAAGCGCATAGTCCCTCCTGCTAACCCTCAATGACTAAGTGTATTTAAAATTGAGAGGTGGGCAACGACGTCAGGGGTGAGGTATACACCCTGATGGTGATTTGGACTCCGTGATTGTGCCCACCCCCAAGATCCTATATGTATGTGTAATGAGAGTGTGAATAATGTGAATGTCTAAGATGTGGGATAAAATTGAGGCAGAGGCAGCCAGAAGGGGACAGGGGGGGGGGGGGTAGCCTCCTCTGCACCCTGGTGACATACCCCCACTCCAAGGCCCTGCATGTGTGGGTGGTTGTGGAGGAGCGGGAAGAGGGAGGCAGCTGGAGATGGGGAGGGAAGGAAGGGAGGGGCAGGTAACCCCTCCCTGGGGCCAGCTCCCCCGCTGACCCCAGTAGGCACTCCCACCCTCCGCGACCCGCCAGGGAAGGGGGGCCCAGGCCCATCAGACCGGGGCCCAGAATTTTGGAATTTTTAACAAAATTACAAACCTTGAGAAACCCCAAAAAATGGTCTCTAGGAATATTAAAATTTGACTACAGTTGCTCAAAGTTCATCAGTGTGTTGTTTTGAAACAAGTCGCCAATTACCCTTAATTAATTCATTTTTGTGCTGCTCATCGAACATATACTGCGAGACATTCCTGGAACAAATTCTTTGTTTCTCAGTAAAGGAGTCAAGAATGAAGTGCAGTCTTCTCTACCCAATCTTTTACGCATTTCCCTCCAAACCCTTATTGTATTATAAATAATTGGGTTATTATTAATCTCCGTTTGTAATTTTTTTTTGTCACAGACAACTAAGAGGTTCAAGTGCTAATGCAAAGAGGAGTGGGGACGGGGGACAACCTTGCCTCGTGCCGCTCTGCAGTGGAAATGCTGATTGTACACCATTAGTTATGACACAAGCTTTTGGAAGTTTGTAAATAGTTTTAATCCATCCAATAAAACCCTCGCCTAAGCCAAATCTTTTTAATACATTAAATAAGTATGTCCACTCGATTCTGTCAAATGCCTTTTCGGCATCTAAGGATATAACATATTATAATTTGTCTGATTCGAGTATTGTATAATATTTAATTGTCGTCTAATTGTAGATGAGAAACGATTTTGGATAAAGCCTGTTTGATCAGGGTTTATAAGAAGTGGGAGAATGCCCTCAAGCCTCCTTACTAATAGCTTGGATAGTAATTTAGCATCGACATTGATGAGGCTGATCAGCCTGTATGATGAGGTTTAATTTACACTGATGTCACATGTTAGGGGTTTTCTCCTCACACTAGAGTTTTCCTGATGGAGTGTTCATAGAGTTTAGAAGAACACGCTTCAATTTCACAGCACGTCCTGATGCTTCACACAAACCAACAGAAGCACTGAAAGAGACCAAGAGTCATGGGTCTCTTCATTATCCCCAAGAGGCAATCAGCAGGGACCACAAAGACCAGGACAGACCAGAACACCACTGTAAACCAGGAAAGTTGGGGAATGGCTACAATCACAGCATTGTAAGATGGTGATAGACATACCCTTAGGCCCCTCCTCGATTCAGAGATGGTCTTTCCCTTTTCACGCAAATGGCCTCCTTGACTCTGCCCTCAAACCAGCGTTCCTCCCTGTCCAGGATGTTACATCCTCATCCTTGAAAGAGTGACCACTGGCCTGTAGGTGTAAACAGACTGCAGAGTCCTGGCCTGACGAGGTGGCTCTTCTGTGCTGTAGCCAGAGGTTGTTTGGTTCCCCCGATGTATAAATCCTGCCAATCCTCCTGCACTTAACAGCGTACACTATGTTACTTTGTTTGTGTCGGGGGACCCAATCCTTGGGGTGGACCAATTTTTAGCGCAGCGTTTTAGGGTTTAAAAGCCACAGAGACCTGGTGTTTAGAAAAAATGCGTCTCAGCTGCTCCGATACTCCTGACACGTACGGGATCCCTACAGGTTTTCACTTAGTCAGCGGTTGTGTCATGGTCTGGGTGGGTACCAGTGTTTCTCCCTCCGAGCTGGCATCTCCACCCCTGGGAGGAGCCGCTGTGTTCTGCGTATTGCTCGCACCTGTGGGTAATTAAGCCGGGGACTCATAAGGCCAGCGCACACGACCTCTCTTCGCCAGATTCTCAGCTAACCCTAGTTAGCGCAGGCCACCGCTGTGATTTTGTACACAACTTGCAAACTACCTTATCTCATTCTGTATCTCTCTTTCACAGCCACGCACCAAGTTGCCAGACACGAATCTCCACTCAAGAACACCCATCCTGACATCATCTATAATTGACTGAGACAGGACTCTCTTCCAGACACTAAACCAAGGCACAATGTACATTTCAATTCCTTTAACTTTAAATATGTTTATATTGTCTATCCTGTAAAATAGTCAGATGTCTATTCATATTAATGTACAGAATTCACCTGCTTGCTGCTACTACTGCACATTAACCCAGTGTATATATATATATATATATATATATATATATATATATATATATATATATGTTCTTCCTCTACACCCCTCCCCCCCCCAATTTTTGCACATGTCGAGGAGCGTGTCAGGCTACATTTCACTGTATGTTATACTTGTATAACTATGCATGTGACAAATGAAGAACCTTGAACCTTGAACCATCCAGACGCTGGACGTCCTGACAGTCTCATGGGTTTCTCGCCCTATGCACCTGCCTACCTCCATGCCTCAACGCCAGGGATTTTGGATTTCAGACCACTCACCCGGACCACTCACCCCTCCACGCCACTACTGACCATCCGCGGCAAGTAAGCAGTGCGACACAAAGGATAGATTGCTTACTTAGCTCAGGCTGCATAAACCCCTTAGGTTTAGGTGTTGCATCTAGTACTTGTTAAACTCACATTTCAGTTTCCTGATTGTGTACACTTGTTGAGAAAACAAACGTTGTCACTGAAACTTTCTACGTGCTGTTCTGCGCCCAGCATTTGCATCCTTTCTCTTTCGAGGCGGCCTTGGCCATGACAGTTTGTCCTTCTCTCCTGGATCGGCTGGAGCTTTCTTTAGGAGCCTTCCCAGCTTTGACAAAAGTCCAGCTGGGATAACCACATTTACTCAGGGCCTTCTTGATGTTCTTCTGCCTCCCTGGCCGCTGTGTCTGTGGGGATGGTGTCCGCTCTGTGTTGTAGCGTCCTGATGACGCCCAGTTTATGCTACAGTGGATGATGAGAGTCAAACCTTAAATACTGATCTGTATATGTAGGTTTACGGTACACGTCAGCTTTTAGATGTCCCCCATTACTGATGGAAATCTCAGTCTAAGAAGGCTAACCTGCCACTTTTCATATCCTCCCTGGTGAATTTGATGTGTCGGTCCACCAAGTTAATATGATCCGTGAATTGTGGTACGTCCTGAGTCAGTAATCAATAGTCCTTCATCAATTGGTCTGGGAAGGTTCTCAGTCATCCAGGTCCTCGTAGTCTAAGGAGCTTGGAAAGAAAAGCGTCTGGACTTCTTTGAGTTGCTTGAAGACGTTTCACCTCTCATCCGAGAAGCTTCTTCAGTTCTAGGATCAAATGGTGGAGAGTCCCAGATTTAAACCCGGTGGGAGTTTCCCCCCAAAGAGGGACGAAGGACCCCCTGATTATCCTCTAATCACATGACCCAAGGTGTGAAACTGGGTGTGGGTCCCAATCAGCCAGAGTTTCGGGTGTGTTCATTGTGAAACCTGGCCCCACCCTATCATGTGATTTCCTGAGGTCAGATGGCCCAGGATGTGAGTGGGCGTTAAGGCGTCTGGGAAGGATCTCAAAACTGGATTATAGATGGCAGAGAGTTGGTGTCGTAAACCCCGCCTCTGTTCAAAGATGGTCGCTCACAGTGGACATAGATGGCTTCTGTGATGGCCAGTGGGTTGGCCTTGTGTTTTGCTTTTTCTGTTACCTGTTTCTTGCAGGTAGGTGAAGCTGACCAATTATAGATGCAGCAGACCTGAGAAGGCCAGTCCCAGTGTATATAAAGACACCTAGACTGAACCAGCGGAGTCTCTCGCTTGCTCTGGCTCTGGCTCGCTCTGTCTGGCATCCATCTTGTTCATTTGGAAGTTTCAGTTATGGCTGTTATGTCCTTTAAATTGTGTTTAAGTTGCTTTACCTTATTTTCATTAAATATGTCTTACAGTCTTTAAAAACCTGTGTGTGGTCTCTCTCTTGATTGTCACTTCCTATGAGCCGGGTTGTGACACTTCTTTCACTCCTCTTTCAAACCATCTGTCCTCTCTGTCCAAAATGTGAACATTGGCATCCTCGAGAGAGTGACCTTTGACCTTTAGATGCAGATGGACTGCTGAGTCTTGTCCTGTGGAGGTGGCTCTTCTGTGTTGTGCCATGCGCTTGTGAAGTGGCTGTTTGGTCTCTCTGATGTAGAGGTCTGGGCATTCCTCGCTGCACTGTACAGCATACACCACATTGTTAAGTTTGTGTTTTGGAGTTTTGTCTTTCGGGTGAACCAGTTTCTGTCTGAGCGTGTTGCTGGTTCTGAAGTACATTGTGATGTCATGCTTGGAGAAAACTCTCCTGAGTTTCTCTGATACACCGGCTACATAGGGGATGACAATGTTGTTGCATCTAGGGATGGGTATTGATAAGATTTTCACGATTCGATTCCATTTTCCATTCTGTTTATCGATTCTTTTTAAAAAGGAGAACACTAAGGTCGATTAGCTCAGAACTTTGTTTTATATCTTCTCTTTGAACAAGATAGAAATTTAGGAGTAACATGGCCTTACAAACCCAGCAGTGAGATCTTAAGAGATCCAGCCTGCGGCTCTTCAATGGGGTGTCACAGGGTCCCCAGGAAAAAAAACTGTAAATGTAAAATAATAAAATAAATATTCTTCTGTAGCAATAACAAAGTATAACATAAATTATTCTGTAGCAATTACACAACAGTAATGTCCCTGCCTACAATTAAACACATTCACTTACTGAAAATCATCTGCTGTGGCAAACGGGTGCAAGCCTTTGACCACAAACTGAGTCACTGCTCGGTGACGTTCGTCTATCCTGCCTGAAAGGAGACGCTACCGGCAGACTGCAGCGAGAACTGCCAGCATCTGAGCCAGACTCTGTCTGTCTCATCATGGTCACTAAATGCACAGTAATGGCAGGTTTGTAATAAGGCAGATCGCGCTAACATAATATGTTAGTTGATTATTTACCTGCCGCATTAACGGGAGAGGACGTGCAAACGTTACCGCTGCTGCTGGGCTGAGATTCACGAGTCCGGAGCGGAATTAAAAACACGACATTCATTTAAGGTCATCACGTGTTTTTTGCATATTCGTAGTGTTTCCTCCCGTAAATGAAATCTCTACTTTGCAAGTATTGCAAGTTGCCCTGTTGTCATCCGTTCTCGTAAAGTGTAACCGAGCGTTTGAGCCGCTGTGTTTCCTGCCAGGTAAATGACGCTCTGCAACGTGGTGACGTCATTCGGGGCGACTGGAATCGATAAGGGAATCGTTTGCAAAAATGGCAAACGATTCCAAGGAACTGAAACAGTGGGAACCGGTTCTCAACAAGAACCGGTTTTCCATACCCATCCCTAGTTGCGTCTGTCCTTCTTATCCTCCCTCGCTGGTGTCTGATCTTCTTTTCTGTGCCTCTTTGCTGACTTTAAGAACGCCCATTTAGGATAGCCGTATGTTTTAAGTGCTTCCTTTACATGTGTGTGTTCCTTCTTTTTCCCTTCAGGCTTAGAGGGAACATGTTCTGCCCGGTGGTGTAGGGTCCTGATTACTCCAAGTTTGTGTTCCAGAGGGTGATGGGAGTCAAAGAGGAGGTACTGGTCCGTGTGTGTGGGCTTCCGGTAAACTTCCATGTTGAGGTTGCCGTTCTCTTCAATGTGCACAGCGCAGTCCAGGAAAGGCAGACAGTTGTCCTTTGTGTCTTCCCTGGTGAACTTGATGTTTTTATCCACAGCGTTAATGTGCGCAGTGAAGGAATCCACTTCTTGTGTCTTGATTTTGACCCAGGTGTCGTCCACATATCTGTACCAGTGGCTGGGTACTCTTCCTTTGAAAGAGCCAAGAGCCTTCCTTTCCACTTCCTCCATGTAAAGGTTGGCTACAATAGGTGACACGGGGGAGCCCATGGCACAGCCATGTTTTTGTCTGTAAAAGCCTTCGTTGTACTTGAAATATGTAGTGGTGAGGCAGAGGTCTAACAGTGTGCAGGTCTGATCGGGTGTGACATTGGTCCTGTCCTCCAAGGAGCTGTCTTCTTGTCGTTTTCTGACAGTCTCCACGGCCTCCGTGGTGGGTTTGCAAGTGAAGAGAGAGACTACATCAAAGGACACCATGGTTTCATCTGGATCCAGGGTAAGTTTCTGGATCTTGTCGGTGAAGTCGGTGGAGTTCTTGATGTGATGTGGGGTGTTCCTGGACTGCGCTGTGCACATTGAACAGAACGGCAAACTCAACATCGAAGTTTACCGGAAGCCCACACACACGGACCAGTACCTCCTCTTTGACTCCCATCACCCTCTGGAACACAAACTTGGAGTAATTAGGACCCTACACCACCGGGCAGAACATGTTCCCTCTAAGCCTGAAGGGAAAAAGAAGGAACACACACATGTGTTTTTTCTTTTTTGCCTGTCCCGTTTGGCTCTTTTGCCATCAGAATTGTTGTCTAAAGGCAAAGAAAGATGCCCAACGGATTTACTTTACCAAACTGACCATCCCAGCCTTGCCGTAATGGTCCATTTGATTCACCTTTTATTGTTTATTTTATTTTCACTTAATGAATACGGGACAGACTTGACTGGGGGAAAGAAGGGGAGAAAGAAAGAGGGAAAGAGAAACAGCTGAGAAGAGGGACGGGGGAGAAGGGCAAAAGACAAAAACCAACAGAACGGGCAGAGAAAAAAAAATGCATATATCAATCACCTGGATCACCTGCTGAGAAAGAAAAAAGAAAGCAAGCAGAAGAGAACAAGAGTAATAGAATAAACAACATCACAATGATATATGGGAATATGACAGTAAATACTAAATGTTAAACATTATTGTGCAGCACATAAGATCAACAGAACACAGTGTGCTTTGAGGTAGGAGCCAAAAAGGGTGTAGTTTGTGGGTGTGATCACCCGTGTGTACACCTGTGAGCATGGACGTGCTTGTTTTTTGTTTTTTTTAAAAGGTTCCTTCATGTAATAATCTGCTAGAGGGTGTGGGGGGGCCACAGCCCTGTCCTCCAGGGTATGAAGCAGGTATGGAGGAGATCAAAACTCCAGACATCCAGAGGCCCCCAGAACACAAGAGACCAAGGAAGACCAACAGAGGGGCAGCCGCGCCACTGTCCCAGAAAGAGCTGAGGAGAGTCCCAGATGAGGGCTCACTCAGCAGCCGCGGAGCAGAAGCCAGGGGGAGTTGCAGTGACGCGCCCGTGAGCTCCGCCGGCAGCCAGCTGCGCCTGAGTGACCGAGCCCCAGGCCGAGAGGCCGGGGGCACCCCACCTCCGAAGTGGCCCGAGCGAGTCCCAGGCTCCAGGCCCCGATAAGCGGCCGCCAATGAGTGAGCCGGTGTGTACCTGGACGCCCATCCCCGGACACAAAGAACCACCAACGCACCGATGTCTGAGGGAGTCCGCCACTGGCAGGGGAAGTGGTGGTAGGGGGAGATAGGCCTCCAAACCTTGGAGGGCCTGAGATGTCCCCAGAGAGGCGGCGCCTGATACCCAACCTGACATATAGACACAGACATACAGGCACACACATATACAAACATCCATTCCCACCCTCATGCTCTCATATGCACTTACTCCACACTCAACCAACGTGGAGACAGACATAAAGAGACGCTGTACACACGATCACACTCCCCAACCGTACTCTACAAACCGGGTCTAGGTGCCCCCGCCCCTGGAGGGGGGAACTGCACCCAGACCCAGGTGGTGTTTCCCTTTTCCCTGCGGTGGGGGGAGGCAGACCGCCCCGACTCCGCAGCAGCAGGAAGGCTCCACACTCCAGACCGCAGTCGGACGGCCAACTCCTCCTCCTAGCCCCCCTGCTCCAGCAGGTCGCAGAGAACGGGGGTGAGAGAAGACTCCGAACCTCCCTCCACCCGCTCATTGTAATGTTGATGCATGTGTGTTCTAAGGTGCATTTAAAACCCAGGAGGGCATGGAGCTACCTGCCAGAGAGCAGCAGGTAAGCGCATGGTCCCTCCTGCTAGCCCTCAATGTCTACGTGTATTTAAAATTGAGAGGTGGGCAACGATGCCAGGGGTGGGGTGTACACCCTGATGGTACTTTGGACTCCGTGTATCGTGCCCACCCCCAAGATCCTATATGTATGTGTAATGAGAGTGTGAGTAATGTGAATGTCTAAGTTGTGGGATAAAATTGAGGCAGAGGCAGCCAGAAGGGGACAGGGGGGGGGGGGGGGGGGGGTAGCCTCCTCTGCACCCTGGTGACATACCCCTACTCCAAGGTCCTGCATGTGTGGGTGGTTGTGGTGGAGCGGGAAGAGGGAGGCAGCTGGAGATGGGGAGGAAAGGAAGGGAGGGGCAAGTGACCCCTCCCTGGGGCCAGCTCCCCCGCTGACCCCAGTAGGTACCCCCATACTCTGCGACCCGCCAGGGAAAGGGGGCCCAGGCCCATCCAGACCGGGCCCAGTGCAGCAGCGCCGCCCGGCCCCACAGAGTCCGGGACAGTCCACCCAACCCCACCACAGAGAAAACTGCACCCACCCCACCATCCACTCATCTTCCAGACTACATAAGACAATAAACACCCAGGCTGAGATCTTCCTCCACCTCTCCTGTATCTCCCCCTCCTGCAGAGGGAGCTCCTGAGGAGAGGAAAGCTCCTGCAAGATGTGACAATCTCCCCCACCAGTTGAAGAGCCCCCCAGGTGGCTCGACGCACCGGCGGCACCCTGCTCCAGGGCTGGGCCCCCATGCACCCACCCGCCCACAACCCCGGCAACACACCAACCAGGACCCAAGCCCCCGAGGCCCGGTCCGGGTCCCAGCCCAGAGACGGAGCGCCCCCAGAACCTCACGCCCATGCCGGACCCACCCAGGGGCAGCCAGGCTACCAGGTCAGTAACCCACGTCCGTCAGCACAGACCCTCCCCTAGCCCCGCTGCACGCAGCCGCGAGGAAACAGTCACCGGAGAGCCAACAGAGCCCCTAACCGGACATGACCGCTACCCCGGAACACACACATGTAAAGGAAGCACTCAAAACGTGCGGCTATCCTAAATGGGCGTTCTTAAAGTCAGCAAAGAGGCACAGAAAAGAAGACCAGACACCAGCGAGGGAGGATAAGAAGGACAGACGCAACAACATTGTCATCCCCTATGTAGCCGGTGTATCAGAGAAACTCAGGAGAGTTTTCTCCAAGCATGACATCCCGGTGCATTTCAGACCCAGCAACACGCTCAGAGAGAAACTGGTTCACCTGAAAGACAAAACTCCAAAACACAGACTTAACTCATTCACTGCCAGCCATTGGCAGTGAATGAGTTAAACCCATTGACTCATTCACTGCCATTGACGGCTATAGACGTCAATGGCAGTGAATGAGTTAACAATGTGGTGTATGCTGTACAGTGCAGCGAGGAATGCTCAGACCTCTACATTGGAGAGACCAAACAGCCACTTCACAAGCGCATGGCACAACACAGAAGAGCCACCTCCACAGGACAAGACTCAGCAGTCCATCTGCATCTTAAGGATAAAGGACACTCTTTGAGGATGCCAATGTTCACATTTTGGACAGAGAGGACAGATGGTTTGAAAGAGGAGTGAAAGAAGCCATCTATGTCCACTGTGAGCGACCATCTTTGAACAGAGGCGGGGTTTACGACACCAACTCTCTGCCATCTATAATCCAGTTTTGAGATCCTTCCCAGACGCCTTAACGCCCACTCACATCCTGGGCCATCTGACCTCAGGAAATCACATGATAGGGTGGGGCCAGGTTTCACAATGAACACACCCGAAACTCTGGCTGATTGGGACCCACACCCAGTTTCACACCTTGGGTCATGTGATTAGAGGATAATCAGGGGGTCCTTCGTCCCTCTTTGGGGGGAAACTCCCACCGGGTTTAAATCTGGGACTCTCCACCATTTGATCCTAGAACTGAAGAAGCTTCTCGGATGAGAGGTGAAACGTCTTCAAGCAACTCAAAGAAGTCCAGACGCTTTTCTTTCCAAGCTCCTTAGGCCTTCATCAATTGGCTTTGTTCAATGGTCATAACAATTCGCATATTAATGATCAAGGAACTGAGCTCCCACGCCATTGTTCATTCAGTGGTGCTGGTTTCAGTCATTGTGCAAATGTCCTGTTTATATGGTTGGGGAAACCTGCAGTCAGCTGAGACTGAAGAAGTCACCTGGATGAGTGACAAAACATTTCTCCCACTGAAAACGTCCAGATGAACAGAATCAACCTTTTGGGATTTCCTTACCTGGATGATTGAGCATGCATCAAGACACTGCACAGATTCATTTTCTAACATGCCTTTATTTGATTATTCATTCCCCAAATGCCATATATTTACTCGAGGACTTAAACTGAGCAGCACCTGTCATTATAAACAGGTGAAGCTTGGCTGATGCCGTGATGTCAGTGGAGATGGGAAAATTCTCACAGTGATCATGGATTTGGATACCTCTGTCGTAACCAAGATGCTGTGATGGACCTGGAGGAAACATTTGACACCCTGCAACAGAACTGGTCTGTGACAAACCTGCAATGTTCAGCTGCTCACACCGGAGCAGACACCTGTCCCACAGGCTGATGCGAGTTTGAACATTTGCCCAAAATGCACTTTGTAAAGTTTCCTTCAGCAAATGATCAGAAACAGATCAAACATCAGGTACCCGTCTCTGCTCCTCTGTGTCACTGAGATTCTATGCTAAGACACTTCAGGGTCGTGGAGGGGTGGAGCCTATTCCAGCTGTCATAGGCTGAAAGGTGGAGTACAACTGGACAGGTGGCCAATCTGACACAACGAGATAAACCAACATTCATGGCAATGGCAGGTTTATTATCACCAGTTAACCGGATGAGGAACCTGGAGAACCCTCAAAGAGACAGGAGAACACCCCTGTTTCAGCATCCCTGTGAGGATGAGGATGATGAAGGTTTCTGAATTTGGTGAGGTGAGGAGGTTCCAGCATGTTCAGCAAAAACACATCAGCTGATTCGTTAAAATGCTAGCATTAAACACACGCCGTGTGTGTGTGTGTGTGTGTCACCGTGGGAACACTTCTGCAGGAATTCAGGACATCAGTTACCATAGAAACTGTTTCCATAATAGCACCACTGTGTGCGTGTGCGTGTGTGTGCGCGCGCGAGCGCTGCAGTATTTTATTTTTATCTTCAGGTAATAAAAAAATAAAAAATGATGATAATAATGAAGATGATGATGAGATGAAGAGTCTCTGACCTGCTTTCTTACAGTTACAAACATCCCATAATAATCGCTGGTCTGCGCTGAAATGTTTTTTTAGCAGCAAAACTCTCCCTCGTGCGAACAGGAAGTGTACGGTTGCCATGGAAACGCCGTGGCCATCTAACAGGTGATTTCTATTAAAATGAAGCAGCGGAACTAAAAACAGAGCTTCAGTCTGATCAGGTTATTGATCAGGGAGAAATGTTTAAAATGTCCGGTTGTGCCGTTAACCATCGGTGGGGGTGGGGGGGTTGAATCCGTTGTAAGCCGCTGAGACTGAGGAGGAAGAGGAGGAGGAAGACGCGCAGGAGGAGGAGCGCTCCGTCAGTCCGTCGGTAAACAGCAGCGGTCGGTGACGGACTCAAACGGTCGGTGAGTCGATAAAGAGGCTTCTTTATGCCGGGGTAAGAACACCAAACACACCTTCATCAGTTCCATCATTGCAGCTCTGCTCCATCTTCATCATCGTTATCGCCACCAGCATCGCCGCTCCCGGGACCGGTACCACGCGCGTGCATGTGTGGGTCCGTTTGATCGCTGTGATGCCTCGAGATGTTTGAGGATGATGATGATGAAGCTATAGAAACATCGTTTATCTTCATCTTGGTGCACGCGCGTTGCGATGGGACACGCGCGTGCACGTGTCTCATGCGTGTGTAAATATAGATCCGCGTGCGTCACAGCAGTGCAGTGACGTAGAAACCGAGAGATCCGCATTCCTCCACAGCTCACCTTCATCATCATCATCATCGTTGTCGTCATGAGTCGGAGGTTCCACCTGTGTGCCAGGTGACCGTGGGGACACGTGACGTAATCAGTAATCTATCTAATCTATCAGTGATCAGGGATCGATCTCTAATAGTGTCCTGTAGTACTACATGGTATGCTGCAGTAGAAACACTACCTCACACACAGAGACACACACACACACACACATACTTGTTTTCATATGTTAGTGAGGACATAATTGACGTAATACTTTCCCTAGCTGCCTGTAACCCTGACACGAAAACCCCGTTTTGAACCTCAGAAATGTCTTCAAACGTTGTCTCCATAAGTGACTGATGGTTCCCACAAGTATAGTAGCATGCCAATTTTTGGTCCCCATAAGGATATGTAAACATTGTAAAAATGCACACACACAGACACACACAAATAACAGCCCGTTTTTGTGTTTTATTTCCTTCAGACTCAGCTTGTCATCTCAATATTTTTTGCCTTATTGCTTCATGAAACAGTTACATGTAACTGCTGCACACACGTTGGTCTATCCGACCTTCATCAGGTCGCAGGCATATATGCAGTACACATACTGTCACTTGGTGTTCGTTCTCTCTGCAGTAGAGTATCACTTCCTGTTCCTGTTCCAACACAGTGGTGTTTTTCCGTAGTATATCTGTGTAGCAATTTAATACAAAACTTATAGTAACTTCTTATTTCGTAGTGTAATCTTCATGTGCGTCCTCTGAAACACACTCTTGGTGTATTTACTCATTAATTTATATTCAGTGTTGGGAAGGTTACTTTTAAAATGTATTCCACTACAGAGTACAAAATGTATTTTGTAACTTATTCCGTTACGTTACTCAATGACAGTAGTGTATTCTGAATACTTTGGATTACTTAATATATTATCATGCTTTTTACAACTACATGAATGTCCTATTGCTGTGTGATTTATTACTATTACTGAAGGTTACCCTCCACACCAACCAGATGTTTAAATCTTAATATAAATGAGTAACAGTAGGTGGACATTAGGTAAGGCTGCACTTTTTGCAGCGATCTCGTGCAGAAAACTATTCGGCGCGTATATAAAACAGGTCCGCGGCTCCGAACCGTAGTAAAGGGACCTCTGACTAATACGTCGGGTTCATGTCGGGCTCGTAGCTGAAAACTAGCTTTACTTTTGTCTGGGTCAACTTTGCTAGCGAGATATACAGAGGGTGCATAGCTGAACATATGAAACAGGAAAAGACCGCTGTGTAATCCCTTTATTTCAACAAAGTAACTGTATTCTGAATACCACCTTTTTAAACGGTAACTGTAATGGAATACAATTACCGTATTTCCCGGACTACAAAGCGCACCTGAATATTAGCCGCACAAGCTAAAATCAGGGGAAAATCCTGTTTTGTACATACATTAGCCGCACCTGACCAAAAGCCGCAGGTATTTCAATGTTGACTTATCATATGTAAGAGAATATGCACAAAGCGAATTGTCAGGAAAGAGATGGCTGTTTGGAGACACACCCCTTTTATTAATATTTTGAAAAACAAGTTATGGGTACATATTTGCACATGTAGTACATAACAATAACCTACAGCACACCAGAAAAATAGATTCGGACTACCTTTTAGGCTCAGGTGCAGTGACACGGCTTTAACAAGAAGAAAAGTCAGTCATTCACCACCATCTTTCTCTTCTTCCTGCGCACTAAAAACACCAAAGTCCTCTCCTCCAGTGTCGGAAACGAACAGGCTCAGGATGGCTTCGTCATCCACTCTCCGCTTCTCTCCTTCGTTGTCACTTTCAAAACAAAAGAAATCCTCGTTGTCAGAGTCGAACACCCTCAGAAGGGCCGTGGCGGTGTCCTCCTCTCCATCATGCAGCAGTCCAGCCCTTCGAAATCCGTTGGTGATCGTGGATGTTTTCACACTTTTCCACGCTGTCAGAATGGAGTTGGGCATAACTTGCTTTTCGCAAGTTTATCGCCGCTGGTCATCCACGACTCCCGCTGAACGCGTAGCGCTACTTTGAAGTTTGTTTTTCGCGCTACTTGTATGGCACTATGTTGCCTGGCGGATGGACATGTGACCAACATACCACTCTTGAACCCCGATCCTTCCGCCAGGCAACGTAGTGCCGTACAACAGCGGAACAAACAAAACAAATCGTCTTACGATATCACAAAAATCATGGACAATCCATAGAAAAGCCGCACCTGACTAAAAGCCGCAGGGTTCAAAGCTTGTGCAAAAAGTAGCGGCTTATAGCCCGACAATTACGGTACTCATATTTGTATTTTAAATGCGGAACAGTGTTACATGTATTCCATTACTCCCCAACACTGTTTATATTCACTTACGGTTGCTTTAGGGTTTCACTAGCTTAGCTTAGCTCGTAGCCAACTCGTTAGCAGCATGGCCTCTTCACCTGTCCCTCCTGCACTTTCCTGCTCATTGTGTCAGATGTTTAGTTACTCCTTGGCCTCCTTTAGCAGTAATGATACTTGTAATAAATGTAGCCTATTTACAGCTCTGGAGGCCAGGATTACTGAAATGGAGACTCGGCTTAGAACCCTTGAAAAATCTGTAGCTAGCAAGGCCCCTGTAGCCGGTGCAGCCGAAGATAGCGTAGGCCCCACTAGCTGTCCCCTGGGAGACTGCCCCGGGCAGCCGGGGAAACAGGACGGCTGAGTGACGGTGAGGAGTAAGCATAGTCTTAAATAAATAAATAATTTTTTATTTATATAGCACCTTTCGAGATAGAATCACAAAGTGCTGCACATAAGATTACAAGTCATAAAAAGATTTAAAAAGAGAAAATAAAACAGGCAAAAAATTAACCAAAAGTAGTTTTAAAAAGGTGAGTTTTGAGTTGTTTTTTAAAAACAGCTGCTGAGTCCACAGTTCTTAATGTTGGGGGAGAGAGTTCCACAGTCTCGGGGCCACAGCGGCAAAAGCTCTGTCACCCTTAGTCCTCCTCTTAGTGTTTTTAAAGCAAGTAAGCCCTGATCAGATGACCTCAAAGACCTGCTAGGGACATAGGGCTGTAGCAGATCAAAGATGTAGGCTGGTGCCAGTCCGTGCACAGCTCTGTAGGTCAAGACCAGGATCTTAAAATTGACTCTAAATTTAACAGGAAGCCAGTGTAACTGAGATAACAACGGTGTCACATGTGAGTACTTGGAGGATTTTGTCAAAAGCCTAGCTGCAGTGTTTTGCACAACCTGCAGACGATCCAGAGAATCTTTGCTTAGACACATAAACAGTGGATTACAATAATCCAAGCGTGACGAAATAAATGCATCTATAGCAATCTCCAGTTCAGAGCGAGATAAAACCGGGCTTAGCTTAGCCACATTTCTTAAACGATAAAAACAAGACCGAACCAGAGATTTCACATGCCCATCCAATGTGAGACTCGAGTCAAATTCCTGATAGAGGATTTAACACAGAGTGAGAGAGGACCGAGGGCTTTCACTATCTGCGATAGAAACCTATCAGGGGCGCATACGAGGACTTCGGTTTTCACCTCGTTGAGTTGGAGAAAATTTGCAGCCATCCAACGTTTGATCGAATCTAAGCAATCATTCAGATGCTAAAGCTTAGATAAATCCTCGGGCATAAAAGAAACGTACAACTGAATGTCATCAGCGTAACAGTGATAAGAAATGTCCTCAAAAGAGCCCATTATATTCTGGAGGGGGAGAAGATGTATTAAAAACAATAAAGCCCCCAAAACTGACCCCTGAGGGACACCATAAGTAAGGGAGGTAGAGGATGACCTAAAATCGGAGACTGCCACAGAAAAGGATCGGTGATGGAGATAAGAGGAGAACCACTCTAATGCAGTTCCAGATACACCAACCCAATTTTTCAGCCTTTCAATGAGGATGTGATGGTCAACTGTGTCGAAAGCCGATGTGAGGTCCAACACGAGTAGAACAGAGCATTTTCCTGCATCATTATTCATCAAGATATCGCTTGAGACCCTAAGAAGGGCTGTCTCCGTGGAGTGAAATCGACGAAAACCGGACTGAAACTTATCGTAAATGCCATGTTTATCTAGAGCTGCCATAAGTTGCTTAGCCACAACCTTTTCTAGAAGCTTAGCGATTAACGGTAACTTAGAGATAGGTCTGTAGCTGCTCCAAAGAGAGGGGTCTAGCTGAGGTTTTTTTTTAAAGTGGGAGAATTGCAGCGTTTTTTAAAATAAACCGGAACTATACCAGACGCCAGTGAAGAGTTGATTAAAGTGAGCACACATGGGCCAATAAACTGGAAGACATTTTGAAAAATGATGCAGGTACAATGTCAAGTGAACAGGAGGATGCTTTCACTGAATTCACTAATTTTACCAGCTCAGATAGTGAAACAGGAGAGAAAGTATCCAAGATAATGGGCCGAGATGGGGTAGAGATTGAGATAACAGGTGCTGAGCTCTTAAACAGAAGCCCCAGGTACACCACCAACCTGTTCATGTGTCTAACCGTTTTTCCCCACTCGGCGACACACCCGCCGGTGGTCAAACTCTGGTAATTGGTGATTCTGTTCTCAGACATGTGAAGCTAGAGACACCAGCAACCATAGTCAATTGTCTTCCAGGGGCCAGAGCAGGCGACATTGAAGGAAATTTAAAACTGCTGGCTAAGGGTAAACGTAGTAGTTAAACTGTTACTTGAAAAACCATCTCTAGGCCCAGCAGTTTTAGCTAATTATAGGCCAATCTCCAACTTTCCTTTCATATCAAACATTCTTGAAAGAGTAGTTGTCAAACAGCTAACAGATCATCTGCAGAGGAATGGTTTATTTGAAGAGTTTCAGTCAGGTTTCAGAGCTCATCACAGCACAGACACAGCTTTACTGCAGGTACTGTGCTGCAGTGGTTTGTATCATATCTATCTAATAGACTCCAGTTTGTGCATGTAAATGGAGAGTCCTCTTCACACACTGAGGTTAATTATGGAGTTCCACAGGGTTCAGTGCTAGGACCAATTCTGTTTACATTATACATGCTTCCCTTAGGCAGCATCATTAGAAGACATAGCATACATTTACACTGCTATGCAGATGACACCCAGCTCTATCTGTCCATGAAGCCAGATAACACACACCAATGAGTTAAACTGCAGGAATGTCTTAAAGACATAAAGACCTGGATGGCCGCTAACTTTCTGCTTCTTCATTCAGATCAAACTGAGGTTATTGTACTCGGCCCTGAAAAGCTTAGAAATATGGTATCTAATAATAATAATAATAATAATACATTTTATTTGAAAACGCCTTTCAAAACACTCAAGGTCACTGTACATAGTAGAATAAAAGCAAGCAGTTTACAGAATCATAAAAGCATAAGACATAAACTAATAAAAGAGCAGAGTGGAGAGGTTATGTGGGTAAACTATTTGTACAAGTGGGTTTTGAGTTTGGACTTAAAGAGAGAGAAGGAAGAGATGTTTCTTAAATCAGGAGGTCGGGAATTCCAGAGTCGTGGAGCAGAGCAGCTGAAAGCCCTGCTCCCCATGGTTGCAAGACGGGGGGAAGGGACGGAGAGTGAAAGGGAAGAAGAAGATCTGAGGCAATGAGATGGGGCGGCGATCTTAACCAGGTCAGAGAGATATGGAGGAGAGAGATGATGAATAGTCTTAAATGTGTACAAGAGTATTTTGAAATTGATGCGATATTTGACCGGGAGCCAATGAAGCTGCTGCAAGGCAGGAGTGATGTGGTGGACAGAAGGGGTCCTGGTGATGATACGGGCAGCAGAGTTCTGGACGCGTTGGAGCTTGTTGGTGGATTTTTGAGTAAGACCAAAGAGAAGTGAATCACAATAATCAATCCGGGAAGTAACAAGGCTGAGGACAAGAATGGCAGTGGCATGTGGGGTGAGAAAAGGACGGAGACGATTAATGTTGCGCAATTGGAAAATATGCAGACCGAGTAACATTATTAATGTGTGAATTGAAAGATAAAGCACTGTCGAGGATGACACCCAAACTTATGGTAAAGAAATATGGTATTTAACCAGATTCTTACTCTAGATGGCATTACCTTGGCCTCCAGTAACGCTGTGAGGAACCTTGGAGTCATTTTTGACCAGGATATGTTCTTCAATGCCTTGATAAAATAGCACAGGATGAAACCTGTTTTTTTTTTTTTTAAATTAGTTTGAGCCATCACAGCAAACACAAACAAAGAGTGTTAGAAGTGTTCCTCTGGTGTTCGACATATGTTGAACGTACTTACAGACTTCAGGTGGTTCTTAGCCTTAGCCTAGTGGTCCTGATCCATAAACATGCATTCAGTTTGCGGTCAATTTTTCAGACTTTGGGCATAAACATAACAAGAACAACTCATCATGAACAAAACACTCTCCTTAGGATTCACCATCATCTTCCTCACCTGTAAGTGTAAGTGCTGCTCTTAGCTGGCTCAAAGCTAAAGAAATACACACACACACACACACACCGACTCTGCATTCACCAATGAGCTGAATCGGTTCTACGCCCGTTTCGAGGTTAGCCAGGCGGCTAATAATATCTACCGCCTGACTACCGAGGACCGTGACGTCATCAGCGAGAGACCGGTGACCAGCATCGCGGAGCATGACGTCCGAGCGGCACTGAGGAGAGTGAACACAAGGAAAGCGGCGGGGCCAGACGGCATCACCGGCCGTCTGCTGCGCTGCTGTGCTGACCAGCTAGCAGGTGTGTTCACTTACATCTTCAACGAGTCCCTGGCGAAGTCTGTGGTCCCCACATGCTTCAAAAGATCCACCATCATCCCTGTGCCCAAGAACAGCAAACCCTCATCCCTGAACGATTACCGGCCAGTTGCACTGACCTCGGTAGTAATGAAGGTGTTTGAGAGGCTGCTGAAGAACATCATCTCCTCCTCCATCCCAGACACCACAGATCCGCTGCAGTTTGCCTACAGATCCAACAGATCCACAGAGGATGCCATCGCCCACGTCCTACACACTACTCTCAGCCACGTGGACAAGAAACAGGGTAACTATGTGCGAATGCTGTTTGTTGATTACAGTTCAGCGTTTAACACAATAGTGCCCTGCAGACTGTTCACAAAGCTGAGGCATCTGGGACTTAACAGCCGTCTGTGTGCATGGGTGTTGGACTTCCTCACTGGCAGAACTCAGGTGGTGAGGGTGGGCAGGTGCTTCTCCAACAGCATCACCATCAACACAGGAGCACCTCAGGGATGTGTCCTCTCGCCACTGCTCTACTCCCTCTACACTTCAGACTGTGTGGCCACCCATGGCTCTAACACCATTGTGAAGTTTGCTGACGACACAGTGGTGTTGGGTGCCATCTCCAACAACGATGAGGCGGCCTACATGGATGAAGTGAAAAATCTGGCATCGTGGTGCCAGGACAACCACCTCCAGCTGAACGTCAGCAAGACCAAGGAGCTGGTGGTGGACTTCAGAAGGGGTCAGCACAGAGACTACAAGCCCATTATCATCAATGGAGCTCCAGTGGAGAGGGTGCAGTCCTTCAAGTATCTTGGTGTCCACATCTCCTCAGACCTGACATGGGCTGCCCACATTCAGGTCCAGACCAAAAAGGCTAGGCAGCGCCTGTATCACCTACGACAACTGAGGAATCAGAATCAGAATCAGAATACTTTATTGATCCCTGGGGGAAATTATTTTTTGTTACAGTGCTCCATTTTAAACCAACATTAAGACAAGACAGACAATACGCTAACTAAGAATAGTACAATATATACATATATATACATACATACATACATAAGTCACTTATAAATAAATATTTGGAAAAGAAACATGTGTAGTTGTAGCAGCAAACAGTGTGTTAAGTGGATGCGTTGTACAGGGAGCCACAGGCAGGAATGATTTCCTGTGTCGTTCAGTGGTGCTTTTCGGTAATCTCAGTCTCTCACTGAATGAGCTCCTGTGACTGACCAACATGTCATGGAGTGGGTGGGAGGTGTTATCCAACATTGTCTTTATCTTGGACAGCATCCGCCTCTCCGACACCACCTTGAGGGAGTCCAGCTCCATCCCCACAACATTGCTGGCCTTACGGATCAGTTTATTAAGTCTGTTGGCATCTGCGACCCTCAGCCTGCTCCCCCAGCATGCAACAGCATAGAGGATCGCACTGGCCACCACAGACTCATAGAAAATCCTCAGCATTTTCTGGCAGATGTTGAAGGACCTCAGTCGCCTCAGGAAGTTCAGGGTCTCTCCAAAGATCCTCAGGATTTTCTATACAGGCGCTGTGGAGAGCATCCTCACACAGAACATGACATCGTGGTTTGGGAACAGCTGTGTGAAGGACCAAAAAGCCCTCCAGAGAGTGATCCGTACAGCAGAACGCTGCTGCAGGATTGCTCTCCCCCCGCTTCAGGACACCTACACCAGGAGATGCCGGACTAGAGCAGCGCAGATACTGAAGGACCCGTCCCATCCTGGCAACAAACTGTTCCAACTTCTGCAATCTGGTAGAAGGTTCCGCATCTTCCGGGCAAGGACAGAGAGACTCAAGAGGAGCTTCTATCCCCAAGCCATCCGTGCCCTAAACACACACACCCGCCCTCTCACATCATCTATAATTGACTGAGTCAGGACTCTTCCAGACACTAAACCAAGGCACAATGTACATTTCAATTCCTTTAATTTTAAATATGTTTATATTGTCTATCCTGTAAAATAGTCAGATATCTATTCATATTAATGTACAGAATTCACCTGCTTGCTGCTACTACTGCACATTCACCCAGTGTATATACTATATGTGTGTGTGTGTGTGTATATATATATGTATGTATATATATATATATATATATATTCTTCCTCTACACCCCCCCCCCCCCCCCCCCCCACACACCCACACACACAATTTTTGCACATGTCGAGGAGCGTGTCAGGCTACATTTCACTGTGTGTTATACTTGTATAACTATGCATGTGACAAATAATAATAAAGAACCTTGAAGAACCACACACACACTCACTCACTCACTCACTCACTCACTCACTCACACACACACACACACACACACACACACACACACACACACACACACACACACACACACACACACACACTCACACTCACTTCTGGCTGTGAGAGCAGATAGACTCAGCGGAACTCTGGACCTGTTTGTTCAGACTGAAGCACATCATTAAACCTCCACACCTGGCAACAAGTGTCAGCTGACGCTCAATGAGCTAACAGAGATCTCCCGCCATCATTGACCAGCTGCATTACTCCTTTCTTAAACGCCAGTTCAGCTCACTGAGCCACTGATCCAGCCCTAACTATATGCTTTAGCAAAAAGGAAAGTTTGAAGCCTAATCTTGAAAGTAGAGATAGTGTCTGTCTCCTGAATCCAAACTGGAAGCTGGTTCCACAGAAGAGGGGCCTGAAAACTGAAGGCTCTGCCTCCCATTCTACTTTTAAATACTCTAGGAACAACAAGTAGGCCTGCAGAGCGAGAGCGAAGTGCTCTAATAGGGTGATATGGTACTACAAGGTCATTAAGATAAGATGGGGCCTGATTCAGATCTACCTCCCTCTGAGGTTAGACTGTAAGGACTCTCTGCACACGTTATTCTCCTGACTGTCTGACATTAAGACTTGGATGGCTCTTAACTTTCTACATCTAAATAAAAGTAAAAATGAAGTCATTGTGTTTGGGCTTCCTAAAGACCCCAACCTTTCCTTTGATTTTATGGGACCCCTAACTTCTGAATGTACTTCCTCCATTAAGAGCCTTGGTGTTACTTTTGACAGTGCTTTTAAATTTGATAAACAAATCAGTTCCGTAGTCAAGGGATCTTTTTATCATCTACGGATTTTAGCTAAAGTGAAGTCCTACCTGTGCAGGAACGATCTAGAAAGGGTGGTCCATGCTTTTATTACTTCACGGCTGGACTACTGTAACTCCCTTTATGCTGGTTTAGATCGTTCCTGTCTGCATCGCCTCCAACTGGTGCAGAACGCTGCTGCTCGCATGCTGACCGGTTCCAAAAAGAGAGACCACATCACTCCGGTCCTCTGCTCTCTCCACTGGCTCCCAGTTGCTTTTAGGATTGATTTTAAAATTTTACTGTTTGTTTTTAAGGTTCTTAACGGTACTGCACCTCCTTACCTGGCAGAGCTTCTTAGCATTTACCGCCCCAGGAGATCTCTGAGGTCAGCAGACCTGATGCTTTTAGATGTTCCCAGGTACAGATTAAAGACTAGGGGAGAGAGGCCTTTTGCTGTGGCTGCACCCAGACTGTGGAACAGTTTACCTCCTCACATCAGATTCTCCACAAGCCTAGGAACTTTTAAAACTGCTCTTAAAACTCACCTCTTCTCATTGGCTTTTAGCAAGGTTTAACTTATTGTTTTAACTTATTGTTTTATCAGTGAGGTGTTTTTATGTACTTGTGTTTTATTGTATTTTATATTTGTATTTTATTGTACAGCACTTTGGTCAGCCTCGGTTGTTTTTAAATGTGCTTTATAAATAAACTTGACTTGACTTGACTGATTATTTAAGACCTTGTATGTGAGGAGCAGGATTTTGAATTCTGGATTTAACAGGAAGCCAATGAAGGGAAGCCAATACAGGAGAAATCTCTCTTTCTAGTCCCTGTCAGGACTCTTGCTGCAGCATTTTGGATCAGCTGAAGGCTTTTCAGGGAGTTTTTAGGACTTCCTGATAATAATGAATTACAGTCGTCCAGCCTGGAAGTAATAAATGCATGAACTAGTTTTTTCAGCGTCACTCTGAGACAGGATATTTCTAACTTTAGAGATGTTGCACAAATGGAAGAAAGCAGTCTTACATAGTTGTTTAATATGAGCGTTGAAGGACATGTCCTGGTCAAACATGACTCCAAGGTTCCTCACAGTGTTACTGGAGGCCAAGGTAATGCCATCCAGAGTAAGAATCTGGTTAGATACCATATTTCTAAGCTTTTCAGGGCCGAGTACAATAACCTCAGTTTGATCTGAATTAAGAAGCAGAAAGTTAGCGGCCATCCAGGTCTTTATGTCTTTAAGACATTCCTGCAGTTTAACTCATTGGTGTGTGTTATCTGGCTTCATGGACAGATAGAGCTGGGTGTCATCTGCATAGCAGTGTAAATGTATGCTATGTCTTCTAATGATGCTGCCTAAGGGAAGCATGTATAATGTAAACAGAATTGGTCCTAGCACTGAACCCTGTGGAACTCCATAATTGACCTCAGTGTGTGAAGAGGACTCTCCATTTACATGCACAAACTGGAGTCTATTCAATTCAATTACATTTTATTTATATAGCACCAAATGACAACAAAAGTCGCCTCAAGGTGCTTCATAGATACAGAGAAAAACCCAACAGTCATATGACCCCCTATGAGCAAGCACTTTGGCGACAGTGGGAAGGAAAAACTCCCTTTTAACCGGCAGAAACAGGCTCAGGGAGGGGTGGGGCCATCTGCTGTGATTGGTTGGGGTGAGAAAAGGAAGACAGGATAAAGACATGCTGTGGAAGAGAGACAGAGGTTAATAACAGATATGATTCAATGCAGAGAGGTCTGTGAACACATAGTGAGTGAGAAAGGTGACTGGAAAGGAAAAACTCAATGCATCATGGGAATCCCCGGCAGCCTACGTCTATTGCAGCATAACTAAGGGAGGATTCAGGGTCACCTGGTCCAGCCCTAACTATATGCTTTAGCAAAAAGGAAAGTTTGAAGCCTAATCTTGAAAGTAGAGATAGTGTCTGTCTCCTGAATCCAAACTGGAAGCTGGTTCCACAGAAGAGGGGCCTGAAAACTGAAGGCTCTGCCTCCCATTCTACTTTTAAATACTCTAGGAACAACAAGTAGGCCTGCAGAGCGAGAGCGAAGTGCTCTGATAGGGTGATATGGTACTACAAGGTCATTGAGATAAGATGGGGCCTGATTATTTAAGACCTTGTATGTCTATTAGATAGATATGATACAAACCACTGCAGCACAGTACCTGTAATACCTACAGCATGTTCTAATTGCTCTAATAGGATATTATGGTCGACAGTATCGAACGCTGCACTGAGGTCTAGCAGGACAAGCGCAGAAATGAGTCCACTGTCAGAGGCCATAAGAAGATCATTTGTAAGCTTCACTACAGGGAGTGCAGAATTATTAGGCAAGTTGTACTTTTGAGAAATAATGTTATTATTGAACAACAACCATGTTCTCAGTGAACCCAAAAAACTCATTAATATCAAAGCTGAATGTTTTTGGAAGTAGTTTTTAGTTTGTTTTTAGTTTTAGCTATTTTAGGGGGATATCTGTGTGTGCAGGTGACTATTACTGTGCATAATTATTAGGCAACTTAACAAAAAACAATTATATACCCATTTCAATGATTTATTTTTACCAGTGAAACCAATATAACATCTCCACATTCACAAATATACATTTCTGACATTCAAAAACCAAACAAAAACAAATCAGCGACCAATATAGCCACCTTTCTTTGCAAGGACACTCAAAAGCCTGCCATCCATGGATTCTGTCAGTGTTTTGATCTGTTCACCATCAACATTGCGTGCAGCAGCAACCACAGCCTCCCAGACACTGTTCAGAGAGGTGTACTGTTTTCCCTCCTTGTAAATCTCACATTTGATGATGGACCACAGGTTCTCAATGGGGTTCAGATCAGGTGAACAAGGAGGCCATGTCATTAGTTCTTCTTCTTTTATACCCTTTCTTGCAGCCACGCTGTGGAGTACTTGGACGCGTGTGATGGAGCATTGTCCTGCATGAAAATCATGTTTTTCTTGAAGGATGCAGACTTCTTCCTGTACCACTGCTTGAAGAAGGTGTCTTCCAGAAACTGGCAGTAGGACTGGGAGTTGAGCTTGACTCCATCCTCAACCCGAAAAGGCCCCACAAGCTCATCTTTGATGATACCAGCCCAAACCAGTACTCCACCTCCACCTTGCTGGCGTCTGAGTGGGACTGGAGCTCTCTGCCCTTTACCAATCCAGCCACGGGCCCATCCATCTGGCCCATCAAGACTCACTCTCATTTCATCAGTCCATAAAACCATAGAAAAACCAGTCTTGAGATATTTCTTGGCCCAGTCTTGACGTTTCAGCTTGTGTGTCTTGTTCAGTGGTGGTCGTCTTTCAGCCTTTCTTACCTTGACCATGTCTCTGAGTATTGCACACCTTGTGCTTTTGGGCACTCCAGTGATGTTGCAGCTCTGAAATATGGCCAAACTGGTGGCAAGTGGCATCTTGGCAGCTGCACGCTTGACTTTTCTCAGTTCATGGGCAGTTATTTTGCGCCTTGGTTTTTCCACACGCTTCTTGCGACCCTGTTGACTATTTTGAATGAAACGCTTGATTGTTCGATGATCACGCTTCAGAAGCTTTGCAATTTTGAGACTGCTGCATCCCTCTGCAAGATATCTCACTATTTTTGACTTTTCTGAGCCTGTCAAGTCCTTCTTTTGACCCATTTTGCCAAAGGAAAGGACGTTGCCTAATAATTATGCACACCTGATATAGGGTGTTGATGTCATTAGACCACACCCCTTCTCATTACAGAGATGCACATCACCTAATATGCTTAATTGGTAGTAGGCTTTTGAGCCTATACAGCTTGGAATAAGACAACATGCATGAAAAGGATGATGTGGACAAAATACTAATTTGCCTAATAATTCTGCACTCCCTGTAAAGCTGTTTCTGTGCTGTGATGAGCTCTGAAACCTACTACTGCCAGCTTCAAGGCAGAGATAGGTTGAACATATTTAAGATTGAAGTATTGATTAATGGTAGGAATTCTTTGAGCAGTCTTGTAGGAAAGAAGGGTCTATAAGTCACATTGATGATTTGGAGAATACAATAAGATAGTCTTTTATTGTCATTGTACATGTACAACAGAATTGATGAGAATAGGATGAGGAAGTTATTACTGACGTCAACTCAGAAAGAGTTTCAATAAATATCAGTGGTTAAAAACTCCATAGAATTTAAATAGTATCTTTGGTTCCATCATGTTAGCATGTTTTTTTTATTCAGGTGGACTCACCTCAATGTACTTTTTCTGCAGGTCATGTAACTTATCAAGGAGGATGGAGATTCAGCATTAAGCCAGCATCCTGTGGGCAGGAGGTCTGAGGAGAGGCAAGGGATCATGGGCGATGGAGGACCCCTGCAGACTGAGGGGAATGCCCTCCTCAAAGCTGTCTTCCAGGGGAAGTTGAGGCTGACCCGCCTGCTGCTCGAGGGTGGCGCTTACATCAATGAGGGCAATGAGCGTGGCGAGACGCCCATCTCTGCTGCCTGCTTAGCAAGCTACGATGACCCACAGACCCGGCAGAGGATGGTGAGGTATCTGTTGGAGAAAGGAGCTGACCCGAACATCCCCGATAAGAGTGGCCGGACAGCGCTGATGCATGCCTGTGCAGAGCAGGCAGGAAAGGAGGTGGTGTCACTGCTGCTGGAGAACGGAGCCGATCCCAGCCTCAAAGACTACTCTGGTTCCTCTGCTCTTGTCCACGCCATCAACAAAGGGGACCGTGACACCCTGCAGGTTCTGCTGGACTCCTGCAAGGCCAAGGGCAAGGAGGTGATCATCATCACCACCGACACATCTCCGTCAGGCACCAAGAAGACCAAACAGTACCTCAACTCCCCACCATCCCCAGGCATTGTGGACAAACTGTCTCCTGCCTGTATGTCACCCTCTGAGGTGGAGATTGGCACCTCCTCCCCTGCAGGAGACAAAGATGAGGAAGGGATCTTCAGCTTCAAACTCACCTCAGCATTACCTTTACCTTCAGCTCGACCTCCAGGTGAGAAGAGGCCACCTCCCCGTAAACTGCTTAAGCGTCTGAACTCAGAACCGTGGGGCCTGGTGGCACCTTCAGTTCTCAGTGGGGTTCCCCAGGACCGGGTGGATGGAGGTCTGGAGGAGGAGGAGGGCAACAGCAACCTGAACAAGACGATCACAGAGATGAACGGACTGACTGTCACAGAGCCGGTGAGGCCACTATTGTCACGGCGTCACAGCATTGAGACGCACGACCCCACATCCCCTAAACTCATTGACCGATCCTGCTCTGAGGACTGCGCAGGGCTGTCTGGTCCATCGTGGGCTGACAAAGTGCAGCAGCACCAGATCCTCTACCGCAGGAACACAGCTCCAGAATCCCAGGAGAACGCTGCTGGACCTGGGACAGTTGTGGCCCGAGCCCTAGCTCACCCCAAGCTCACACGGATGGAGCACTATGAGTCAGATACCCACCTTTGTCCAGAGTCCATTCCTGGATCACCGGACTCTGGGAGGATTTCGGTAGAACGGAGGAGGTACAACGCTTCCCCCTTGTCCCTGGTCACCAGTTCTTCCAGGGAGTCTCTGGAAAACATCCCCAACTCAGTTTCTCCCATCACTATGCGACGGCGTGGCCCAGGGCTCCTGGAGCGCCGGGGCTCTGGGACCCTGCTGCTGGACCACATCTCCCACACCAGGCCCGGCTTCTTGCCTCCGCTTAACATCAACCCGCAGAGACCCATCCCTGACATCCGGGCCAATGGGAAACCCACCTCCCCCATCAACTCCGGACACAAGATCCTGGTTCCAGTAGCCCCAGCCTCACCCAAACGGGGCCCAGACTTCAAGATGAAGAAGAAGCTGATGAGGAGACACTCAATGCAGACAGAGCAGATGAAGCAGCTTTCGACCTTCCAGGAGATTCTGGCGGAAAAAGTCATTGAGTCCAACGGGGATTGATGAATGAAGACAAGGGAGCAAAGCAAAGGGTAGCTGCAGAGACTTATCAGGGGTTGATTTACTGTGAAGCATCTCCATTAGATCATCACAGATGAACTCAAATTAATACCATGGTGTGGTCTTTAAGGAGAGCTGCACCAACAAGGACTCAATTCACCTGAGAAGAGTTTAGGTTTAATACAGGTTTTGTCTGTTCCTGGTGTGAAACTGTGAGGTCAGTATGAGTTTAATCCAACCAACATTAAAGATCATTGCAACATGCAGTTAGACTCTATCACCTTACCGATTACCTTTCATATATAACATCACATCTTCAGGAATCAGATTATTCTGAGAATATGATGACGTGTGCATGTCTGTGCAGGTTCATGCAGGTGGATAGCAGTATTAAGTTGATTAGACTTCTTTTTTAGGTTATTGAAAAAGCGTTTCTGATGAGACTCAAGTATATAGAGAGTTCCTAGACGTGTACGTCCACACGCAGAGACGTGTTCATAGACGTGTACGTCCACACGCAGACGTGTACGTCCACACGCAGAGACGTGTTCGTCCACACGCAGAGACGTGTTCATAGACGTGTACGTCCACACGCAGGCGTGTACGTCCACACGCAGAGACGTGTTCGTCCACACGCAGAGACGTGTACGTCCACACGCAGATCATGTACAAGATCATGGGCTCTGAAAATAACAAGTAGAAAATATCAAATTGTAAATATTAAATCCAAGAAACTAAATAACGATCAACATGTGAGACCTTATTTTCTTACGAAGCTGTTTACAAACCTGTATTAAATTAAGTAATGGTGCTTTATGTGGCTGTTCAGTGACATTGCGTGACGCTTGTCAGCAGTGTCTTCACAGGTAGTCCTAATTTGTTTTAACATATTAGTACGAAAGCTGCATTTTAAATCAAACTACGTATTCTTGATCACAAATACTGTTCTGGCATCTTTAAGAAACCAAAGTGCTTGAAAATCACTTTAAATACAGTGAGTTATGAGGATATACTTACCTTGTTTGTGCAGAGGCCCGGCTCCCCCTGATCAGCATGGCCACTGTGCTGACATACAAGGGAGAGTTCTTAAAACATCTAAAATTTAAATTAAACTCAGAAGGAAGATTATTTACACCATCTGCATGCCTTCAGTTCCTAATAAACCATATGACATATGTAACTGACACAGCGATCACCTGCTTTTCATACGGTGCATGTGCATTACAACTTGTAGGTTACAGTGGGTCCTCAAAAGCATAAAATGTTAATGT
Organism: Rhamphochromis sp. 'chilingali'; assembly: GCF_963969265.1. Classification (NCBI taxonomy): domain Eukaryota; kingdom Metazoa; phylum Chordata; class Actinopteri; order Cichliformes; family Cichlidae; genus Rhamphochromis; species Rhamphochromis sp. 'chilingali'. The sequence continues at coordinate 39,161,165 of NC_137938.1, read as the reverse complement.
TGAGTATTTTTGAACTAGAAAACGTTGATATTTATTCTTTATGAGTCAAACATCATGCAGAAGTACTTGAAATTTTCCATGCAAAGTAAATGCTGGTATCACCGCAGTCAGCCACGCATTTGACTAAAGTCCTGGAGCAGTCGGTGGGTTGGTTCTGGCCTAGTGGGCCATAATTTGATATACAGTGTTTAATGTCTTCCAGTGACAGTCACGATTACTTCTTTATAGTGTGGCAAACAGATGAACAGCTTCCTGTTGCATCGTTTTGCCACAGACAAACTGCAGTACCTCTGGATGACCAGTAGGAGATCCACAATATTGGTGTAAAATTCTTACATCCAAGGAAAGCTCGATGAAGAACTCCAACCCAAGATCAGTTTAATGAATAAAAGAAAGGATAACTGAAATTACCCAATACTAGAGCTCTTTAACATATTTGCTCATACACGTGGTAATTCGTTTCACCGTTGTAGCTCCCTCAGAGATTTCCAGCAGGTTGAAGTTGAAACTTGTGGGTGAAGCTCTCCTTACCTTCATTTAATTGTCTGAATGTTTAGCCACAGAAAGCTCCTCAGATTCCTCCGAATTTCTCATCCTCTCCTCCACTCAGACCTGAACTGGCCTAAAGAGAAATAATCAGACTCCTTTGATGTTTACAGATGCACAATTTGCACTGAGGTCATTTCCATTTTCCTCCTGCTACCAGATGAAGACACAAACGTCCTGCTGCAAACTAACTTGTTTTCATTCATAAAGCTGACATATTTATTTATACGCTCCTGTTTGATTGATAACGTGTAAAACTACCTACTGCGCTGTATGTACTGTAATGATCTATAGTCAATATAATAGTTGGTATATCTGTGGAAACCCATCTTTATTTTACCCGTTTCCTGTGTCTGTACTTTCAGAGATGATATTTTGATTGAACTTGTGTTGAGAAACATTGGTTTATTGTTTATGATACTCCAAAGAAACCAGTTCACACTGTAAGTACTGAAAAACAAATCTGTAATGTTATACACTACACCTGTTTCAGCACGAGGGGACCCTGTTAAAGGAGCAGCTTGGGCAGAAAAAGTCAGTTCACTCATTTTATTCTGAGATGTTAGCAGGTTTTAAATCAGAAGCACCTTTATTAATAAACAGGTGGAAAAATCGTTGGAAACTGGGGCGTGTCCTCATCTCACAGCTGAACCTATGACCCCCTCAGTTCACTTTTATTTATATATAATCCTGTGAAAAAACCAAGCCCACTGTTACTAGTTCTATAGGCATCAACATGGTGTTACCCGAGGGAGGCACCCATTGCAGTAGGAATGAGCCGTAGGTATGCAGTCAGTCCACAAGGCTAATCCTAATACAAAAACAACTGTTCTAAACAGGTAACAGGAGCACACAAGACAATTGTAGGTGGGAGACAGACAAGCGCTGAGGGGAATATATTAAAAACGAACACATTAAACGGCAATCCACACTTGACGATGTGTCATAGAAACTCTTCAATGCCCGTCACCGCGGTAAGATAATATAACCTTTATTAGTCCCACGCGTGGACAGTGCAAAGTTACATAGAAAAATTAGAAAAAAATAAAGACTGGAATAAAATATCAATAAGATACTGTACACAACTGTACACAATAGAATAGAATAAAATACTATATACACAATTGAATAAAATAGCATTTGTATTCTATTTTATTCTATGTACATGTAAAAGCGGCGAGAAAAAGGATCAGCTTCCACGTGGCGCCTTCGCTGTCTGCGGTGCTAAAACACAATCCGTACATTAATGGGTGCTGATACGATGAGATAATTAACAAATAGACCAAATAAACAGCCACAACCATCAGAACAGTTCTCAGCTCTTCACTGTCAAATTAAATCAGCCTCAGAACACATGGCAGCAGACACAGACATCCAAGGACGTCGGCCCAGCAGCCATTGGCTATCTGTAAATTAAAACGGGACATTACTTACACTGAGCAGGTTACCTCAGAAGGAATATCCCTCCCACTTTGCCTCATGTCTGTTTTTCAGTTAACTGCCCCCGGCAAGTTTCCACACAGTTTCTTGCTACTGGGGTACAAATAACTTTAAACCTCTGCCAAAACTCAAGCAGAACGTTATCTGGGGACTACCTCACTAACAGAAGGCCACACCAAGCTGTTGTAGAAAAGCTAAAAAGGCCAAATAGCGCTGCTTAGACCCAGTATTCACACAACTCCAGGTTCACACAAGAGATCAACAAATTACCTGCACCTGTGCTTATAAAAGGGAAAAACCCAGCTCTGCCTGCCAGGGCAGTTTCCAGACTCAGGTCTCGCCTGTCGCAAGGGTAAGAAGCAACCACCTATATAAAAGTAGAAATGTTGTCAGCATTCAAGAATGTGTTATCAGTGCTCAGGATGAAAGACATCAGCAATATTCTTGGTGCTGTCCATCAATCTGGGAGGAGCGATGAGATCATTTCCACACAATGTGAAAGTCCGTCATTCTACAGTGAGAAGGATTGTTCATAGGCGGATGTTGGTGTGGCTGCAGTCAATTTGTGCAAATATCAAAGCGCTCCATCTCACACTCTACAGGCCTCAGTTAGCATCTTAAACACTGAAGTTAATGACAGCACAAATAGAAATAGACCAAAGAAGTTGATAGGTTTGTAGCTTGAACCCATCTGCTGGAACGTTGAAGACAATATAATTACACCGCAAGCAAGACGCAAGTAGGCAAACTTCTTCATGGTACTCGTGCACGGGAGAGAACCAGACAAACGCCGTTCCTTCGCTTGACCCCAGTAGCTCTCGTCCGTTCTCCCATACACTGTCCTTTTATTGAGGTTACATGAATATGCATAGGTTCATTAACATACGACGTCTACATACAAACAAAGAGTACCTTGCCTGTGTGTGTGTGTGTGTGTGTGTGTGTGTGTGTGTGTGTGTGTGTGTGTGTGTGTGTGTGTGTGGACTGCTGATCAAAGGGTCAAACATCCTTGGTCAGGAAGAGGGTAGCCTCCCCCTCACCCTAGATGGTTCATCCTAGATAACACGGTGAGGAAGTCCTGCAGTTCATCTAAACAAAGAGCACTTAGACTAGAACAGACGCAACTACGTTAATCCTACCATAAAACAATAAGACACGGTATGACCTCTCATGCTCCCAAAGTGCTGTCTAATACACACAAAGTTTGCAGACTATCAAGGATCAAAACCTCTACCAATCTACAACTAATTACAAAACTCTAAGCATATATAAGTAAATATTTCTAAGCATAAATGACAATCAACAATACAAATCTAACAGAAGTATTGCTGCTTTAAAAGAGAAGAGGAGAAAACATGACTTAGGTTTGTAAAGCCGCAGCAGACTTCAGCAACAGACGAGAGTAAAGTGCACAGCAGCAAACGGCTCGCTGTGAGCGCCGTGCAGGAGTGATGACGATCCGAGTGGACCGTGAACTCCCCGTACATCCGAGTATTCCAAAGTCAGAGTGAGGCCGTGTGTCCCGCAGCTGAAGCTCGGACCAATCGGCAGGACGCTGAAGCGAGCGCAGACGGAGCTGCTGCAGCGGTCCAGAGTGCAGAGCTCAGAGAGCTGTGCATAAACGAATGGAGCAAACTTCAGCAACGCTGTGAAGAAGAGTGGAGCCAAACTCCTCAGTTAAGTATCTGAGGCTGTGACCACGGGACTGTAACAACATGATTGTTGGGCTTCATTTCTGTATCTAACGGTAGTTTTAAGATGAACTAGTAAATAACAATTAGCTAATGTCACGCATGAGACGAGTGTCATTACACTTTGGTAATGTAAATATAATATGGCTAATATATCTATTATTATATTAATTAAGATTTATTACAGCAGTGAGCTTGAACTCTGTGTCAAATACTGAGCTTCAGTAAAGATTCAAGTTGCAGTTATTTATATTTCCTATCACCATAAATCTTCAAAGACAAGCATCTGTTACATGGTATATACCGATGTATTATATATAAGAGACAAATATTGTTCATTTAATTTGTTGGCATTATTTAATTTGGCTCATTGCTTACATATATGTATAAAAAGCAAATGTACGAGCTGTGATAACTGTTTCTGATAGAATGAAGGGTAGACTGATATATGAAATATTCCTTTATTGGGTGAGAAAATCAGACCATGTCATAACTGCTGTAAGTCACACAGAATAGATATCAGAGCCTTAAACAGGCTGACGTCTGCTAAATGGGTCAAACTGGGCAGAAAGTCTACAAACACATAACATCCTTATAGAATATGTAACACTATAGATCAACTTAGCTCAGAATATATAAAGCATATAAACAGTTACAGCAACATGATGCAACAAACACAGCAGCTACTGATCCAAAATACTCAAAGCTTCATAGAACTGAAACCAACATTTATTTTAGCTCCATTCTGCTGCTGATACAGACTTTAGGTTTCTGAACATTAAACTTGTTTCTGCCTTTCATAGTGTGTAACCTGAAGGCCCTGAGTACTCTGAGTACTTTCTCCCACACTGGAAACACTGGGATGATCACATTATGTGAACATTACCTAATAAGACTGATTCAGCACAGACAGTCATGTTAAACTTTCCTAGCAGTCCTTCACAAACAGGGAACAGTCTGTCTATTCTCTCCATCTGTCAGCTGCTGCTGGCTCTTCCTCCTCCTCTTCCTCACACACTGCTGAGTTTGTCCTGGTGGATCATCAGGGCTGCAAAGCCTCACAGATGATGTGCAGCAGTGGGTCCCTCAGTCTGTCCTCACTCTGGACACTTGCAGTCGTCACACATGGAAATCAAATGTGTGATAAGCTGCAGGATTCAAACACAAGTGTAACTTATAAACACATGTTCATACTTTTATTCCACAATCAGAGAGAAAGAAACAGAGAGAGAGTGCAGGACAGACAGACAGGTTAAAGTCTCAGGTGTACACACTGCTACAAACAGGAGGATTTAGTGTTTGTGTTATTACAGTGTAAACAAGAAGAGTTCCAGATGGTGCAGTGGACACATGTGTGACTGCTGTGATTAAAGCATCTTTCTTTCAGCTTAACGAGTGAACCATCAGCTCGTTCAAACACGTTAAAGTCCGTTTGGCTCGACACCACCGAACAGAGGCAGCAATATAACACAGCTAACATTAACAGTGCAGTGAATCCTGCTTGTGCCGTGATGTTCAGGACTGCAAACCGAGCAGCATCACTGACTTTCAGCTTGTTGTGTTTGTGGATATATGACTGACTTTAATTATCCATGAAATTATCAGAGTCTCTGTGAGATTAAGCTCAGCTATTGAACGGCGTATATTTAAAGGCTTTAAAACCAAGTTAGTACAAACGTCACTAATGTCACATAACTGTGCCGACATGTGGCCAACAGTCATGTTTTAATGTTCTTCGTTATTAAACATTCGCACATAAATAAATAACATTCAGTACTTACATTTAAAAGTTCACTTTTCAGCTGCTCCGCTTCACCCATCTGCGATTTTTTTCACAAAAAACTATCCACACCCACCGCCGCGCTATGAATTGTGGGATAGGTTGGGCCACGAAGGCTACACCGGACTGGGGAAATTAAGGATGCATTTGGAGGACTCTTTGAGGACAGCCTTCGTTGCGTCGTTGTGACGTAATCAGTCTACAAATGTGCACTACAAAGCATGCGGTCGCTGGATTGGGACACAGCCATCGTCTCACATTGCAGAGTCACGGTGTTAAATCACAGGTTCTCTTCTGGTGTTTATCTCCTGTTAGGGTTAGGTCTCCTTTTGCATTTAGCGTTTTGGCCAATCAATAAGAGTTCTCTAAAGCTTTGTGTCGTAAATTGAACATTTATCAGGCTTCGGGGATTTTAGAGTTTTGCACTTTGATTCTGGGCTGAAGGTGGTTGATTAGTTTGGTACATTTTAACATTTTATGACTGCAATTTAAAAGAAATCTGCAGATTATTTAAAATTAGATTTATTTAAATATATTTAAAATAGATTATTGATCACTGGGCCTTGATACAGGCTATACGGTAATACGTTTACTTTCATAACCAGTTTCCCAGATGTGGATTAAAGCTAGTGCTAATTGAAAAGCCATTTTAACCTGTAGCTTCACGTAAAAAACATTTTTGGTCCAAGACTGGACTTAATACATGTCTGAGCCTTAATGTTTAACTTTCAACAAGTCTGCTCTGATTGGTCCAGCACTAAGCAGGGTCAGATTCAAGAAGTAATGTCGCAATAAAAAAGGCTGAACTTTTACTCCCAGAGATGAGCTGTAAAAATCAATTTTAATCACCAAGTTTTGATTTTGTGAAAATAGTGTCTTTAGGATGGGCTGCCAAAGAAGCATGAATTGAATGAGTGAAGTCCTTTACAACACGTTACAGCGGTGGTTCTCCAATGTTTTACATCATTCCCCACATGGCAGGAAGAAATATTTTCACGCCCCATCTAAAGAAAATTAAAGCCATAAACTCAGTCACAATGAATCCTTCAGTCATTTTTGTTTTAAACAACTTTCATTTCAGATAACTATTTGTAACGTTTGTCCCTCGACTGCTTCAATCGTCTGAAGCACTTCTTCTAAAAAGCAACAAGTTGAACAGGATGTGAACCAAACATGGAAATAAGTCCAGAAACTTTTGAACGGAGATGAAAAATATATAATTTAGTGAGAGTTTAATACTTTTCACTCTTAGTGGCTGCAGTCAGCCTGTTTTTGACTGCAGAGCGGTGGTGTGGTCTGTGATGCAGCTGCGGGGGAGGCGGCTGTCACAGGCTGGGTCTCCGACCCAGCACTCTGAGTTTTCTTTGTATTTTTTGATATGTTATTAGTTTGTGTTATTTCCTATTTGCCTTTAGTTTAGGCAGTTATTGTTCCTGGGTTTTCTATGTTTTGGGGTTTTCTATTTATTTCATCACGTATTAGGTCTGTTAAGTTGTGTTGTCATTTCCTGTTTTATTCTGACAATGTCATGTGTTCTTTGTTCATTGTATTTAGCTTTCCTCTCCTGGTCCTGTCATTAGGTTTATGTCTGTCAGCTGTTTCCCCCCATGTGTCGCCACTTCCCCTGATCACCTCATGTCTGTATTTAAGCCTTTTGTTTTCTTCATGCCATTGTCAGTTCGTCTGTTTATTCTCACCAGAGTTACAGTCATAGTCATAGTCTTAGCCTGTTTATTTTCCACCTCGGTCATAGTTATAGTTTTTGGTCTTAGTACCTTTAGTGTTTTGTTTCTTAGTGTTTTGCCAGCTTAGTGTTTTGTTTCTTAGTGTTTTGCCTGTTTGCTTTGGTCTCTTGGTTCATTTCCTGCCGTCATCGCAATAAAGGTTCACTTTTCTGTTAATCATTACTATTCCTCGTCATCATCTGCTTTTGGGTCCTGTTTCCGCACACATCGGCGCACCCCGCCGTGACAGCGGCTGCACCTGAGCAAAATCCCCAATCATGCCTTGCCGGCTTAAAACAGAAAGAACTGGGTCCTATGTTGTTGTTGTTGTTGATGTGTGTAGGCTGTAGCTGAAACACTGCAGTTGCATGTGTAAGTCGCCAGCCGCAATAAAAAAGTGTACTGAAAAGTGCGAACACGTGGGCGAGTCTGTCGTGCCCCAATCCAGGGTTTCAGCACCGCTGTAAACAATGAACGACAGATTCGCCCATGTATTCGCACTTTTCAGTACACTTCTTTATTGCAGCTGCCGACTTACACACGCTGCTGCAGCTTTGCAGTGGATGTACATGTTATTAACTTCTGCAAATTTCTTTGTTCCGCTGTAAACGTGATTGCGATGTTTAACATCAGCTCCGCTTGAGAACCACTGTGTTACAGGGACAACACCAGAGAGAACATGGGCTCTTTGAGTTATCAGGCAGAAAGCTTTATAAAACATTGATGAATCTTTAGGTTGGTTAACCTTAATGGGGTTTAGACTAGGGATGGGTATCGTTTAGGTTTTATCCGATACCAGTACCAAACCGGTACTTTTGAAGCGGTGCCGGTGCTTAAACGGTGCTCGAACCGGTGATTAAATAATCAAGAACATAAACACTCTCATGTTCAGCTGTTTTCTTGTAAAAAGATAACAATGTTAGCCTTTTCTGCAGCTATGGGGCATATATGGTATCACTCTTGGCTGGAAGCAGTGCTTAAACAATGGAAAAAAACACAAACTTTGTCCAAAAACCTCCCATGTTCAGCTGTTTTCCACTTTTTCTTTGGTCATTTTAGCCTTTTTGGCCAGGGTGAAGGGAGTATCTGCCATCAAACAAGAAGACAGCCGCATGTAGCTATGATGATGTTTGCTAGTTCACCTTACATGCATGCGGGGGTTTAAGTGTTAATAACGTGGTTAGCCTACTCAACGTAAATTACACACCAACAACATTAAGCTACTCACACAGAGAAGAACGGCTGCTGCATCATCATCCTCATCATTTCTGCTACACTGGCAGGGCTAGGGGCCAGGACTCTCCTCTTCGGGTTTTTGGGGGATGTTGCTAACTCCGGGTCCGATAACAGGCACCACACTCGCAGTAGATGCGCTCGGTGTGAGGTCTCGCAGCAAGCTATCAAATACGGCGCATTTCTCGGCTTTTAACAAAATGCTATAGGTCGCCAGGTGTTTCATCAGATTCGAGGTGTTACCTCCTTTGACAGTATCACAGTATCAGCTTAAAGCACTTGTTGCTGCTGAGTTTGCATATTTTGCTGTGAAGTACAGCCAGACTTTGACAGCTTCGCCTTGGGCATTTTTAATCTGTAGCTCTGCTCTAAAAGAACGTACGTACTTGGGCCCGCCTACTACGCTTGCAAAGGTAAAATGATTGGCTAGAATCCAAATTGTATGACATTTCAGGGAAAAAAAGCACCGAAGTAAAGCACCGAAATGTGCGCTGCTTTTCGGTCTGGTTACTACCGTTTATGTCAGAACCGTGCCATAATGGCACCGGATACCGGTGCCATTATGGCATCTGTCATCAGTCCTTGAATGCAACACAAGGAACATAACTTGACAGTCTGGGCAGCACAGTGCATAACCATGAGAGCAATTGTTCCTTGGAGATATACAGGGATATAAATATGTAAAAAATCTCAAAACATATAAATATTTGAGGACAAAAATTTTGCATTTTTCTAGTTCTTTTTTTTTTTTTTTTTTTTTTTTTTTTTTTTAAATGACATCAGAAACAGCAGTATGCGACATTACGTGATGGCAGAGCTTCAGTTCATCCTTTGTCATTTTTTTTTTTTTTTTTTTTTTTTTTTTTTTTTTAATAAATAGGACAGGGGGAATGAATGAGAGAAAGAGGGGGAGAGAAAGAAAGAAAACCAAAGGGGAGAAGAGACGGTGAGAAGGGGGGGGAAGAGAGAGAGAAAAAAAAAAAAGAACTCCTGGGTCACCTGTATGGAGAAAAAAAAAAAAAAACAAACAAAAAAAACAAACAGAGGAGACAGCAAACAACAAAGAGTAACATAATAATAGAGAAAACAAAGCACCATCACAATAAACTAGCTAGTCATAGATATCAATATTTACTAAATAATAAACGATATTGTGCAGCACGCAAGATAGACAGCGCACAGTGTGCTTTGAGGCAGCAGCCAACAAAGCTTTAGTCCGCGTCTGTGAATACCCATGTGTGCATACCTGTGTGGATCAGCATGCTTGCATTCCAAAGGTTTCTCCATGTAATGATCTGCTAGGGAGTGTGGGGGGGCCACAGCCCCGTCCTCCAGGGTGTGAAGCAGGTATGGAGGAGATCAAAACTCCAGACATCCAGAGGCCCCCAGAACACAAGAGACCATGGAAGACCAACAGAGGGGCAGCCGCGCCACTGTTCCAGTAAGAGCTGAGGAGAGTCCCAGATGAGGGCTCGCCCAGCAGCCGCGGAGCAGAAGTCAGGGGGAGTTGCAGTGACGCGCCCGTGAGCTCCGCCGGCCCCCAGCTGTGCCTGAGTGACCGAGCCCCAGGCCGAGAGGCCGGGGGCACCCCACCTCCAAAGGGGCCCGAGCGAGCCCCAGGCCCCAGGCCCCGACAAGCGGCCGCCAAGGAGTGAGCCGGTGTGTACCCGGACGCCCACCCCCAGACACAAAGAACCACCAACACACCGACACCTGAGGGAGTCCGCCACCGGCAGGGGAAGTGGTGGTAGGTGGAGATAGGCCTCCAAACCTTGGAGGGCCTGAGGTGTCCCCAGAGAGGTGGCGTCTGATACCCAACCTGACATATAGACACAGACATACAGGCACACACAGATACAAACATCCATTCCCACCCTCATGCTCTCATATGCACTTACTCCACACTCAACCAACGTGGAGACAGACATAAAGAGACGCTGTACACACAATCACACTCCCCAAGCGTACTCTACAAACCGGGTCTAGGTACCCTTGCCCCTGGAGGGGGGAATTGCACCCAGACCCAGGTGGTGTTACCCTTTTCCCTGCGGTGGGGAGAGGCAGACCACCCCGACTCCGCAGCAGCAGGGAGGCCCCACACCCCAGACCGCAGTCGGACGGCCAACTCCTCCTACTAGCCCTCCCGCTCCAGCAGGCCGCAGAGAATGGGGGTGGGAGAAGACTCCAAACCTCCCTCCACCCGCTCATTGTAGTGTTGATGCATATGTGTTCTAAGGTGCAATTAAAACCCAGGAGGGCATGGAGCTACCTGCCAAGGAGCAGCAGGTAAGCGCATGGTCCCTCCTGCTAGCCCTCAATGACTAAGTGTATTTAAAATTGAGAGGTGGGCAACGACGTCAGGGGTGAGGTATACACCCTGATGGTGATTTGGACTCCGTGTTTGTGCCCACCCCCAAGATCCTATATGTATGTGTAATGAGAGTGTGAATAATGTGAATGTCTAAGTTGTGGGATAAAATTGAGGCAGAGGCAGCCAGAAGGGGACGGGGGGGGGTAGCCTCCTCTGCACCCTGGTGACATACCCCCACTCCAAGGCCCTGCATGTGTGGGTGGTTGTGGAGGAGCGGGAAGAGGGAGGCAGCTGGAGATGGGGAGGGAAGGAAGGGAGGGGCAGGTAACCCCTCCCTGGGGCCAGCTCCCCCGCTGACCCCAGTAGGCACTCCCACCCTACGCGACCCGCCAGGGAAGGGGGGCCCAGGCCCATCAGACCGGGGCCCAGTGCAGTAGCGCTGCACTGGGCATTTTTCTAGTTCTTGAAGTGTGCTTTGACTCTTTGGCTGCCAAAATATACACAAGAAAAGAAGAAGAAGAGATGATCGCCGAGACTCAGTCATTAGAATGAGAAGCAAAAACCAATTCCACCTGTGGGTGGATTCCCTTCATCGTCCAGGGGGGAAGTTAGAAAAGGTTTCATTTTATCACAGCAAAGTATTTTTCCCTTAACCTACAAACGCGATACAGGGCTGGTCTCAGGTGAGACATTGACTTTATTATGAATCTATAATCTCTACTCATCTAGCCTCACATGATGAGTAAAAAGTTGTTATTTAGGCACTGATGGGTGTTTTATTGTTGTCTTGGCAATAATAAAATGAGAGCTGATTGGCAAAGTCCTCCAAATTACTCTTTAATATACACGATTTTCCACTGACTTCCTCAGTCTGTTCAGGTGTGTTTGAGATAAAATGATAAAAATCCAGTCAATAATTAACTCAGTACTTAGCACAGCAGCTTGACTCTCGTGGGCTCAGACATGCAGCAATCTCCATCAGCAGGGGCGGCATCAGGCACCGTGGTCGTGGTTTTACCGCGGTACTACATCACCAGAAAGCAACTGCCGGCACTGGGGGTGAGACACCTTTACATCCTGATGGGGTCAGATTGAATCCAGACAGAGATGATTAAACCACTGATCTTTAACCTGTGGATGCTGAAGGCATGTGATTCACAACCACGCTGCTGCTCTGCTGTCGATCTCTCAGCTGACTTTAATGACAGAGGACGTCTGTCCTCAGAGGCTTTTGGATCGCCTCGGAAAATAATCTCTGTTGGAAATTAAAGTTCAGAAAGATAATGTCCAGAAGACAAGCTAAATGTGAATACAGACTCGTGTTACCGGTTAGTTCAAACTTCCTCTCAGCACAAAGTGTAAGGATGTGGTTCAGTAGATGTGGAGATAACATCTTTGGCATCAGGACAACTTCATCAGGGACAATTTAAACAGGACTAGAAGTTGGAGGTCAGCTGATTGTTAATGACTTGGCGGGAACATCTGACTTTCAAGCATAAATGTTTCAAATGTTAAAGTGTTTCTTTCATCATCTCTTTGGCATCACTTGTTCTTACAAAGGCTGAATGAGCCAAAGGCTCTGAATGTTTCCTCTGAGACTTTATGTCTTCCTGCAGGTGATTCAGATCATGGTTGCTCTGACTGTCATGGTCTTTGGGGTCCTGAGGGCAACATGGTCCAAAGGTGTGGTCTCTGATTGCATGGTGTACATCTGGAGACCAGTGATGGTGAGTCAGCTGACACTTCTTCCCCTTCATATCGTTTCCCTAATTAATCACTGCTCTCTCTTTTAGTTCATCATAGCTGGGTGTATGACGATCTATGATGGGACTTCACAGAGACCTAAGGTCAGTAACTCATCTCTGTGACTTCCTCAAGAAGGCTTCCTCAAAGATCAGAGTGGTGTCTGCAGGTTCCTTTGAATGTGTGCTATGCATATGTTTTCGTGTATTAAACACATTACTTGCTAATTGTCTGTGAGAGCCAATGAGAGAGTTGCCTCATAGAACTGATGAATATTTTCAGGTGTTCCAGGTGTACTAATAGCAAGGTGTGGTTTTCTATGCACAGTAAGAGTGCTGTGGTTCTAAATGTTGCTGCTGGTGTGACTTAACTTGTCACAGCGACGGTCTTCTTCCTGGATGCATCTCAAGCATTTACCAACAGCGACCCTGGGGAGTCAGACCTGGACATAGTGAGCTTTTTTCTTTCATATTAAATTAAATGAGAATGTGTATTTAGAGCACAGGTGAATGCGGACTGGCTGTAACAGCTGTGACCTAGCTGCAGAGGTCTGTGGAGCAGAGATTATAGGTGTTTGACCAACATGCTGAAGAGAAGAGAAACTGTTTCAAATTTTTAGTTAGGGCAAGGGAACATCAGCAGCCTGTTTTTCTTTCTTTCAGTCCAGCCAGGCAATTTCAGGATTTTCAGCCATTCTCTGCTTGATCCAGCAGATGTTGTGTGGCTGTTCTGCAGGAGTAGGCAAACCTGGAGGTTGCTGTGATCCCACACGTCAGGTGAGTCTATCTACTGAGTTTTCCTCAGATCAGTTTATTAGCTACAGTTGACTAAACATAATGGAATTCAGTTCTATTCAGTTTTATTTATGTAATCCAAAATGATGACAACAGTTGCCTCAAGGTGCTTTATATTGTACAAAACGATGCTACGATAATACAAAGAAACCTCAGTAATCAGACTCTATAAGCAAGCACTTTGGTGACAGGGGGAAGAAAAAATTCCCTTTTAACAGGAAGAAACCTCCGCAGAAGGAATTTCTCCCTCCCATTCTACTTTTAAATACTCTAGGAACAACAAGTAGGCCTGCAGTGCGAGAGCGAAGTGCTCTAATAGTCCCTCTTTCTAGTCCCTGTCAGGACTCTTGCTGCAGCATTTTGGATCAGCTGAAGGCTTTTCAGGGAGTTTTTTGGACTTCCTGATAATAATGAATTACAGTCGTCCAGCCTGGAAGTAATAAAAGCATGAACTAGTTTTTCAGCGTCACTCTGAGACAGGATATTTCTAACTTTAGAGATGTTGCACAAATGGAAGAAAGCAGTCTTACATATTTGTTTAATATGTGCGTTGAAGGACATGTCCTGGTCAAAAATGACTCCAAGGTTCCTCACAGTGTTACTGGAGGCCAAGGTAATGCCATCCAGAGTAAGAATCTGGTTAGATACCATATTTCTAAGCTTTTCAGGGCCGAGTACAATAACCTCAGTTTGATCTGCTCAACCCCATCACACCCCCTCAAACAGATGCCACTACCGTCCAATCACATTCAGCATTCTGACTTTTATTTGTGCTTCAAAGTTTCCCTTAAACAGACTGATCATTTTGCCTGTTACTGATTATCATCGATTATGTTATTAATTGCTTCTCATCCTTCCCTTCACTTTTCTGATTTGATGTCAGCTTGTTGTAACTGTTAAATAAAACAGTGTCATCTTTATTAATAATTAGAGAGCTTCGAATAATGACAACACAGCAGAAATGATACAGGTGTAATACCTGGAGATGATCACCCGATGGCGCTGTGTGGTCAGTAACATCATCACAGGTGAGACAGAGTTTTTTAAACCTCACTTCTTGAGATGTGTGAGGCCGAAAGCAGCTCCTCACACTGTCTCTGTGTGCAATAAAAAGGAGATTTTGGACATGTTTTCCTGATGTGGCATCTTTAATGGGCCAATTCTCCAAAGGCAGGTTTTCAATATTTGCTGTCAGAGATGATTAAGTGACCTAAAAACTTACCTCATAACTTGTAAATCATAATAAAGGACTTTGTATCATGGTTATATTACATCTTTGGAAAGATCAGACAGCAGGTTCAATCCTCTGAGGGAAAACTAAAGGATTACTCATCGAAACAGCAGGATATGCGGACTTCCTGTTATACAGGAATGACATCATGAACCTGCTGTTAGTGTAAAGTTACATGAAATAAAGTTTGTGTTAAACTCAGGATAAAACAAGCCACACAGGACATTTTCACGATAAAGCAGAAAGTTTCAGATGAACTCAGAGATGACGAGGGTACCTGTAGAGAGCATCCTGAATCGTCTCAAACAGCATGTTCAAGATTCGTGTTTGAACCACACAGCAGATACACATGGTGGTACATACGGGTGTGCCATAGCTGGATTCAGACAGCTTACCTGTGGATGAGGAGTCCTGCTCAGGGTCCTGGATTTGTCTGAATTGTTTCCAAAATAAACTTCCCTTACAGGAAGGTGAGAGGGGATCATCTTGTAGAGGTAGAAAGGTAGAGATCATAGAATAAATAAAAAAGCAACAGATCAGCTGTAAGCAAAATATTCAATAAAGATTTTATGATCAGAATGTGAGTACACGCAAGCCAAAGAATCCAAAATGTTTACGAAGAGTCCCAGAAATCTTCTGTATGTATCCAGTCAATGTGAAGGAAAATATAAGAAGATAGAATTAAAATCTTCTGATAAATAAATAATTTATTGTTCCCTTTGCAGAAAACATGTCTGTGGATTTACTTCCCCTCGATTTAAAGATGAAACACAACAGGGGTTCTGTTTGAGTTGTTCTTCAGTGATGCTTGGGTTCACCACTTTCAGTCTCCTCCTGACCTCATGTTCCTGAAGGGAGATGGAGGGGGAAGTGTGGGAGGAAGGTGGATGTGGGTGGCAGGGAGTATGAGGGAGGGGTAGACTCAAACCAAGCAAACAAGGTGTTGAGCACCTCTGCCAGGTTGAGGCTGCTGGGGCTGGGGGGCGCATTAATAGTTTTTTGAGGGCTTGGATGCCTCCCCAGACCTAGCTGCTGCTGGTACAATTAATTAATTAATTTGCCATTACTTAAAAAGCCATCTCTAGACCCAGTGGTCTTAGCTAATTATTCTCAGGTTTGGGTTGTGTGTAAGCAGGAGAGGACCTAAACGCACGATTCAAGACAGACGGGGATAAACTCAAAAGGCACGGCTTTATTAACAGGAACACAGGGAGCGATACAACACTGTACTGGGAGAAACTAAAAGCTAAGGCACAGGGGAGACACAAGGAAACACACACAACCACGAGGGACGACACGACACGGAACAGAGGGGACGCTGACATAAATACACAGAAGGTAACGAGGGAAGTGGAAGCACACGGGAAACACAGCTGAGGACAATTACACATGACAGAGCGGGGAGGACACGAAACTGAAAATGCTGATGCCAAGACACGGACCTTAAACATCACACAGAAGGTACACAGAGACAGCCGAGACAGGCAGAGAGAGAGAACATGATGGGAAGAGGAAAACACAGGACACAAGGAGTGGAAGCAAAGCACAGTAACTCAAATCACTATATACACAGTCACACAGAGGGAGACACAGAGGAAAACACAGGGGCAAATCTAATAAACAATACCGAACAGAAAACCTAGGGATCTTAAGAATACAAATGAACTTAATACACAATGTCAAAACATCAGGTCAGAAGTCCTGGGACCATGATAATCATAGGCCAATCTCCAACCTTCTGTCATGGTCTACGGTGGGTGGCTGGGGTTTCCATTAGGCTCCTGAACTAACCTGGGATCCGCCCCTGGGCAGGGCCAACTCCAGCTCCTGCACACCTGGAGCCTATTGCAGGCAATCAAGCCAGAGGGATTTAAACCACACATCGATGTTCACTCACTGCCAGTTCGTCATCAACCCATGTTGGTAACAGGTCTTGTGCTTCAAATTCTCGCTGTGATTCATCTTACTAACTAAGACTCTTTTGTACTACAGTTGCTGTACCCACCCAGGCTCACTCCACCTCCGGACTCGGGATACCTAGTGCTCATTCTGGAAATCCCTCTGTGCCTCACCTGCCTGCCCTCCTGCCATCACACTCCATCTGGAGCCCCGGATCTCAGGTCAGCCTTTCCACGCCACTCAGCCTCCCCTGGATCTTCATCACCCCCCTCTCAAACACTCCAGGTCCCTAACTGCAAGTAAGAATTGCTGCTCTTATACTGGCCACTTCTGAGCTGCCTTCACTACCTGCCTAACTCCTATATCCTCTTCCCTCAGTGTGACTGTTCCCCACTCAGCTCCGTTCCGCTTCTCAGGCCTCGTTCCCTCGCCCTAGCCACGTTCCCCTGGGCACGCCACACCAAGGCTCCACGTCTCGTCATTTTCTGTCTTTGCCACGTTTCCTTTTTTTCCCCTTTGCACTTAACCGTAATAAACTGTTAAATCATCTACTGTCTCCGCTCTGGGTTTCTGCACCTGAGTCCTATTCAGTACCGGCCATCCGCCGCCGTGACAGTACGAACTGGCCAACAAATGGACTCAGCAGACCCAGTATGTGCAGCAGTCTCCAAGCAGGGAGCCATTTTAGGGGCTCATGAGCAAGCGTTGCAGGCTCTCGACACCCGGTGTCAAGCCATAGGCGAGACCCAGGCTAGGATCTTAGCTTCCCTGCAGGTGATTCAGTCGGCTCTCTCCCCTCCTCCAGGCCCATCCTCCGCGTCCCCTGCGCCCGTGGCAGAACCTCCCCAGTCTTCCCCAGCTCCGACCCCTTCGGGCTCCGTGTTTCGCGATGCTGCATTCCCAGAACCCGAGCCGTACTCTGGGGAGCGGGGCCGCTGTACGGCCTTTCTACTGAAATGTTCTCTCGCGTTCACGCATTCACCCCGTTCATTTACTAGCGAATCAGCTCGGGTAGCATATCTGGTGGCTAAGCTACAGGGCAAGGCGCTGTTATGGACCGAGGCGTACCTGTCGGCTCATCCGCTCCCAACCTGCTCGTTTGATGATTTTCTGTGCGAGTTTAAAAAGACCTTTACTCACCCAGTATCGGAGGGTAGTTCTGATGAAAGGTTGCTCGGGTTGCAACAGTTCATTATCGACTTCCGTACCGCAGCCGCCGAGGCCAATTGGCCCGATCATGCCCTTCGGGGAGTGTTCCGTCGCGCCTTAAACGACGAGCTCAAAGACCAGCTCGCTTCCCGCGATGAGCCCGAATCCTTTGAAGACTTGGTCTCCCTTTCCCTTCGGATAGATAATCGCCTGAGGGAAAGGGAGGCAGAAAAGAACCAGAAACATCGTAAACCTGCGCCTCGTACGTTTTCACTTCCTCCACCGTCACGTCCGGTGTCAACATCCGCTCCCGTTTCCGTGGAAACGGACGCCGCTCCGGAGCCTATGCTAATCGGCCGCTCTCGTCTCACACCAGAGGAGCGAGAACGACAGCCTCGGTCGGGCGCGTGTTTTTACTGTGGCTCAGTGGAGCATAGGTTAGCGCAGTGTTCGGTTCGGCCAAAAGGCTCCGCCCGCCGGTAATTTCGGGGATACAGGTGGGCGGATCCTCTTTCAGTTCCAAACCCCGGTTAATTCTACCAGTCACCCTGTGTCTAAATAAGGTTTCTCACCCCCTCCATGCTCTCGTTGATTCCGGAGCACAGCAAAATTTAATAGATTTAGCTCTCACTAGACGCCTTCATTTGCCACTCAAGACTCTCGATCCTCCCATCCCTGTTACCGCATTAAACGATCAAATATTCTCTCAGATAACCCATCAGGCTGGCCCCGTAACCCTCATCACCTCTGGAAACCACCATGAAGCCATTACCTTATTCACCTTCTCTTCTCCTGATTCACCACTCATCCTAGGCTACCCCTGGCTACAGAAACACAACCCTCATATAGACTGGTCTGGAAGTAAAATCGCTAGTTGGAGCCCTTTTTGTCTAGCCCACTGCCTCAAGTCTGCCCTACCGCCGGGTGCCCCTGACACTAACACCTCGGACGTTGATCCGGTTGACCTCACACTCGTCCCACCTGAGTACCATGACCTCCAGGAAGTTTTCAGTAAAGACAAAGCGTCGTCCTTACCACCCCACAGGCCTTATGACTGCGCTATCGACCTTCTACCTGGTGCTCCGCTTCCCTCTAGCCGGCTATTCAACATCTCCAGACCAGAAAGAGAGTCCATGGAAAAATACATCCACGAGTCATTAGCTGCAGGTATCATCCGCCCATCCTCCTCTCCAGTGGCCGCCGGCTTCTTTTTTGTGGAAAAGAAGGATAAATCACTCCGTCCATGCATAGACTACAGAGGGTTAAACGACATCACCATTAAAAACAAATATCCTTTACCCCTTATCAACTCAGCCTTCGAACCCCTCCATGAAGCCACCGTATTCACCAAACTGGATCTCCGCAATGCCTACCACCTTGTCCGCATCAGGGAGGGGGACGAATGGAAAACGGCTTTTAATACGCCCCTAGATCATTTTGAGTATTTGGTCATGCCGTTTGGGTTAACCAATGCCCCCGCTGTCTTTCAGAACCTGGTCAACGACGTGCTCCGTGATTTCCTGAACCAGTTTGTCTTTGTTTATCTTGATGACATACTCATTTCCTCCAAGACCCCCCAGGAACACCATGTCCACGTCCGAGCAGTCCTCCAACGCCTCCTGGAAAACCAACTTTACGTCAAAGCCGAGAAATGTGAGTTTCATGCACAATCTGTCACTTTTCTTGGCTATATACTCGCAGGAGGGCAGGTGAAGACTGATCCAGCCAAGATCCGCACGATCCTGGAGTGGCCCACGCCCACGTCACGCAAGCACCTACAACGTTTCCTCGGCTTTGCCAATTTCTACCGGAGGTTTATTCGCAACTACAGCCAGGTAGCCACTCCTCTCACTACACTCACATCCACCAAAAGACAGTTCATCTGGACACCTGAAGCTGAGGTAGCATTCAGTAGGCTCAAGCGCCTATTTACTTCAGCTCCAGTATTGTGTCACCCAGATCACTCCAAGCCATTTGTTCTAGAGGTAGACGCGTCCGACGTCGGCGTCGGAGCGGTCCTTTCACAGCATTCAGGTTCCAAGGCCAAGTTACACCCATGTGCCTTTTTTTCACGTCGACTCTCGTCAGCTGAACGCAACTATGATGTAGGAGACAGAGAGTTGCTGGCTATTAAGTTAGCCCTGGAAGAGTGGCGTCACCTATTGGAAGGAGCTGAACACCCATTCACCATCTTCACAGATCATAAAAACCTTACTTACCTCAAAACAGCTAAGCGTCTAAACGCTCGCCAGGCCCGTTGGTCTCTGTTCTTTGATCGCTTCAAGTTTGCCATCTCTTTCCGTCCAGGTTCCAAGAACGCCAAGGCTGATGCCCTGTCTCGTCTTTACGACCCAGACGCTGAACCCACCGAACCAGCTCCTGTGCTTCCTGCCTCCTGCCGCGTAGCGTTTTTATCCTGGGACATAGAGGAATCCATCCAGCATGCTTTACAGGATGAACCAGACCCTGGCACAGGTCCTCCGGGCCGCCGCTTCATTCCCACAGCAACCCGTTTGGCTGTAATTAAGTGGGCTCATACCTCCCGGTTTTCCTGCCATCCTGGAATCGGCCGCACCATCGCACTACTACGTCGTCACTTCTGGTGGGCAACTCTGGAACATGATGTGCGGGACTACGTCTCTGCCTGTGACGTGTGCGCCAGGAACAAGACCCGAAATCAGCGACCATCCGGTCTTCTACAACCTCTAGCCGTACCTTCTCGTCCTTGGTCCCACATTTCCCTGGACTTTGTCACTGGACTGCCTAGGTCAGCAGGTAAAACAGTGATACTCTCTGTAATCGACAGGTTTTCAAAAGCAGCTCACTTCGTTGCCCTGGAGAAACTACCCACTGCCACGGAAACTGCAAGACTGATGGTTGACCACGTCTTCAAACTCCACGGGATTCCTGCCGAGGTCACTTCTGACAGGGGACCTCAGTTTACATCCCAGGTTTGGAAATCTTTCTGCTCTGCCCTGGGTGCTCGAGCCAACCTCAGTTCTGGTTACCACCCTCAAACCAACGGGCAGACTGAGAGGCTCAACCAAGAGCTGGAGTCCATGCTCCGCTGCATGGTTTCCCATAACCCGGCTACCTGGTCAGCACATCTCCCATGGGTGGAGTATGCGCACAATTCTCATGTTTCCGCATCCACTGGTCTCTCTCCATTTGAAGCGTCCCTGGGCTATCAGCCTCCCCTCTTCCCTGAGGAAGAGGCTGATTTGGCTGTGCCTTCCGTCCAGCACCATCTCCAGCGCTGCCGCCGCGTCTGGACTCGGACTCAGGAGGCACTGAAGAAAGCTGCTGCCTGCCACTGCCGCTATGCAGATCGTCTACGGTCGCCAGCTCCTCGGTACGCTCCAGGGCAGAAGTTGTGGCTGTCGGCTAAGGATGTTCCCCTTAAAGTTTCCTCCCGCAAGCTGGCTCCTCGGTTTATTGGGCCGTATGTCATCCACTCGGTCATCTCGCCCTCTGCTGTGAAGCTCGAGCTTCCTCCCAGTCTGCGGATTCACCCGGTTTTTCACGTTTCCCAAGTCAGGCCTGTGCTGTCCAGTGTGCTGTGCCCGCCTTCCGACCCCCCTCCGCCCGCCCGGCTCATCGATGGTCATCCGGCCTATGCGGTTCGGCGGATCGTTGACGTCCGCCGCCGTGGTCGGGGTCACCAGTTTTTGGTGGACTGGGAGGGGTATGGGCCTGAGGAACGTGCCTGGGTTCCTCGCTCGTTTATCCTTGATCCTGCTCTTGTCTCTGATTTTTTCAGGTCACGTCGCGGGCTGGGGACCGGTCGGCCGCCGGGTGGCGTCCCTTGAGGGGGGGGGGGTACTGTCATGGTCTACGGTGGGTGGCTGGAGTTTCCATTAGGCTCCTGAACTGACCTGGGATCCGCCCCTGGGCAGGGCCAACTCCAGCTCCTGCACACCTGGAGCCTATTGCAGGCAATCAAGCCAGAGGGATTTAAACCACACATCGATGTTCACTCACTGCCAGTTCGTCATCAACCCATGTTGGTAACAGGTCTTGTGCTTCAAATTCTCGCTGTGATTCATCTTACTAACAAAGACTCTTTTGTACTACAGTTGCTGTACCCACCCAGGCTCACTCCACCTCCGGACTCGGGATACCTAGTGCTCATTCTGGAAATCCCTCTGTGCCTCACCTGCCTGCCCTCCTGCCATCACACTCCATCTGGAGCCCCGGATCTCAGGTCAGCCTTTCCACGCCACTCAGCCTCCCCTGGATCTTCATCACCCCCCTCTCAAACACTCCAGGTCCCTAACTGCAAGTAAGAATTGCTGCTCTTATACTGGCCACTTCTGAGCTGCCTTCACTACCTGCCTAACTCCTATATCCTCTTCCCTCAGTGTGACTGTTCCCCACTCAGCTCCGTTCCGCTTCTCAGGCCTCGTTCCCTCGCCCTAGCCACGTTCCCCTGGGCACGCCACACCAAGGCTCCACGTCTCGTCATTTTCTGTCTTTGCCACGTTTCCTTTTTTTCCCCTTTGCACTTAACCGTAATAAACTGTTAAATCATCTACTGTCTCCGCTCTGGGTTTCTGCACCTGAGTCCTATTCAGTACCGGCCATCCGCCGCCGTGACACCTTCCTTTCATATCAAACATCCTTGAAAGAGTAGTTGTCAAACAGCTAACAGATCATCTGCAGAGGCTTATTTGAAGAGTTTCAGTCAGGTTTCAGAGCTCATCACAGCACAGAAACCGCTTTAGTGAAGGTTACAAATGATCTTCTTATGGCCTCTGACAGTGGACTCATCTCTGTGCTTGTCCTGCTAGACCTCAGTGCAGCGTTTGATACTGTCGACCATAATATCCTATTAGAGCGATTAGAACATGCTGTAGGTATTACAGGTACTGTGCTGCAGTGGTTTGTATCATATCTATCTAATAGACTCCAGTTTGTGCATGTAAATGGAGAGTCCTCTTCACACACTGAGGTTAATTATGGAGTTCCACAGGGTTCAGTGCTAGGACCAATTCTGTTTACATTATACATGCTTCCCTTAGGCAGCATCATTAGAAGACATAGCATACATTTACACTGCTATGCAGATGCGCCCTCTCAATCTCAAATCTCCATTTGAAGTTTCAGCGATCCTGGGATCAGCTCCTGGGAATTGGCAGTAAAGGAATTACCTAAGTCGTTGGATCCTCTCATTTCCATGTGTAGCAGGATGGATGATCACATGTACGAGTATGGTAAATGGACCTCTGATCCTCGGACCGCCAGCAGGGGGATTTACACCTGCGGCAGGAGACACTTCCACAGAGCGGCGCTTGGAGGGAAGCGAGTTGGCAGATGGGGATGAGCAGCCCATGCAAGTCAGCCGTGCACAGCTTTCCCTGTTGGATCGGAGAAGACTGCTAGCGGGTGAGTGTTTCTATCGTGGGCAGAAGGGGCACTGTGTGTACACTTGACTCCTCCTGGGTGAAAGATCACGCCCATTGGTAAGTGTGGGGTTGCTGGCAGGCACGATTCGAGAAACTTCCCTACCATGACTCACCTGTTTAGCTAAGTTAATGCAGAGCGGAGTAAAACTTTATTGATCAGGTGTTAGCTCAAAGTCTTGGTCATCCATTGATCCCTCTGACAGAACCACTACAAGTCTCGGCTCTTAATGGGACCCTACTCGCTGAACATTCAGCTATCACTGTTTGGTAACCGCATGGAGGAGGTTAGTCTGTTTCTTTTCCATGCTCCGAGCACTCCTTTAGTTCTTGGCGACCCCTGGCTGGATGGAATACCTAGCATTACAAAAATTGCTTGTATGCAGCTACACCTAGTGTGACTTCCAATGAACTCCTCGACCCATTAGATAAACCTGACCTTTCCGCAGTTCCAGAAGTTTACCATGACCTCACCAAGGTTTTCAGCAAAGATTTGGCTCTCTCTCTCTGCCACCTCACCATCATTACGATTGTAGCATAGATTTGCTTACTGGCGCCCCATCGCCCCATTACCCATCAGTCAACTGTATAGTCTGTCTATGCCAGGAAGCTTGACATCCCACAAGCTTTGGATGTTGCTGGGACACAAACAAGGTCAAGGTCACGTTTATTTATATAGCACTTTTAAAACAACAGAGTTTACCAAAGTGCTGTATAAAGTCTCTGCACTCATGTCTGACAACACAGATTGTATCTCCTTGCCAGGGCTGACGGGTTAGGGTTAGGCTTAGTCTGTTTGGTTATAAAAAGGGGCAATGCAGTCCAATACAGCAGTGCAGGTAGATATAAAACAGTTTGTGAGGTCCTCAGTACTCAAGCTTGAGCAGAAGTCCAAATTGCTCAAGTCATAGCGTAAGGCTCAGTTATATGTCGCAACAGTCAGCGTGCTTGTGAATAGCTTTTATTGCTGTTGTTGTTTATTCCAGACAGCTTTCCAACTGTCTCCACACTACCTTGAATTTAAAGAGCTGTAAAGCTCTTGGCATCCTTCATGCGATGGAACCATTGCAGCAGGGTGTGGTCTGAGCAGATGGTGAATGAGCATCCCAAGAGGTAGTAACAAAGAGTCGACCGCCCAGCGGATTGCCAGACATTTCTTCTCTACCGCACTGTATTACCTCTCAAAGTCAAAAGTCAAAGTCAAAGTCAACTTTATTTGTCAATTCTGCCACATGTACAGGACATACAGAGAATAGAAATTCCGTTACTCTCAAACCCTAGATGAAATAGCAAATGAACATTTAAATATAAGAGAGTGATTAAAAAATGCAAATAAAATAATTAAAAAGTAAAAATTTAAATAAATACAATTTAACAAGAAAGCTATGCAATATACAATATACAGTATTCAGGTAAGGGTAAATGACATTGAGTGTAAACCAGGCAGAGTAGTGCAAATAGGCAAATAGTGCAAATGGAGATTTAGTAATGTACGGTAAGAGATAGTGTAACAACAAAGTCTTATGAGGTAATGGCAGTCCAATGCTCCACAAAGTGACTGGTAACTGGTGCAGGCCAGTGAGTGAGTCAGAGAGTGTGTGTGTGTGTGTGTGTGTGTGTGTGTGTGTGTGACAGAGTTCAGTGAG
This sequence comes from Rhamphochromis sp. 'chilingali', assembly GCF_963969265.1. NCBI lineage: Eukaryota > Metazoa > Chordata > Actinopteri > Cichliformes > Cichlidae > Rhamphochromis > Rhamphochromis sp. 'chilingali'. The sequence continues at coordinate 39,136,576 of NC_137938.1, read as the reverse complement.
ACCATGGAGGAGAGAGGGGAGAGGGGGCAGAATCGGGAGGGAGTTAAGCTTCCTGACAGCCTGATGGATGAAGCTGTCCTTCAGTCTGCTGGTCCTGGCCTGGAGACTCCGCAGTCTCCTCCCTGACGGCAGCAGCTTGAAGAAGCTTTGCATTGGGTGCGTGGGATCAGCCGCTGTGCAAAGGGCTTTTTTTAGTGAGACGGGTGCTGTAAATGTCCTGGAGGGAGGGGAGAGAGACACCAATGATCCTCTCTGCAGCTCTCACTATGCGTTGGAGGGTTCTATGACAGGACGCATTGCAGGCTCCAAACCACACAGTGATGCAGCTCGACAGGATGCTCTCGATGGTGCCTCTGTAGAAAGTGTACATGATGGGGGCTGGTGCTCCTGCTCTTCTTAGTTTGCGGAGAAAGAAGAGACGCTGCTGTGATTTCTTGGCCAGTGCTGTGGTGTTGTACGTCCAGGAGAGATCCTCTGTGATGTGCACACCCAAGAACTTGGTGCTGCTCACTCTCTCCACAGACGCTCCGTCAATGGTCAGAGGAGCATGTTGGGTGTGCATTCTCCTGAAGTCCACAACAATCTCCTTCGTCTTCTCCACATTCAATATGTGCATGCACTCTGGTCCCGGTCATGTTGCCCCAAACCTTTCATCAGCTGTAAAACAGCCTGTTTCAGTTTAAGAGTTGTTTTCATGCCCAGCTTGAATCATTCTTCACCACGACGGCCTCCTACAGCGGTCGCATCACTGCAGCTGTGGTCCCAATACATCTGTTGATCTCTCGTTCCCCTCTTTGCTCACTCGTGAACAAGACTGTCCTCCACGTGGGGCAGTAACTCATCCCTGATGCAAAGTAGGTACTCCACCCTTTTCTGGGTGAGGACCATGGCCACAGATTTGAAGGTGGTGATTCTCACTCCCGCCACTCAACACTCAGCTGTGACCTGCTCCAGTGACCACTGGAGGCCACCACCTGATGGCTGACCAAGCCCGACAGGCTTCATGGTAATTACTATCACGACAGGCACCAACAACCTTACTGTCGCAGCTCCTTGCAGCAGCCTAAATGATGTCCATTCTTAGCCGCCCTCAGAATGCTGTTGGGTGTGCTAGGTCTGTCCGTCATGCTCCCTGCCACCTGATCCAACTCACCACCAGGTGATGATTAGCTGAAAACTCAGCTATCAACTGAGGTGATTATCTCTCATCCTCATGCATAAATCAGGCACTCTCCCCACCAGAGAGGTGATATTCAACGTCAGTCTCAATAGCTCTGAGCACCACACAATAATGCAATGAAAGCATATTTTTTAAAAAGGGCGACAAAAACCTTTCATTCCTATGAGCTGCAGAATAATTTGGGCACAAAACTAATTTCACTGTTCAAAAACTTGCAGCTTTCACTACAGACTGTGCAGACAGTGTTGGCAGTCTAAACTAAGTCTGTGTGATATAATCATGAGTTACACAGCATGTCTGTAGAATTAACTGGAGTCATCAGCAACAGCAGAGAGCAGCCCCACCTTAAGTCTAATAAGAGAGGACAGGAAAAGAACATTTTTAACAAAACAAATACTATTGTTATTATTATTTAAAATGTAATTAAACAGAAATGTCCGTTAAATATAAAAGCATTTTGCTTATGTTGTTAAAGAAAGGCTAGATATGATATTAATAGATGCCACGGATGTTCAAAAACTGCCATAAAGCATTAAAATAAATACAGGGATTAAGTATATACAGTTCATATGTTATAAAGGTTCATATGGATTAAAAACAAGCCCCATCCCCTAATGACCACTGCTACACTACGGTCAGGGATGCTACAAGGCACAATCCCGCCCTCCTTTTGGCAAATCCGATCACGCTGCCATCTTCCTCATGCCAAAATACAAACAAAGGCTGAAACAGGAAGTTCCGGTTCAGAGGAAGGTCGCGCGCTGGACGGACCAATCGGTGGCTGCGTTACAGGACGCACTTGATGACGCAGACTGGGGCATGTTCAGAAACAGCTCCGATGATGACGTCAACGTGTTTACGGAAGCGGTTGTGGGATTCATCGGGAAACTAGCGGATGATACCGTGGAGACAAAGACTATCACAACGTTTCCCAACCAGAAGCCGTGGGTGGATAAAACCATCCGCGATGCTCTGAGATCCCACACCGTTGCCTACAACACGGGACTCACGACGGGGGACATGGACCCGTACAAAGCCGCGTCATATAACGTGCGGAGGGCGGTGAAAGAGGCGAAGCAGCGCTACGGGAGGAAACTAGAGTCACAACTCCAACAGAGTGACTCTAGGAGCCTGTGGCGGGGACTAAGGACAATAACGGACTGTAAAGCACCAACAACCGGTATGACGAACGCGGCCGTGACTCTGGCAGACGAGCTGAACACTTTCTATGCTCGCTTCGAGGCTGCAGCTAAGGACTCCAACAATGCTAGTGTTAGCGGCGCTAACGGCTGCAGACAGGGAGATACTGCCAGCACCGGAAACGTGCTCGTCATCTCCGAGCATGAAGTAAGGAGAGCCTTCAAGAGAGTGAACACCAGGAAAGCAGCAGGACCAGACGGCATCCCAGGTCGTATCCTCAGAGACTGCGCATACCAGCTAGCTCCTGTGTTCACTGAGATATTCAACATCTCTTTATCTCAGTCGGTGATCCCCACATGCTTCAAGGAGTCCATCATTGTTCCTGTCCCGAAGAAACCCCACCCTGCTTCTCTCAATGACTATCGCCCTGTAGCCCTCACCTCAGTAGTGATGAAGTGCTTTGAACGCCTGGTCAGAGACTTCATCATTTCTTCACTACCAGACACACTGGACCCACTACAGTTCGCTTACCGTCCAAATCGTTCCACAGACGATGCCATCTCTCATCTCCTCCACACATCACTCACTCACTTGGACACTAGAAGGGGGAATTATGTTAAAATGCTCTTCATAGACTACAGCTCTGCATTTAACACCATAATTCCCTCCACACTCACCACCAAGCTGGAGCATCTGGGACTCAGCTCATCTATGTGTCAGTGGATCTCCAACTTCCTAACTGGCAGACCACAGGCAGTAAGGATGGGCGGACATGTCTCAGCCTCCACCACTCTCAGCACTGGAGCCCCCCAGGGGTGTGTTCTGAGCCCCCTGCTGTACTCTTTGTACACATATGACTGTGTGCCCACTACCAGCTCCACCACCATCATCAAGTTTGCTGACGACACCGTCGTGGTGGGCCTGATCTCTGATAACAACGAGACGGCCTACCTGAAGGAGATTAGGAATCTGGAGAACTGGTGCCAGAGGAACAACCTCCTTCTAAACGTCAGTAAGACAAAGGAGCTGATAGTGGACTTCAGCACTAAGCAGGAGAGGAACTACCAGACCCCCGTCATCAACGAGTGCCCAGTGGAGAGAGTGGACAGCTTCAAATACCTCGGAGTTCACATCACGCAGGACCTGTCATGGTCCTGTCACATCAACACCGTGGTGAAAAAGGCCCGACAGCGTCTCTACCACCTCAGACGCTTGAGAGACTTCCAACTGCCCTCCAAGGTGCTCAGGAACTTTTACTCCTGCACCATAGAGAGCATCCTGGCGGGAAACATCTTAACCTGGTTCGGGAACAGCACCATGCAGGACAGACGAGCTCTACAGAGGGTTGTGCGGTCAGCTGAGCGCACCATCCGCTCCGAGCTCCCTGACCTGCACTCAATCTACAGCAGGCGGTGCTGGACCAAGGCCAGGAAGATGGTGAAGGACCTCAGCCATCCCAACAACAGACTGTTCTCTCTGCTGAGGTCGGGAAAGCGATTCCGCTCCCTGAAGACCAACACAGAGAGACTGAGGAGGAGCTTCTTCCCGCAGGCGATACGGTCTCTCAATCACACCACCACACAGTACTGACCCACACATACAGTTCTTACACACACACTGGACTTTCTGCACTTTGTTTACACTAATTCGATTAGATGCGTGGTCATCTAATTGAATCACTTCATCACTAAATCACTTTAAGCATATTTGCACTGCAAGAGACACTTAAATGTGGATTGCACAACACTCAAGGTCAAGGTAACTTTATTTATACCCAAAGGCAAGGTAAATTTGCTTTACAGAAAAATGACAGCATTTGGCATCCCTTTAAAAACACACATACCTAGTAAATATAAAACTCACTGTGGCACATATATAGTAGTTTTGATATTTCGAATCAAAAACAGTTCTTATTTAATTCAGTGACAGCAACGGGGACAAAGCTATTTTTATAACGCTTTGGCCTACATCTCGGAAATAGAAACCTCCGTCCTGAGGGAAGAAGCTGAAATTCACCCCTTAGAGGATGGGAACCATTTTTAAGGATTGATAAAGCCATCCTCTGTACCTGCTTAGAGTACAGGGAGGCTAAACAAGACTGTGGCTCACCTATCAGACGACTGGACCATCTCACTATCTGATTTAGAGAGTTTTTCTCTGTGACAGAGGTCTGACCAAACCATGCCACCAAACAAAAGGATAAAACAGACTCAATAAAAGAACGATAAAACAAAGTTAAAATTTTTTGGTCAATGTGGAAGTGAACAAGTTTCCTAAGACAATAGAGGTGCTGGTGACCCTTTTTACAAACTGATTTGCAATTTTGATCAAAGTTCAGTTTTTCATTTATTATGGTCCCAAGATATTTACATGATTGTACTTGCTCTATTTTCTGACCTTTAATTAAAGTGACTCCGTGCCCATTTTGTTGTTTCCTAAAATCAATCACCATATCTTTTGTTTTAGATATGTTCAGCTGGAGATGAGACTCCTCACACCACTGAACAAAGTCATCAATGACTGGACCGTGGTTAATTTCACCCTCTTTCAGTAAGCTGACAATAACAGAGTCATCTGCATATTTAATAATGACCCTGTTTTCATGTCTGCCCTGACAGACAGAACCCCATTTATTCTCACTCTTTGTGACCTGTCAGTTAGAAAATCTAAAATCCAGCCCACCAGGTTTTTCCTGATTTCAAACTGTTCTAAAAGTCTTTTAATTAAAATATGGGGCTGTATTGTATTAAAAGCCGAAGAAAAATCAATGAAAAGAAGTCTTGCAAAAGTCCCTTTACTCTCTACATGTTTAAGAATTAGATTTAGTAAAGTCAAAAGTGCGTCCTCCACTCCTCTGTTGGGCCTGTATGCAAACTGCATTGGATCCAGCTGATGTTCAGTCTCTTCATAATCACATTTCTGATGATTTTTTCAAAGACTTTCATGACAACTGAAGTGAGGCAACAGGCCTGAAGTCGTTTAGATTTAGGGACAGGAACCACGACTGCTTCTTTGCAAAGAGAGGGCACATGTTGTGTTTGCAAGGATTTGTTAAAAATAACCTGAAATATAGGACTGAGTTCATCAGCACAAGATTTAATTAGGCGGCCACTAATATTATCAGGACCCTGGCTCTTGTTCACATTGACTGTATGAAAGGCCTTTTTAACATCGCTGAGTTCAATGATAAAGTGCTGAGTATCTCTCAGTTTCTGTTTCAGTTCCAAAATATCCTCGCTAAAATCAAAAGAACTAAAACGAGCATAAAACATGTTTAAGGCATTTGCAAAATCTCTGTCTGAATTAAAACCATCTAAAATGACCTGACTGCTGCTCTGGGGATTTTGAAACCCTGCTATGGTTTTCATACAAGTCCAGGCAGACCCAAAATTTTTTGCAGCAAATTTGCTTTCAAGAAGGTTTTTGTAGTTCTGTTTTGCTTTCAAAATCTCGATTTTCAGGTCCTTGGTGGCTGTCTGAAAATCGGTAACACCCCCCTCTTCAAAGGCCTGTCTCTTTTTCCTTAAACAGGATTTGACACTTTTAGTGACCCATGGCTTATTGTTAGCGTAGACTTTAACGCGCTTACGGGGTATAATCATGTCTTTACAAAATACTGCATAAGAGCTAGTAACATCCACCAAAGCGTCGAGATCATCTCCACAAGACTGAATAAAAACTTCCCAATCTGTAAGCACAGATTCTTCTGACCATATGTCAACATCCTTAGTCTTTGTCTTCTCTCGTTTTAAGACAGTTTTGTAGATGGGCAGAAGATGCACAGTTATGGTCAGAAGATCCCAGAGGAGGAAGCGGGAGGGATTTATAAGCATTCTTCACCGATCCGTAACAAAGGTCCAACATTTTATCCCGTCTGGTAGGACAGGATACATATTGATACAGATTGCCCAAAGTTGATTTAAGGGAGACATGGTTAAAGTCCCCCATTATAAAGTTTGGTGCATCAGGAGAAAGCGCCTGCAGCTTCTGTACTACGTCTGAGATGATGCTGCAGGTGGAGGCGGGGTGAGCCTCCGGGTGAATGTAAACTACGGTAATAAAAAGTTGTGGAAACTCACGGGGGAGATAAAAAGGGCGCAGTGACACGGATAAAAGTTCAACATCTGGTGTACAAATACACTCTCTAACAGTCACAGCGCTACAATAACGTTTGTTCACATACAAGCATACTCCCCCTCCTTGAGATTTCCTTGTTACCCGGGCACCCCGATCCTGGCGAAAGGGAGCTCCAAAACCGTCAATTGAAAAATCGGCGTCCTGATCCAGCTCCGTCAGCCATGTCTCGGAAAAAGCCATTACACAGCTGTCCCTGAAGTCTTTCTGGAACCTGACGTTTCCCTGGAGTTCATCCAGCTTGTTCCTAAGAGACTGAACATTTCCAAGGATAACAGACGGCAGGGGAAACCGACTGACCTGTTGTCTCCTCATGCGCAATTTAACACCTCCACGTCTCCCTCTTTTCCTCTTCCTCTTCTCACTCGTTCTGTTAAAATCTTTATGTATAAAATCCGGCATACATGAGGTGAGGTCCTTACCGTCATACGGTAAGTTAAGTTGTAACAGTTCGTCGCGGGAATAAACAATCCTCAGCTGAATCCATGACGTTCTCACTATTGTGGAGCGTGTGTCACTTTGTAAGAAACTGTCACTTCTTTCAACCAAAACACATGCCAGCAATAGAACCGAAAAGAAATGATAAAAACTTATAAAAACTTAAAAACTTAAAAACTTAGGATGCCAAGCTCTCACTCACTGCCGGTCGTTGCGTGCGCATGCGCCCAGTTCAGTGGACACTGGACATCATATTTCTTCATATCCACTTAATACTGTACAGCTGCTGTTATTGTATATATATATTTATATTTCTTCATACATTCTTATATAGTTCTATACTGTGTATTGTGTATTTTGTTGTACAGTTATTTCATTTTCAACTTTAATTTATATATTTTATCTTATTCTTTCCCAGTTAAATTTACCCTTCATTCTAAATTGTTGTTGTACAGTTATTTCATTTTTAACTTTAATTTTTATATTTTATTTTATTCCTTCCTAGTTAAATTGACCCTCTTTAATTTTCATATTTATTTCCTATGTTATTCATAGCCTTTTTTTTTTTCTTTAGGTCACGAGCAGTTGTGTAAGCATTTCACTGCATATCATACTGTGCATGACTGTGTATGTGACAAATAAAATTTGAATTTGAATTTGAATTTGACTGCATCTTCTGAAAAAGTTTCGTCCGGGCTCTTATTGAGCAGCTGCTCAGTCTTCTAATTCAAACAATCAACAGAAAATTTCACTGAGAGATTTTTATATCAGGCTTTTAAAGCTGTGGTGTTAATTTTTAAGTAACATGAGCCGAGAGGCAGCAGCAATGCTAGGCTAACACTAGCTAGCTAGCAAGTTCATAAACCTGGTGCTAAACTGAGAGAAGGCACATAAACAATTTGAATAAGTGTAAACATTTGCTCACCAAATCAGTTTATCATGTAAAGAATCGCAGCAATGACAACAATAATCTAAGCTGAAGATTCTCCAGCTTCACCCAGTGTTGCCAACTCCTTAGTAAGGAAAATCGCTATTGGCTAAAAGTATTGGCTAAAAGTCGCTAGAATTCGCTAGATGATGTCATCACCTTATTTACATAATTGGTCATGCTTGTGTAATTGTAACCACCGCTGTAGGAGAAAGAAATAACATTGTGGAAGAGACAAAGTAAAAAACACCCTAAATGCATTTAGAATATATTTAGAACCACAAATTAATAACTGCTAAAAGAAATGTTTGGGTTTTTTCTGTCACAATTCAAACCCTGCATTATCTGAGCTTGGGACTAGCAAAAGTGACCCGAAGTGGCGGAGTTCCACATGTGTGTGTGTGTGAGTAGTTTTAAACCTTGTGATCCACCAAAAGTAACAGTAAAAAAACTTCAGGTGGGAGCAGCAGCTTCGCTCATTCGTGATTCATTTGCAGTAAGTATGCATAGGTGTGAACATCTGTTGCTCTGACAGAAGCTGGGGGCAACTGCTGCGTGATGACTATCCGCCACCTTTGAGCGCTTTGGCACGGGTGAGCTGACCACGGCAGCACCGGCTGCTTGTTGAGAGTAAGAGCGATTTGCGCTTTCGCTTAAAAAGTCGTCATAGGTCTCCAATAACACCAGCAGAAGTCATCCGATTTGTTGCTAGTCGCTTTTAAGGAAAAAGTCACTAAGGGGGTGTGAAAACTCACTAAATGTTGCGAAAAGGTTGCAACACTGGCTGCACCCATGTTTGCACAACATACACAAGGAGGAAAAAGTGGGCACCATGAACATGCAGGCTGATCTGTGCTAGGGAGGAGGAATGCAAAACCAAGACCATTTTGTCATCTGCTGATTTCGAGAGAGTGATTCATGCATTCATATCATCTAGGCTTGACTATTGCAATAGTCTCTATTTTGGTATTAACCAGGTCCTACTCTCTCGTTTGCAGCTGGTTTAGAATGCGGCTGGCCCGACTCCTAACAGGCACTCGCAAATTTGAACATCTCCTCAATCCTGGCATGTTTGCACTGGTTACCAGTATGTCGTAGAATCGACTTCAAGATTTTGTTTTGTTTTTAAATATCTGAATGTATTAGCTCCATCTTATGTCTCGAACCTTTTATGTGGCTGTGTGGCAGGATGTAGGACCCAAACACAGGACACACAACATGGGAAGTTAATTGAAAACAGCAGCTTTATTGCTGGAAATAATTCTACACATTTACAGAAAATCAAACCAAAACAAGGAATTAGAAATAAGAAACTCAAACCTGATAATTGGAGGTGAGCTTCCCTCCCTCCAAGACATCTACAGGAAGCGCTGCCTGAGGAAAGCGGGGAGGATCATCAAGGACTCCAGTCACCCCAGCCATAAACTGTTCAGACTGCTTCCATCAGGAAGGAGGTTCTGCAGCATCCGGTCCCGTACCAGCAGACTGAGAGACAGCTTCTTCCATCAGGCCATCAGACTGCTGAACACGTCATAGACACCTCAGCTTCACTACTGGAACTTCAACATTATGCACTCCACACTGTATATAAATGCCACTTGTTTTGCACATATTCAACTCTGTATATTTTATATATTTTATTATTATTATTATTATTATTATTATTTTTTATTATTATTATTTTTTTTACTATTTAATTTGTAAAAATGTGTATACACACACACGTAGGAAAATATTTAGTATACACATCCAGAAATGCATACACTATTATATATTGTACATATATTTATTAGTTTCAGGTTGGCCATTCTTGTATTTTGCTCGTTTGTGTTGTTGTGTTTGCACATCTCTGTTGCTTGTGGGGCTCGCACACAAGAATTTCACTCGCATGTGCTGTGCCAGTGTGCCTGCACATGTGATGTGACAATAAAAGTGATTTGATTTGATAAAAGTCTGACAGCAGCAGAAGGGACGAGCTTCTGTTACGTCCCCTGATACAGTTGGGTTGGAGGAACCTGTTGCTGAAGCTGCTCTTCAATTACAATTATTAAATAAAATATGGCCTACTGTCTACAATCTACAATAAATATAAATATAACTATTCAATGCCCTCTTCACCCACAGGAACCTTTAAAAGGCACTCGAGATGCTTTTGGCTGGCACGTCATCGAGCGGAAACACGGGTAAGACAATCGTATCCGAAAGGTAAGTGTTAAAGTACCGTTTTAAACAGCACCAGCTGGAAGACCGCTCACAAGAAAAACCTGTAACCAAATAATCAACAGCATAACAGACCTTTGTATGAGTACTGTTTGCTGTAATATAAATATGAAAATCACTCATGTATGTTTCTGTGGTTAAGGAATGAAGATGACCTTGGTCACAATGCCAAAGACTGTTGCTAACTCTGAAAAAGGACTCTGCTACATAAGGAGTACTTTTATGTTTGACACTTTGGGTGTATGAGGAAACTTTTGACTCGTTTCCAAGTATTTGTGATGTGTAGCGCTGAAACGCTACTCAACAGGAATTCATCATTTTGTCACATGACTGAATCTTTGTATTGTTTTGCCTTTGAGGTTTATTTAAGTACTTTAGGAAGCATCCAGGGACTTTTACTTGTTGTAAATACATAAATGGGTAAATCAGGTCATTCAGTCATCACAGAGTAGCTTTTCTCTATGTTTTCAAGTGTTGAAACCAACCTTGGACTGAAATAAAAGCGATGAAGTGAGTGGTTTGTTTTCATTTTTACAATAACACAAAGTTTGTGTGAAGTCTTTAATATTCTAGAAAAACATCTGACTGCACAAATATGTTTGGACTTGACATCACTGAATTTCCACGAAGCTGCTCAACTGTTAAAAATAATTTAGATTCGATGCTTCCTCTTATGAAACTATGTGACCAGCATGCGTGGCTGCTGACCTGAATATAGAGCCAGCTTTAACTCACTGTGCATATTTAAAAGGATTAACTGTGGAGCAGAAACAGCAGCTAGTATTTCCTCCTACATATAAGCAAATATTTAAACTCTGATTTATGGAGCACATTTCAGGTCAGAGGTCATCAGGGAGGAGAGTTGCTGATATGGTGGGTGGCTGTAGCTCAGAGCAGGTCATGTGGTAGAGCAGGTCATCTACTGATCGGAAGGTTGGTGGTTCGATTCCCGGCTTCCCCTAGTCTGCATGCCAAATATCCTTGGGCAAGATACTAACCCGAAATTGCTCTCCGATGCATTCATCGGAGTATGAATGTGTGTGAATGTCAGTTGTGCTTGTGCGAATGGGTGAATGCACAAGTTGTGTAAAGCGCTTTGAGTGCTCAGAAGAGTGGAAAAGCGCTATATAAGAACTAGTCCATTTACCATATGCGGTTACAGTTGTACACCAGGTCACCAAGGAATTCCTTCAGTTTACCAAAAAGCCCTTTTAGAGCTCAGGAGCTTCTTCCTTTTTGTGTCTCTACTCTGCAGAAACAATGAACTACAGATGTTCTCAGAGCTCTGTGTGGGGACGTACTTGATTAGAGGTTTCCTGAAAAACAAGAGGAAGCTTTGAGTGAAGTAAAAGCTCTGAATAATTTTATTAAGTCAGCCTTTGAGGTCCTCTTGAGATCTTCGTTAGACATCGTTTTTTTTGTATATGCATGTATTACTGATACTGGACGCTCTATGGTCCTAGTTTTATTGGACCTCTCTTCGGCTTTTGATATGGTGGACCATAGCATCTTATTATTAAGACTTGTCTCACTGAGGATATTAGAGGCACTGCCCTTGACTGGTTTAAATCATACCTCGCTGACAGGTCTTTTTCGGTTAACTTAGGCACCTTCTCCTCTTCCTCTGCACCGGCCTTTTGCGGTGTGCCTCACGGATCAGTTTTAGGCCCTATTCTTTTTCATTGTATTTGATCCCTCTAGGCGCAATCTTTGAAAAATACAATATCACCTTTTCCTGTTACGCCGATGACATACAGATCTATTTTGAATTTACTGATGACCTTGCTGTGTCTCTGCACTACTTTCAAGAATGCAGTGTGAGGTCAAAGAATGGTTCCTGAGTAAGTCCCTTGTTTTAAACATTAAGAAGACTGAGATCGTGGTGTTCGACAGTAATATCCCTCATGTCCAACTTCATGCTGCTTTGGGTCCCTTTGCTAGCTCTTCCTGTGACTATGACAGTAACTTGGGTGTATTGCTGGATAGCATAGCAAGTCCCGTATTCAATTTAAAATATTGCTGCTTACATTCAAAAATATTAATAAATTAGCGCCGAGTTATCTTAGTGAACTTCTCAGACCACATATTCCTGCTAGAACACTTAGATCTGCTACTCAAATACTTGTGACCCACTGGTGTCAAGACAACCATCTCACCCTCAATGTCACAAAGACAAAGGAGTTGATAGTGGACTTCCGGAGGTGCAGAGAAGTACACACCCCCATCACCATCAACGGCGCTGCTGTGGAGAGAGTGAGCAGCTTCCGGTTCCTTGGAGTACATCTGGCTGAGGATCTTACGTGGTCAGTACACACAAACAAAACAGTGAAGAAGGCGCAGCAGCGCCTCTTCTTTCTCAGGAGACTGAAAAGATTCGGCATGAGCCCCCGCATCCTCAGGACCTTCTATCACTGTGCCATTGAGAGCATCCTCACTGGATGCATCACCACCTGGTACGGCAACAGCACCGCTTACATATGTATATATACATATGTATATATGTATACACACACACACACGTGTACATATATATATTTAGTATACACATTCAGTAATGCGCACACACTCTTATATTGTACATATATTTATTCATATAACTCTCAGATTTACCCATCTTATATTTTGCTTGCTTGTTCCCTGCTTAGCTCTATGTCCTTCTCTAGTCTCGTGTTTTTTGTATTACTTTCCCTGGAACACTCTCACAGTCTGTTTCTAAAACCTAAAGAGAATTATGGATTTGATCAACTGGTCTCTGAATGCTATTGACACCCTTTTCTCAACGAGAAGTCTGGGCTTGGAAGAGCCCGAGTGCCCTGGAGGGACTTTCCCTGCCGGATACACGATGGACGGGTGGCAGAAATGGAGGGTCGTGTGCCTGGCGGGACTGTCGATCGAGGACGCTGAAGATATCTATCTATTCGGAACCATGATAACAGGGTTCTTGCTGATCGGAGCTGGCTTGGCCCTGGCTTATCGGAGAATTAAGAGAGCGGAACTGGCTGTTCAAACCCCCCCAAGGCTGCCCGCTGGGATTGAAATGATGGGACGAGGCGCGACTTCTCAGAATGGGCTCATTGAGAGCAGCACGGTTAAGACCTTGGAGACGCTTACGGCTGCCGTGAATACTCAGAATAACACCTCCGAGCGTATATTGGGTTACATCAAGGAGAGGCCTGCTCAGAATAACACCTTTGAGCGAAAGTTGGATTACATCGTGGAACAGCTAACTGCAGTCGTGAGTTCTCAGAATCGGCTCTCTGAGCAAAAGAATGACAAGACCACAGAATGCAAGTTTGATACCATAATGGGGAAGCCCGCGGTTCTCCAACGGGAGATTGAGAGACCAGTGTCGGAGTGTTAAAGAACAGCTTGAAATTCTCATGAGGTGTTGCAAAAGAAAAATCACCATCATAATCCAGCTACCCCTACAGCGCCAGCTGTGGGCTCAAGGCTGGAGCAGAACAACAACTCCCTGATGACTGTTCCTTCCCATCCCATGCAAGGCCACCTGAGTTGGCTGGAAGACTGTTTACTTAGCCTGGCAGGGCGAAGGACACTGTCTCAGCTGAACTATGGACACGCACACACATACATATACTGATACTGATAAGCACTCACTGACGCATCACCCTCCCTACCCCGGATCCAACGCCACCTCCAACGTGGACATCGGGTCAGCTGGAGGCGCAGTCGAAAGATTGCAGCGGTCCCAGATCAGATGTACACACTGGAACTCTTTCCCATGTTGCTGTCTGTGTTTATTGTGCTGTGGTGTGTTGATATCTGTGCATTCCTGTATTATCCTTCTGTGTTACACATTTCGATGTTTTTTTCCTCGCTACCTGGCCTGACCTGTCTCCCCAATGTGATGTTTGTGTATTGTATGTACGGTCGGCAAGGTCTGTCATCTCGGTTGTGGGCAAAAGACCTGCAAATGACAAATAAAGGCTATCTCATCTCATCATCATCTCATCATGTTATTTTATTTTTAGACACCTCTGTTGCTTGTGAAGCTTGCACTCAAGAATTTCACTCGCATTTACTGTACCAGTGTACCTGCACATGTGATGTGACAATAAAAGTGATTTGATTTGATCTGATTTATGACGCAACCTAGATCTCGGCTGAAGTCTCGGGGTGACGGTGCGTTTGCTCTGGCTGCCCCGGTACTGTGGAATAACCTCGCTCTCGCTATCCGCGCCTCTGACCTTATTACACTGTTTAAATCACGACTAAAGACCCGCTTATTCAATCTTGCCTTTCCTTCTAGTTAACATTTCACTTGTGATTCTACATTATGTACTTTTATGCTTATTTTAAGTCTGTCTGTGTATCTGCTGCTTCTCCTATGCCTCAGTGACAGTGATCTGCTTGCATACCTAGTACTTGCTTTGGTCCTATTTCTATTTACCTTTCTTCTATCATGGATCATTTTAACAAGTTTCCATCATTGTTGGCTTGTCTGGCTGATCTGGTTTTGGAGACTTTCTTAGCAAAGTCTGGCATGTTCAGTTTGATCAGCAATGGTCTGACCGATTCTAACAAAGAAAACAGATCCACATACTGAGAGATGTTACATGTTACAGGTACCAAAGAAGCCTGACTCTGAGGATCTAAGAAGAGTCTGAAAAGGAACTGGCCCATCTGGTCTATATGTGCTTTGTGGATAAATACAAGATCTCATGGTTCATCCATTATGGTGCTCACAGCAGGAGGGCTATAAGTCATTAACTAGAAAAGTTTAACAGCAGCCAGACCAAAAAGAGGAAGATGAATTTTTGCAGGGAGCTGAAGCATGAAGGTCAAAGTCAGCTTAATTTTTCAGGGCTAAATTTCCTCCTTCTCATGAAAACACATGCTGTGTTTTCGTGAAGGGGAATTGAGGAGGAAGCAGGAAGCAGTCCGGATTTAATCATTAGCTGTGAGCTCAAATACAAAGCAGCAGCCCACAGCAGCTTCTATCACTTCAGCTCAAACATGTCAGCATCTACATCTGCAGCAGGGACGGTGGGCAGCGTCTTCGTGGTCACCCACGTGATCCCCGCTACTGAGCCACAAAACACTCCACAGAAGACCAAGTTCAGCCAAGGACGACCGGAGGCCCTGGGGGTGAGACTCTGTAACTGCTCAGAATCACAGTAATAGTACACAGTGTTTGCAGTAAAGCATCTGTGTGGTGCGTACGGTTGTACCCACAGACGGTGCAGATCATGGTTGGCCTGCTGCTCCTCCTGTTTGGGATCATCGTGCTTCCACACTCTGATTTGGAGATTTATAGCGGTGTCTTCTTGTGGGGATCTCTGTCTGTAAGTGTGCTGAGACTCTGTTGGTCTTTTCTCTGCTGTCACTTTACAATTCTGAGGTTTTATGACCAAACTCACTACCAAACACAGAAAATGCATCACCTTTAAGAACGGATACTAAACAACATCGTGGGAAATCGGCTAAACAGGACTTCTTCCCTCCTGTTGAAATTTCTGAACTAATTTCAGTGATTTTGCATGAACAAACAGATTTCATTTCATTTATTTATAAAGCGCATTTAAAACAACACAGAGTTCACCAAAGTGCTGTACAACAGAATAATTAAACAATGACATTAACATCATCAAACAGGTAAGAACATTCGAATAAAAAAATGGTAACTCTCATGCAGTATAGAAAGCCAAAGAGAAAAAATATGTCATAAGATGGGATTTAAAAAGAGTGACAGTTGCTTTTCTAATGTGGAGAGGTAGATCATTCCACATTTTCGGCGCCACACCACAAATGCCTGATCCCCTCTATGAACCATTCTAGACGTGTGTAAGGTAAGGAGCAAATGATCACTTGATTGAAGGGCCCTGAAGGGTGAATAAAGCTGCTAAAGGTCAGACAAATAGTCCAGCGCTTCTGTTGTTACCTCTGAGCAAACTTCAAAAATTACTCCAGCATGTGTGTTAATTTGCTTCAAGCTGCTTTATACTGTGAGGTAAACACCTTATAATATCCAAGACAACCCCCCGCCACAATCAGGCAACCCCTAATCTGTCATGGTACTGGTACCCTGTTAATTCATGATTGTTTTGGTTTTTGGAAATGGTTGGTTAGCTCTCTGGAGCATTCTCTTCCTACTCCGTCTTCCATGTGCAGTCGTCCTCATGATTTACCACTTTGATCTTTGCATCTTTAACTCCCTGTCTCAGTGCTTGAGTTTTCCTGTTATATTTTGGTAACCTTCTGTCCCTCTGTGTTTTTGTGTCTAGTTTTTCTCCCTCTGTCTCATCTTCTCTCAGTCTCATCGTTCGTTTTCTGTGTTCTCCCTCATCCCATGTTCATTAAGCAATGAATTTTTTTACAAGAGCAAAGGTGACATACACAGCAGTGGATTCCCAAGCGCCCGGTGCAAGGTGCCAAATGCAAAAATACTTCCTCCACAACTTCTCCCAAACTATGAAAGCCAGAAACAAGTTTAATATTCAGAAACCTTTACTGAAGCTCACTGCTGTACTATATCATAATAATCTAATACTAAATATAATACTGGCCATATTATATTTACATTACCAAAGTGAGATGACTTTAGTCTCATGAACAACATCAGCTAATTGTTATTTACTAGCTAATCTTAAATGACTGTTCAGCACAGAAATGAAGCCCAACAATCATTTTTACAGTCCCGTGGTCTCAGCCTCAGATACTCAGCTAATCAAAATGATCTCATAAAAAAATGAAAGAACAAAAGACATTTTTCTCCTTCATTTCTGTCACACAAGGCTGTATGAAACGTTTCTCGCGGTTAGTATCATGGTTGCTAGGCAACCTGAGCAGCGCGACAAAGGCCAGACCGTCCCATTTCACAAGCCTCTCACTTCGGCACTTCTCGCAGTTCGTAGTACCCACACTTCGCAGACTACTGTATGGTCGCTGAATTGGGACACAGCCCTTGTCTCCTTCACTATGATCAGTGTCAGCTGTGCTCCCACCTGTTTCCTCTCCCTCTGTAGCTGTCCATGTATAATGCTTAGTCTCCCTCTCTTCTTTATCATGTGTTCCCTCATCCTGCATGCACTCCCCCTCCCTGTTGTCCATGTTTCCCCTGTAGTTTCTGAGTTTCCTAGTTCCTTCCTTGCTTGAGTTTTTGTATTTTGTATTATTCAATTCCCGAGTATCACCATTAAAGCTCATTCATTGCAGTGAGATTTACTTTAAATATGACTATCCAGAGTTGGGACCAGGAAGCAGAGTTGCAGTCTTACACGCCTCTTTGCAGCTTCTCTCCTCCTGCTACCCCCCCAAAAACCCATCTCCATAGAGACTGTGTCAGCTCCCAAACAGACAAAAAAACAAACTAAAAACCAGCAACAAACAACTTAAACATAAACAATTACAAAGAAAGAACAATAAAGTATCCACATCTGAACCAAAGAGTAAAACAGTGAAATGTGGATGATTAAATATTAGGTCTCTCTCCTCCAAGTCTCTGTTAGTACATGACTTAATAATTGATCAACAAATTGATTTACTCTGCCTTACAGAAACCTGGTTGCAGCAGGATGATTATGTTAGTTTAAATGAATCAACACCCCCGAGTCATTCTAACTACCAGAAATCTTGAAGCACAGGCCGGGGGGGAGGTGTGGCAGCAATTTTTCACACCAGCCTATTAATCAACCAAAGACCCAGACAGACTTTTAATTCATTTGAAAGCCTGATGCTTCGCCTCGTCCACCCCAGCTGTGAAACTCAGAAACCAGTCTTACTTGTTATCATCTATCGTCCACCTGGGCCTTACACAGAGTTTCTGTCTGATTTCTCAGACTTTTTATCTAATTTAGTTCTCAGCTCAGATAAAATAATTATTGTGGGTGATTTTAACATCCATGTAGATGCTAAAAATGACAGCCTCAACATGGCATTTAATCTGTTATTAGACTCAATTGGCTTCTCTCAAAATGTAAAAGAACCCACCCACCACTTTAATCACACTCTAGATCTTGTTTTAACATATGGCATAGAAACTGAACATTTAACAGTGTTTCCTGAAAACCCTCTCCTGTCTGATCATTTCCTGATAACATTTACATTTACAATAATTGATTACACAGCGGTGGAGAGTAGACTTTATCAAAGTAGATGTCTTTCTGAAAGTAATTATATATATAAATTATGGAGTTCCACAGGGTTCAGTGCTAGGACCAATTCTGTTCACATTATACATGCTTCCCTTAGGCAGCATCATTAGAAGACATAGCATACATTTACACTGCTATGCAAATGACACCCAGCTCTATCTGTCCATGAAGCCAGATAACACACACCAATTAGTTAAACTGGGACATGTAAGGTAGTGTTAGGCACCACCTATCTGTGCTAACATGGCACCCTGTTTGTGGTCTCTTGCAGTTTGTCTTAGCTGGATCTG
>NC_137938.1:38930087-39117932 GCF_963969265.1 Rhamphochromis sp. 'chilingali' | reverse complement strand
CAGCACTTCATCTGTCAATTAATATCCATTAATATGTGGATCCTTCCTTTACATTACTTTCATCTTGTAGCTACAGTTGGCAAGCACCTTTTTTTTCTTTTTTCATATGAGCATTGTGGATAAACCTCTGGTCTTTGATGGTACAGTGATGGGAAACCAAACTATGACCTGCTCTTTGTGTGGAAAGAACTCATTAAAAGCCTTCAGTTAATCCAAAATGCTGCAGCAAGAGTCCTGACAGGGACTAGAAAGAGAGAGCAGATTTCTCCTGTTTTGGCTTCCCTTCATTGGCTTCCTGTTAAATCCAGAATTCAAAATCCTGCTCCTCACATACAAGGTCTTAAATAATCAGGCCCCATCTTATCTTAATGACCTTGTAGTACCATATCACCCTATTAGAGCACTTCGCTCTCGCTCTGCAGGCCTACTTGTTGTTCCTAGAGTATTTAAAAGTAGAATGGGAGGCAGAGCCTTCAGTTTTCAGGCCCCTCTTCTGTGGAACCAGCTTCCAGTTTGGATTCAGGAGACAGACACTATCTCTAATTTAAGATTAGGCTTCAAACTCGTTTCTCTAATTCAGAGTCAAGGCTGTGCCCTTGCCATCTCTCATAGGGTGAGAGATGGAGTATACCACGGGCAGGTCACCAGTCAGATGAAAGTACAATATTAGCAGACTGACAGCATCAAAGTGTGACTGAGAGGAAAACGATTAAAAGTTCTGTTTAGTCAGGTTGGAAAAGAGCTCCATTTCTGTATTTATAAAGTTAATGTGAAGCAGAAAGGAAAGCTGTCCCATCATTAGGACACAGGTCTATAATCAATGTTAAATAAAGTGGTTAAATGTACTTTTTTCAGGATTAAATATTCTCTAACATCTGTTCTAAAACTAGTCTCCACACTGTCCCGTGACTCTGGTGAGCTGCAGTTTCTACAGGTTTAATCTGCCTTTCAGGTGCTGCCAGGTTTTCCAGGTGTGCTGACCCGTTTTGTGCTCTGCAGGTGAGAGGCGCTCTGGGAGCCAATGTTATTGCTGCAGTTACTTCAGCTGCTGCCATCATCATCTACATCCTGGAAGCCTTTTGGCCACATTATGCTTATCATTATTATGGTAGCTCTTACTTGAACACCAGTACCCCCGACTGGTCATTCACTCACAACTATGAAAGGGTAAGACATTTTGTTTTATATTGTACAAAATCTTCTACACGTCTGATTTCAGCCTCTTGATCAAAGCTGCTGAAGGATTTTGGGGGGTGGATCTTGATTGTGGTCACACCTCCTCTGCAGGTACCAGATTCTCAGAAAGCGCTTCAGTGCTCTGTGTTCAGATGAGGGAGTTTTTAAAGACAGGAGAATCAGAGGAGCATTGAACATCGTTCTGATTTAGAAAACTACAGACCTGCTGCCAGTAACATCCATGTAAAAAGCAGCAGCTAACAGGGCATCTGAAGGACAGACGTCACTCAGTGGTTGTGTGGCGCAGAAGCAGCCCTGTTATTCTGTGTAAGAGCTGAAATGTATGTTTGATAAAGGAGGGATAGAATTTGGTTATTAGAAAAAGGGATTTCATGCAGTCACAGTGTACTAACATCTAAATGATCCCTGCATACTGGAATGACTGAACAGGTTGAATCATGCCTTAGGTGCACCAAGGTGAAAGAAAACCATCATCACTTTTACTACAGTCTTCTTTCCCAGCGTTCACTAACATGGCCTCTTATGTAGTATTTATTTTACCCTCCAGTGTTGTGACTAAATTATCCAGATGCCTGTAGAGGACAGTGCCATCTAGATGGCAGCTTGAACAGTTGTGTTTTTTCAGGAGCTCCGAAAGACCGCAAAATTTGCTAAGTAACTTTATTCTCCTTCCACTCGAACTATAACTATGGATGCCCAAAAGGTTATTAAGAATGCAAAGCTGCAATTTGTGTCGTCAAACCCCAATGCTAAGACGTCTTCGCATGCTAAAGTCAGTGACCATGGCTATGCTAGCACTGAAGCTGCCAACGTGGGCCTAAACAAGCGAGAACGGGGAGCAGACTCGGCGCCGCCAACTCCATCAAAACAACCGCCAGAGGAGAAGAGAACAAAATCTTCAGAGAAGGAAGATGATATCTCCAATAAAACTATTTTTGAAGCCATTCTGGGAAGAAGAAATTTGAAGTACAACTGGAAGATATCAAGGAACAAAACAGACAAAGTGCAGCTATGGTTGCCAGCTTGATTAAGGCTGTAGAGTTTAATGCTGCAGAGATAGTTGATTGCAAACTGAAAGTTGTTAAACTGGCAAATGCGAATGAACAGCTGCTTAAAGAAAATGAAGACTTGAAAAGAAGAGTGAGAGAACAAGAGCGCTACTGAATGAGGTGGTGCCTAAAACTGAAAGGGGTGAAGGAAGACAAAGATGAAAACATTAGAGTGAAGGTTTTGCAAACGCTTCAGAAGATTGCCCCTGACTCGGACTTAGAAGAGGCCGTTGATATTGTCCATCACTTAGGGAAACGAGTTGATGGCAGAAACAGAAACATCATTATTCTATTCACACAGAGGCGAATTAAAGAAGAATTGTGGAGGCGCACCAAAGACTCTTCAACCTGCAAGCAAGAAGGCATCAGCTTCGCAGAGATGTTGCCGCAGGAGGACATACAAGATCGACAGCGCCTATGGCCTCTGGTGGAGGAAGCAAGACGTGCGGGTAAACGAGCCTACTGTCGTGGTCCACATGCCTTCATTGATGGACGCAAAGTTGAGGAAAGACAGGAGAACTAAAAATGACAAAAACTGAAATAGTGGAAACTTGTTCGCGGTCTGAGGAGCTCAGCATTTAGTACTTTTCTCTTTTTCGTTCTTTTCATGTGGTAAGTGATATTCTGTCTATAGTTCATGTTGAATGTTAACATTTGTTTTGGTTCTTTAAATGTTAGGGGTTTAAGAGAATCTGTTAAAAGAAAAGCCTTATTTTTGTACTGCAGAGGTAAAAAATCAAACTGTATTTTTCTACAAGAGACTCATTCATCTGATAGTGATGTATCTTTTTGGTCAAACCAATGGGGCAGCAAAATCCTGTTCAGCCATGGCTCAATGAGGTCGGGGGGTGTAGCGATTTTATTCAATAACTTTCCTGGGGATCTTGTAATACAACGAACTGACTTGAATGGTCATTGGTTGATTGCTGCAATGAGAGTTGAAAGTTTGTTTTTCATTTTAGTCAATGTTTATGGATATAATAATGAAAGTCAGAATAAAATTATGTTAGAAGATATAACTTCAAATATTTTTGAACTTAAAGATCGATACCCTACAGAATACATTTTAATGGGTGGTGATTGGAATATGACTCCTGATGAATGGACTGATAGATGGCCCCCAAGGACAGGTAGACCACAAAAAATAACCTAATTATAGATTTTTTGATAAACAACAATTTGACAGATATTTGGAGAGTAAGAAATCCAGGAATTAAGAGCTTTTCCTGGTTTAAACCAAATGGAGCTTGTAAGTCTAGAATAGACTATTGGCTAGGAAGTGACATCATTCTTAACCACACTGTTGATGTCAAATGCACCTCTTTCAGATCATTGCTTTATTGAACTGTGCTTAGAATCGGAAATTAGACAATCAAATAAAAGAACTTATTGGAAGTTCAATGCCAAACTTTTACAAAATGAAGACTACTGCAACATAGTCAAAAAAATTATAAAAGATATTATGGCTGATCATCTAATTGTAGGATATATCAGTAAATGGGAATTCATTAAATTCAAAATTAGAGAATTTAGTATTCAATTCAGTAAAAACACAAGTCAAAAGCAAAGAGAATATGAATGTAAATTATTCCAAGAAATTACTTATTGCTGTAGTAAAGATGATCTAAATATCCAAGAAAGGAGTAAACTTATGGAGTTGCAAACTAAATTAGATCAGCTCTACCTAAATAAAGCAGAAGGAGCTTTTGTGCGTTCATGGGCCAAGTGGATTGAGGAGGGGGAAAGAAATTCTTCATATTTTTTTAATTTAGAAAAGAGCAGACAGAAAAGAAATTTTATATCTTCTCTGTTAATTGATGGCATTGAATGTGACGACCCTAAAATTTTGGAGAATGAAATTTATACATTCTGTTCCAATTTATACAGATTGTGATGTCTTTTTTGATCAAATAGATAATTTGATCCCTAAAATTGATGAATCGTTTCAGGAATTTTGTGAATCTGACTTCAGAATTGAAGAGTTAGATGCATCTGTTAAGAATCCCCTGGTCCAGATGGGCTTACAGTTAATTTCTTCCAATTTTTTGGGGAAGACTTAAGAGAAATTTTATTCAAAGCTGTACTGGCCAGTATTGAAAAGGGAGAATTGATGTCTAGCATGAAACAAGGATTAATTACATTAATTACCAAACCAAACAAAGATAAACGACAATTGGATAACTTAAGGCCCATAACTTTATTAAATACAGATTACAAAATTTTCTCTAGCTCAGTTGCAACAAGGCTTAAGCAAGGGGTTTCAAGTTTAATTAGTGAGACACAATCAGGGTTTCTGAAAGACAGGAACATTCATAATAATATCATATTGGT
The DNA here is from genome assembly GCF_963969265.1 of Rhamphochromis sp. 'chilingali'. Taxonomy (NCBI): domain Eukaryota; kingdom Metazoa; phylum Chordata; class Actinopteri; order Cichliformes; family Cichlidae; genus Rhamphochromis; species Rhamphochromis sp. 'chilingali'. The sequence continues at coordinate 39,113,355 of NC_137938.1, read as the reverse complement.
TTTAGACTTACTGGACTACAATGATCTAATTAGTGATGACAGTTTTATTCTTTTCTTGGACTTTTATAAAGCTTTCGATTCAGTAGAACATCCTTTTATTTTAGAAACACTAACTCTATTTGGATTTGGGGATAAATTTAGGAAGATAATAGATATACTGTATAATAATAATAATAATAATAATAATAATAATAATAATAATAACAAGTAAGATAGAGAATAGGAGGAGGATAATAGAAATAGGACCAAAGCAAGTACTAAGTATGCAAGCAGATAACTGTCACTGATACATAGGAAAGCAACAGGTACAGAGCAAACAAGAATTTAAATGAGTATAAAAGTGCATAATATGAAATCATAAAAGAAATATTAACTAGAGGGAAAGGGAAGATTGAATAAGTGGGTTTTTAATATATAATGATATAAACAGCTCTGTGTCGTTAGGCTATGGCACTGGTAAAAGATTTAGCGTCAAAAGAGGAATCAGGCAAGGGTGTGGAAGCTCTCCGTTGTTGTTCATAATGGTTGTGGAGATGTTCGCAATTCTAATTAAAAACAGCAGCGTTGCCGGAATTGAGATTATGGATAATTTTTTAATAATTAGTCAACTTGCGGATGACACTACTCTTAAAAAATGAACATCAGATTCCCCTGGTAAAACAAATAATCACTACATTCTCAAAAGCTTCAGGCTTAAAGTTAAATTTAAATAAGTGTGAACTATTGGCGTTAAAGGAGTGTAATTCACAATTACTGTACGATATAGAGGTGAAGAAGGAGGTAAAATATTTGGGCATCACAATTTCAAAAGATCACAAAGTCTTAGAAAAAGTAAATATTTCAGATAATGTCTGTGAAGGTTCTCTTTTTTGTTTTTTTGTTTTTTGTTTTTTTTGCCTGTCCCGTTTGGCTCTTTTGCATCAGAATTGTTGTCTAAAGGCAAAGAAAGATGCCCAACGGATTTACTTTACCAAATTGACCATCCCAGCCTTGCCGTAATGGTCCATTTGATTCACCTTTTATTGTTTATTTTATTTTCACTTACTGAATACAGGACAGACTTGACTGGGGGAAAGAAGGGGAGAAAGAAAGAGGGAAAGAGAAACAGCTGAGAAGAGGGACGGGGGAGAAGGACAAAAGACAAAAACCAACAGAACGGGCAGAGAAAAAAAAATGCATATATCAATCACCTGGATCACCTGCTGAGAAAGAAAAAAGAAAACAAGCAGAAGAGAACAAGAGTAATAGAATAAACAACATCACAATGATATATGGGAATATGACAGTAAATACTAAATGTTAAACATTATTGTGCAGCACATAAGATCAACAGAACACAGTGTGCTTTGAGGAAGGAGCCAAAAAGGGTGTAGTTTGTGGGTGTGATCACCCGTGTGTACACCTGTGAGCATGGACGCGCTTGTTTTTAAAAGGTTCCTTCATGTAATGATCTGATAGAGGGTGTGGGGGGGGGCCACAGCCCCGTCCTCCAGGGCATGAAGCAGGTATGGAGGAGATCAAAACTCCAGACATCCAGAGGCCCCCAGAACACAAGAGACCAAGGAAGACCAACAGAGGGGCAGCTGCGCCACTGTCCCAGAAAGAGCTGAGGAGAGTCCCAGATGAGGGCTCACTCAGCAGCCGCGGAGCAGAAGCCAGGGGGAGTTGCAGTGACGCGCCCGTGAGCTCCGCCGGCAGCCAGCCGCGCCTGAGTGACCGAGCCCCAGGCCGAGAGGCCGGGGGCACCCCACCTCCGAAGTGGCCCGAGCGAGCCCCAGGCTCCAGGCCCCGATAAGCGGCCGCCAAGGAGTGAGCCGGTGTGTACCTGGACGCCCATCCCCGGACACAAAGAACCACCAACCCACCGATGTCTGAGGGGGTCCGCCACTGGCAGGGGAAGTGGTGGTGGGGGGAGATAGGCCTCCAAACCTTGGAGGGCCTGAGATGTCCCCAGAGAGGTGGCGTCTGATACCCAACCTGACATATAGACACAGACATACAGGCACACACAGATACAAACATCCATTCCCACCCTCATGCTCTCATATGCACTTACTCCACACTCAACCAACGTGGAGACAGACATAAAGAGACGCTGTACACACGATCACACTCCCCAAGCGTACTCTACGAACCGGGTCTAGGTACCCTTGCCCCTGGAGGGGGGAACTGCACCCAGTGAAGGTTCTCAGTCATCCAGGTCATCGTAGTCAAAGGAGCTTGCAAAGAAAAGTGTCTGGACTTCTTTAAGTTGCTTGAAGACGTTTCACCTCTCATCCGAGAAGCTTCTTCAGTTCTAAGCTCAAATGGTGGAGAGTCCCAGATATAAACCCGGTGGGAGTTTCCCCCCACAGAGGGACAAAAGGACCCCTGATGATCCTCTAATCGCCTGAGCCAAGGTGTGAAACTGGGTGTGGGTCCCAATCAGCCAGAGTTTCGGGTGAATGTGCAGTAGTAGCAGCAAGCAGGTGAATTCTGTACATTAATATGAATAGATATCTGACTATTTTACAGGATAGACAATATAAACATATTTAAAATTAAAGGAATTGAAATGTACATTGTGCCTTGGTTTAGTGTCTGGAAGAGTCCTGACTCAGTCAATTATAGATGATGTGAGAGGGCGGGTGTGTGTGTTTAGGGCACGGATGGCTTGGGGATAGAAGCTCCTCTTGAGTCTCTCTGTCCTTGCCCGGAAGATGCGGAACCTTCTACCAGATTGCAGAAGTTGGAACAGTTTGTTGCCAGGATGGGACGGGTCCTTCAGTATCTGCGCTGCTCTAGTCCGGCATCTCCTGGTGTAGGTGTCCTGAAGCGGGGGGAGAGCAATCCTGCAGCAGCGTTCTGCTGTACGGATCACTCTCTGGAGAGCTTTTTGGTCCTTCACACAGCTGTTCCCAAACCACGATGTCATGTTCTGTGTGAGGATGCTCTCCACAGCGCCTGTATAGAAAATCCTGAGGATCTTTGGAGAGACCCTGAACTTCCTCAGTTGTCGTAGGTGGTACAGGCGCTGCCTAGCATTTTTGGTCTGGACCTGAATGTGGGCAGCCCATGTCAGGTCTGAGGAGATGTGGACACCAAGATACTTGAAGGACTGCACCCTCTCCACTGGAGCTCCATTGATGATAATGGGCTTGTAGTCTCTGTGCTGACCCCTTCTGAAGTCCACCACCAGCTCCTTGGTCTTGCTGACGTTCAGCTGGAGGTGGTTGTCCTGGCACCACGATGCCAGAACAACCACCACCAGCTCCTTGGTCTTGCTGACGTTCAGCTGGAGGTGGTTGTCCTGGCACCACGATGCCAGATTCTTCACTTCATCCATGTAGGCCGCCTCATCGTTGTTGGAGATGGCACCCAACACCACTGTGTCGTCAGCAAACTTCACAATGGTGTTGGAGCCATGGGTGGCCACACAGTCTGAAGTGTAGAGGGAGTAGAGCAGTGGCGAGAGGACACATCCCTGAGGTGCTCCTGTGTTGATGGTGATGCTGTTGGAGAAGCACCTGCCCACCCTCACCACCTGAGTTCTGCCAGTGAGGAAGTCCAACACCCATGCACACAGACGGCTGTTAGGTCCCAGATCCCTGAGCTTTGTGAACAGTCTGCAGGGCACTATTGTGTTAAACGCTGAACTGTAATCAACAAACAGCATTCACACATAGTTACCCTGTTTCTTGTCCACGTGGCTGAGAGTGGTGTGTAGGACGTGGGCGATGGCATCCTCTGTGGATCTGTTGGATCTGTCGGCGAACTGCAGCGGATCTGTGGTGTCTGGGATGGAGGAGGAGATGATGTTCTTCAGCAGCCTCTCAAACACCTTCATTACTACCGAGGTCAGTGCAACTGGCCGGTAATCGTTCAGGGATGAGGGTTTGCTGTGCTTGGGCACAGGGATGATGGTGGATCTTTTGAAGCATGTGGGGACCACAGACTTCGCCAGGGACTCGTTGAAGATGTAAGTGAACACACCTGCTAGCTGGTCAGCACAGCAGCGCAGCAGACGGCCGGTGATGCCGTCTGGCCCCGCCGCTTTCCTTGTGTTCACTCTCCTCAGTGCCGCTCGGACGTCATGCTCCGCGATGCTGGTCACCGGTCTCTCGCTGATGACGTCACTGTCCTCGGTAGTCAGGCGGTAGATAGCATTAGCCGCCTGGCTAACCTCGAAACGGGCGTAGAACCGATTCAGCTCGTTGGTGAATGCAGAGTCGGTGTTGATCGGCGCAGTGTCCCTGGCTTTGTAGTCCGTAATGGTGCGTAGTCCGTGCCACATACTCCGTGTGTTGCCCTGGTGGAAGCGGGACTCCACACGTTCCCGGTACCGGCGTTTGGCATCTCTCACCGCGCGCCGCACGCCGTATGAGGCCGCTTTGTAGGCGCTCATATCGCCAGTGGCGAGACCCGCGTTGTAGGAGGCGGTCCTGGCGTTTACTGCAGTGCGGATCGATCTGTCCATCCACGGTTTCTGGTTTGGGAATGTGGTGACTCTCGCAGTGGGGATAATCTCCTCCGCTAGCATATTGACGAAGCATACTGCTACTTCCGTAAACTTGTTGATGTCGACTACGCATGCTCTGAACATGTCCCAGTCTACGTCGTTGAGTGCGTCCTGTAGCGTAGCTTCTGATTGGGCAGTCCACCGTTTTACTTCCTTCGTGGTCACGTCTTCCCTCCGTATGCTTTGTTTATACTGGGGAATGAGGAAGATGGCGTTGTGGTCAGACTTCCCAAAAGCCGGGTGTGAGACAGCTTTGTAGCCCTGCTTGTATGGCGTGTAGCAGTGATCCAAAATCCGATCCCCTCTCGTTGGACACGAGACATGCTGGTAAAAGTTTGGCATGACTTGTCTGAGGTTCGCTTTGTTAAAGTCTCCTGCTACAATGAGGGCTGCGCCCGGGTCCTTGTTTTGAAGCGAGCTCAGCACATCATGTAATTCGGACAAAGCCATACCTGTGTCCGCTTGGGGTGGGATGTAGACCGCCGTGGCGATGACTGAGGTGAACTCACGGGGCAGATAGAAAGGGCGGCACTTAATGCTCAGGAACTCCAGATGTGGCGAGCACCCGCTGGAGAGAGTAGAAATGCTCCTGGCATCACACCACTTTCTGTTTACCATGAAAAAAAAAATAATTTCCCCCAGGGATCAATAAAGTATTCTGATTCTGATTCTGATTCTGATTCTGAAACACACTCCCCCACCTTTGGTTTTGTTCGACTCTGCCGTTCTGTCCGCGCGGAGCACAAAGAATGAATCCGACGGAGTTACGGCCTGGTGGGGGTCAGCCATGTCTCCGTGAAGCACAGAATGTTGCAGTCCCTCATGTCACGTTGGAAGGTGACCCTTGCTCTTAGGTCATCAAGCTTGTTCTCCATGGATTGTACATTGGCCAGTAGGATACTGGGCAGTGGTGCGCGATGCGCCTGCTGTCTCAGTCTGTTCCTAATACCAGCGCGTTTTCCCCGGCGCTTCTTTGTTCTGCGCCTCGGATGAGCGGCCCCTCCTTTGTTGTTCTCCGCGCCGCGTAGAATCTCTGGCGGCCAGGAAGGGTCAGGTTTAAAAGTGTCCAAGATTAGATGTGCAACCTTGGCACCGATGTTTACAAGTGATCCGCTGTCGTATACTATAAGACTAGAGGATTTTGGGATGAAAACCAGAGCAAAAAATAAGTAAAAAACAAGAAAAGTGGATAGTCGGAGCGGAGCAGTCAGTAAGGCGTCTGGACGTGGCCGCGCCATCTTGGAAAATGGGTGACACGGGGGAGCCCATGGCACAGCCATGTTTTTGTCTGTAGAAACCCTCGTTGTACTTGAAATATGTAGTGGTGAGGCAGAGGTCTAACAGTGTGCAGATCTGATCGGGTGTGAAGTTGGTCCTGTCCTCCAAGGAGCTGTCTTCTTGTAGTCGTTTTCTGACAGTCTCCACGGCCTCCGTGGTGGGTATGCAAGTGAAGAGAAAGACTACATCAAAGGACACCATGGTTTCATCTGGATCCAGGGTAAGTTTCTGGACCTTGTCGGTGAAGTCGGTGGAGTTCTTGATGTGGTGTGGGGTGTTCCCCACGAGAGGCGCAAGGATGGTAGCAAGGTGTTTAGCAATGTTATAAGTGGCTGAGTTTATGCTACTGACTATGGGTCTGAGTGGGACAGCTTCCTTGTGGATTTTAGGAAGTCCGTAGATGCAGGGTATGGCATCCCCTGGGTAAAGGCGGTGATATGTAAGGCGGTCAATAATTTTGTCCTTTTCAAGGTCTTGAAGGCAAGCTATAACTTTCTTTTTGTAGCTGTTTGTGGGGTCTCGCTTTAGGGCTTCGTAGGTATTGTTGTCACTGAGGAGAGTAGTGATCTTTGTATGGTAATCTGTAGTTTTTAGGACCACAGTGCATCTTCCCTTATCAGCTGGTAAAACAGTGATGTTGTGGTCTTTGCTCAGGGAAACGACGGCCTTCTTTTCCTGTATTGTGAGGTTGGATGGAGGGACTTTGGCCCTGGAGAGGGTGGCTGAGACTTTCATCCTGATTTGCTCTGCTTCTGTCTGTGATAATTTATTAATCCGTATGGCAGATTCTGTGGCTGTGATGAGGTCCACTATGGGCAACTGTTGTGGAGAAATGGCAAAATTGAGTCCTTTGGCTAATACTCTCTTTTCAGGTTCAGGTTCCCAGACGCCTTAACGCCCACTCACATCCTGAGCCATCTGACCTCAGGAATTCACATGATAAGGTGGGGCCAGGTTTCACAATGAACACACCTGAAACTCTGGCTGATTGGTTCAAGGTTCAAGGTTCAAGGCTCTTTATTTGTCACATGCATAGTTATACAAGTATAACACACAGTGAAATCTAGCCTGACACGCTCCTCGACATGTGCAAAAAAATTGGGAGGGGGGGGAGGTGTAGAGGAAGAACGTTATATATATATATATATATATATATATCCCCAAGAAGAGACCGGTCCCCTCCAACTACCGACCAATAACCTGCCTCAGTACTACATGGAAGCTCCTGTCAGGCATCATATCGGCTAAGATGAACAGGCACATGGGTCAATACATGAGTGGGACACAGAAAGGAATTCGCAAGAATACCAGAGGCGCAAAACACCAGCTACTGGTAGACAGAACAATCAGCCGAGACTGCAAGACCAGAAGGCCTATGACTCAATGCCCCACAGCTGGATACTGGAATGCCTAGAATTGTACAAGATCAACGGGACCCTAAGAGCCTTCATCAGGAACTCAATGGGGATGTGGCGTACAACACTAGAGGCCAACTCCAAGCCCATAGCACAAGTCACCATCAAGTGCGGGATCTACCAAGGAGATGCTCTGTCCCCACTGCTGTTCTGCATAGGCCTGAACCCCCTCAGTGAGATCATTAACAAGACTGGCTACGGATACAGACTACGGAACGGAGCAGTTGTCAGCCACCTCCTGTACATGGATGACATCAAGCTGTATGCCAAGAGTGAACGAGACATCGATTCACTGATCCACACTACCAGGCTATACAGCAATGACATTGGAATGTCGTTCGGATATATATATATATATAAAACACCCAGCACGCCCCTGCGGGCGGTTTATCCTTCAAGCTCGGGTCCTCTACCAGAGGCCTGGGAGCTTGAGGGTCCTGCGCAGTATCTTAGCTGTTCCCAGGACTGCGCTCTTCTGGACAGAGATCTCCGATGTTGTTCCCGGGATCTGCTGGAGCCACTCGCCTAGCTTGGGAGTCACCGCACCTAGTGCTCCGATTACCACGGGGACCACCGTTACCTTCACCCTCCACATCCTCTCGAGCTCTTCTCTGAGCCCTTGGTATTTCTCCAGCTTCTCGTGTTCCTTCTTCCTGATATTGCTGTCATTCGGAACCGCTACATCGATCACTACGGCCGTCTTCTTCTGTTTGTCTACCACCACTATGTCCGGTTGGTTAGCCACCACCATTTTGTCCGTCTGTATCTGGAAGTCCCACAGGATCTTAGCTCGGTCATTCTCCACCACCCTTGGGGGCATCTCCCATTTTGACCTCGGGACTTCCAGGTTATACTCCGCACAGATGTTCCTGTACACTATGCCGGCCACTTGGTTATGGCGTTCCATGTATGCCTTGCCTGCTAGCATCTTGCACCCTGCTGTTATGTGCTGGATTGTCTCTGGGGCATCTTTACACAGCCTGCACCTGGGGTCTTGCCTGGTGTGATAGACCCCAGCCTCTATGGATCTTGTGCTCAGAGCTTGTTCTTGTGCTGCCATGATTAGTGCCTCTGTGCTGTCTTTCAGTCCAGCTTTGTCCAGCCACTGGTAGGATTTCTGGATATCAGCCACCTCCTCTATCTGCCGGTGGTACATACCGTGCAGGGGCCTGTCCTTCCATGATGGTTCCTCGTCTCCCTCCTCTTTCTTGGGTTTCTGCTGCCTGAGGTATTCACTGAGCACTCGGTCAGTTGGGGCCATCTTCCCAATGTATTCTTGGATGTTCGTTGTCTCATCCTGGACTGTGGTGCTGACACTCACCAGTCCCCGGCCCCCTTCCTTCCGCTTAGCGTACAGCCTCAGGGTGCTGGACGTGGGGTGAAACCCTCCATGCATGGTAAGGAGCTTTCTTGTCTTTATGTCAGTGGCTTCTATCTCCTCCTTTGGCCAGCCTATTACCCCAGCAGGGTACCTGATCACGGGCAGGGCGTACGTGTTGATGGCCCGGATCTTGTTCTTACCATTCAGCTGACTCCTCAGGACTTGCCTGACCCTCTGCAGGTACTTGGTGGTTGCAGCTTTTCTAGCGGCCTCTTCATGGTTCCCATTCGCCTGTGGGATCCCCAGGTACTTGTAGCTGTCCTCTATGTCTGCAATGTTGCCTTCTGGTAGTTCAATCCCCTCAGTTCTGACTACCTTCCCTCTCTTTGTTACCATCCGGCTACACTTCTCCAGTCCGAACGACATATATATATATATACATATATATATATGTATATATAAAAAAAAACACCCAGCACGCCCCTGCGGGCGGTTTATCCCTCAAGCTCGGGTCCTCTACCAGAGGCCTGGGAGCTTGAGGGTCCTGCGCAGTATCTTAGCTGTTCCCAGGACTGCGCTCTTCTGGACAGAGATCTCCGATGTTGTTCCCGGGATCTGCTGGAGCCACTCGCCTAGCTTGGGAGTCACCGCACCTAGTGCTCCGATTACCACGGGGACCACCGTTACCTTCACCCTCCACATCCTCTCGAGCTCTTCTCTGAGCCCTTGGTATTTCTCCAGCTTCTCGTGTTCCTTCTTCCTGATATTGCTGTCATTCGGAACCGCTACATCGATCACTACGGCCGTCTTCTTCTGTTTGTCTACCACCACTATGTCCGGTTGGTTAGCCACCACCATTTTGTCCGTCTGTATCTGGAAGTCCCACAGGATCTTAGCTCGGTCATTCTCCACCACCCTTGGGGGCATCTCCCATTTTGACCTCGGGACTTCCAGGTTATACTCCGCACAGATGTTCCTGTACACTATGCCGGCCACTTGGTTATGGCGTTCCATGTATGCCTTGCCTGCTAGCATCTTGCACCCTGCTGTTATGTGCTGGATTGTCTCTGGGGCATCTTTACACAGCCTGCACCTGGGGTCTTGCCTGGTGTGATAGACCCCAGCCTCTATGGATCTTGTGCTCAGAGCTTGTTCTTGTGCTGCCATGATTAGTGCCTCTGTGCTGTCTTTCAGTCCAGCTTTGTCCAGCCACTGGTAGGATTTCTGGATATCAGCCACCTCCTCTATCTGCCGGTGGTACATACCGTGCAGGGCTCTGTCCTTCCATGATGGTTCCTCGTCTCCCTCCTCTTTCTTGGGTTTCTGCTGCCTGAGGTATTCACTGAGCACTCGGTCAGTTGGGGCCATCTTCCCAATGTATTCTTGGATGTTCGTTGTCTCATCCTGGACTGTGGTGCTGACACTCACCAGTCCCCGGCCCCCTTCCTTCCGCTTAGCGTACAGCCTCAGGGTGCTGGACTTGGGGTGAAACCCTCCATGCATGGTAAGGAGCTTTCTTGTCTTTATGTCAGTGGCTTCTATCTCCTCCTTTGGCCAGCCTATTACCCCAGCAGGGTACCTGATCACGGGCAGGGCGTACGTGTTGATGGCCCGGATCTTGTTCTTACCATTCAGCTGACTCCTCAGGACTTGCCTGACCCTCTGCAGGTACTTGGTGGTTGCAGCTTTTCTAGCGGCCTCTTCATGGTTCCCATTCGCCTGCGGGATCCCCAAGTACTTGTAACTGTCCTCTATGTCTGCAATGTTGCCTTCTGGTAGTTCAATCCCCTCAGTTCTGACTACCTTCCCTCTCTTTGTTACCATCCGACTACACTTCTCCAGTCCGAACGACATTCCAATGTCATTGCTGTATAGCCTGGTAGTGTGGATCAGTGAATCGATGTCTCGTTCACTCTTGGCATACAGCTTGATGTCATCCATGTACAGGAGGTGGCTGACAACTGCTCCGTTCCGTAGTCGGTATCCGTAGCCAGTCTTGTTAATGATCTCACTGAGGGGGTTCAGGCCTATGCAGAACAGCAGTGGGGACAGAGCATCTCCTTGGTAGATCCCGCACTTGATGGTGACTTGTGCTATGGGCTTGGAGTTGGCCTCTAGTGTTGTACGCCACATCCCCATTGAGTTCCTGATGAAGGCTCTTAGGGTCCCATTGATCTTGTACAATTCTAGGCATTCCAGTATCCAGCTGTGGGGCATTGAGTCATAGGCCTTCTTGTAATCAATCCAGGCAGTGCACAGGTTGGTCAGTCTGGTCTTGCAGTCTCGGCTGATTGTTCTGTCTACCAGTAGCTGGTGTTTTGCGCCTCTGGTATTCTTGCGAATTCCTTTCTGTGTCCCACTCATGTATTGACCCATGTGCCTGTTCATCTTAGCCGATATGATGCCTGACAGGAGCTTCCATGTAGTACTGAGGCAGGTTATTGGTCGGTAGTTGGAGGGGACCGGTCCCTTCTTGGGGTCCTTGGGGATCAGGACCGTCCGGCCTTCAGTTAGCCATTCCGGGTGTCCCTCGTTAACTAGCAGCTGGTTCATTTGTGCTGCCAGACGCTCGTGGAGTGCAGTTAGCTTCTTCAGCCAGTAGGCGTGAACCATGTCGGGCCCTGGTGCTGTCCAACTCTTCATACTGGAGACCCTTTCTTGGATATCTGCCACTGTGATGGTTACTGGACCCTGTTCAGGGAGGTCGCTGTGGTCTGCCCTCAGATCCTCTAGCCACTGAGCATTGCCGTTATGGGTTGCATCCTTCTCCCATATGCTCTTCCAGTATTGCTCCGTCTCCAGCCTTGGTGGTGCTGTTCTCTTATTGTTCCCTTGCCACTGAGAGTACACCTTTGCTGGTTCTGTGGAGAACAGCTGGTTTATTCTCCTGCCTTCTATCTCTCTGGTGTACCTCCTCAAGCGGCTGGCCAAGGCTGTGAGTCTTTGCTTGGCAGTTTCCAAGGCCTCAGGTATGGACAGCTTGCTGTATTTCTTAGGCACCTTATTCGTCGCACCTTTCTGCAACTCCGTTAGTTGGCTAACCTCTCTCCGTGCTACTTTGATCTTGCCCTCTAGCCTCCTTCTCCATGGAGGGTACTGCCCCTTGTGGCTGTTCAACTTGTAGCCAAGCATCTCACTGATCACTGCTGCCGTATTGTAGATCAGCTTGTTAGTGTCGGTAATCGTGGTTGTAGGTATTGCCCGTAGTGCTGCATTAACATCATCTAGCAGACCTTCTGAGGGTACTTCACGTAATCTTGGTAACCGGCTACGGGGGATCCAGGTTTCAAGCTTGGCCATGATCCTATTTTTCAGGTCAGTTCCTCTCGCACTCAACGATCCTTCTCCTATCACACTTGGGGCTATATACCCAATCTCGGGTGGGGGTGATGATATCTCCCCCCTGACCTGGCGTCCTGACTCCTCCTTGCCGTAGCATTTGTGTTGTACCTCGTCAATCTCTAGCTGTGAGAGCAGTCCCTTCTTTCGAATGTTGGAACACTGAGCTACTAGTTGTTTCGCCGTCATTGTGGATGTTGGGTATCGAAGAATCCATAGGTCCCTCATCCTATTCATGTAGCCCCTTCCGCCGGGGTTACTTGCGTAGTAGCATTCCAACAACGCCCTGTTTTCGTCCCTTGCCCACCGATGCCTTCTTGTTCCAGTAGCCCACTTTTCGTCAGGGTGCCCTGGTTCCTCAACACCTGACGCGGACCTTGTTGATCCGGGCGACGTCCGAGCCGGCATGCCTTCATATTTATCTGTCTCGCTCATGTCTGCGGTAGGCTTGCTTAGCATAGGGGGTCTAGCCTTAGGACCCTTACTGGATACAGACGCCCCAGGCAGGAATCGAACTTGCGATCCTCTGTTCCAAAGGCGTGTAGTCTAACCACTACGCTATCCAGCTGCTTGGTGTTTCCGCCTGGTTTCGGACCAGGGACCTTTCGCATGTATATATATATATATATATATATATATATATATATATATATATATATATATATATATATATATATATATTAGGGGTGCAACGATATTCGTATCGATATTGAACCGTTCGATACAGTGCTTTCGGTTCGGTACGCATATGTATCGAACAATACAACATTTGTAATTTATTTTATCAACTTTCCTTCTGACGATGCTGTCTGTGTTGAGCGCTCAGTGAATCTGTGTTCGACTACTCCGCCTAGGCTGCACTGTCGAGCGCAGATCCACTGAGCGCTCAACACAGACAGCATAGTCAGAAGGAAGAGCGCAGGGCAAGCTAGCGAGACAGAAGTTAAGCTCTCCTTGCAACAAGCAAATTGAACCTCATTCAGATCTGGCGTTTGGAATTATTTTGGTTTTCATGTGACGTATGACCCTGAAGGTAAGCGAGTCATGGACTAAAGTAAAACAGTATGTTGGATGTGCCACGCAATGCTCAATTACATGGGTGTGAACTAGTGTGTTAGCGCAGTTAGCTTGTTAACGTGTTGGCCGTCTAGCCCCATGCACGGGGCGATCGGCGGTAGCTCGTTAACGGAGATTTGCCGTGTTGTGGCGTTAAGGTCATTTCAACGAGATTAACCTGAAAGCACTAGTGGGAACACAACGAATATGACTGCACATTTACGCCGACATCATCCTAGTGCAAAGACAAAAACAACAAGCATGCTACTAACTTTAGCCGAGTCATTTAGACAGCTGTTAGCACGTGATTCTCCTTATGCTGCTGAGAATATAGCCCAGAAGAAGCGGATAGTATAGCTTTTATTTTGGAAAGAGCCATTTCTCTGTAATAAACTCTCTTTTCCAAAGATGAGTGATTCCTCAATCAGATACAGGGCTCGCAATATCGCTAGCCCGACGTCCCGGAGCTAGCGATTTTTTCAGTCGGGCTACCAAAATCTATCTCTGCCCTGCCCGTCGGGCTATTGTAGGAAAAATATATGTCAATGCTTTTGCATTCTTTCAGAAATGTAGCTGGGTAATTATGTCATTGGCATCAGTGAGCCACTGTCAATATGTGACATATTGAAGTCGCGTTTGAATTTGCGCTTGTTTTTTTGCTTTCACTTTGCAATCGTGCGAACTGTGTATAGAGAGCGACAGCACTGATCTGTGAGTGACGATAATTTGCGCACCAATTCCTCTGACATCGTCTTATTAATCGTTAGCTTACTATGCAAACATGACAAGTGAAATCTCCCGCAGCTTAAACATGTGAGAGGTTGATCGTGCAGAGAATCGCTGAGCTTATGTGAGTGCGTGTGTAAAAGCATTTCAGTTATGCTGAGCCAAATAAGACAGGTCAGGGTGAAGAAGTGACAGCCAAAGAAAAGCTTACCACAAAACGGAGAAGTTATGACAAATCAGACTATAAGGCAAAAAGAAAGTGCAGCTTTATGGTTTCATGGACAAAATAATTTCTGTGGCTGCAATATGACGAGCTAAATAACCAGGGCTGCACATAAGTGGTCCGCAGGTGCGCATTCGCTGTCAAAATAAAAAACACGCACAAGGGTTAGGGTTAAATTTAAAAACTGTACTTTTGAGTTAAAATATATATTTATAATTTTAATAAATGACAAATTAAAAAGGCATGAACATTTTTTGTATCGAAAAAATATCGAACCGTGACACCAAAGTATCGAATCGAACCGAACCGTGAATTTTGTGTATCGTTGCACCCCTAATATATATATATATATATATATACAGTATGTACATTGGGTGAATGTGCAGTAGTAGCAGCAAGCAGGTGAATTCTGTACATTAATATGAATAGACATCTGACTATTTTACAGGATAGACAATATAAACATGTTTAAAATTAAAGGAATTGAAATGTACATTGTTCCTTGGTTTAGTGTCTGGAAGAGTCCTGTCTCAGTCAATTATAGATGATGTGAGAGGGCGGGTGTGTGTGTTTAGGGCACGGATGGCTTGGGGATAGAAGCTCCTCTTGAGTCTCTCTGTCCTTGCCCGGAAGATGCGGAACCTTCTACCAGATTGCAGAAGTTGGAACAGTTTGTTGCCTGGATGGGACGGGTCCTTCAGTATTGGGACCCACACCCAGTTTCACACCTTGGCTCAGGCGATTAGAGGATCATCAGGGGTCCTTTTGTCCCTCTGTGGGGGGAAACTCCCACTAGGTTTATATCTGGGACTCTCCACCATTTGACCTTAGAACTGAAGAAGCTTCTCGGATGAGAGGTGAAACGTCTTCAAGTAACTTAAAGAAGTCCAGACGCTTTTCTTTGCAAGCTCCTTTGACTATTTCAGATAATGTTGACAAATGTAAGACAATCTTAAATAAGTGGTTACAAAGAGACATCACAATTTTTGGAAGAATATTATTAACCAAAATGGACAGTTTATCTAGATTTATATATCCAGCTTACTCTTTATCAATATCAAATAAAGTTATTAAAACAATTAATAGCTTGAATTTTAATTTTATTTGGAGGAATAAGTGCCATTATATATCTAAAGATGATTTGGTTAAACCATACATTGAAGGCGGTGGAAACGCAATTGATTTTGATATAATGAATGGTGTTTTGAAACTTAAATGGTTAAAATCCTTCCTAAATAATCCACACTCCATTTGGTTTTTTATACCAAGTAAGGTCTTTAACACACTGGGGGGTATCGACTTTCTCCTAAAGTGTGACTTTGAAATTACTAAGCTACCTGCTAAACTCTCTGAATTCCATAAACAGATCCTTCTTTGTTGGAAAATGTTATTTAAACATAATTTCACTCCACATAATAGCCCAATTTGGAACAATAGATATATACTGATGAACAGAAAATCTATTTTTATTCAAGATTGGTTATCAAAAGGTGTTTGAGCAATTGTCCATTTTGTAGATGAGGAGGGGCATGTTCTAGGACATCAAGATTTTTGCCAAAAGTTTAATATCCAATGTTCTAAAAGTAAATTTAATCGGGTTATAAAATCCATTCCATTGTCACTTAAAAACATAGTTGTAAATGATATAATATATTCTGACATCTCCCCCAAGTTAAGGCAATTATATATAGATGGTATTCAGTTAACCTTCCCTATCCCTCCTAAAGGGAAAGAAGTCCAATTTAAAATTTTGAATAAAATTTACCCGACAAATAGACTCCTTGGTGATAGATTCAAAATAGAAACTGGTAATTATGTATTTTGTGAAACAGAAGAGGAGGATTAACCATCTATTTTTTTGTGCAATTTTATACAAATATTTTGGTTGGATTTTCATACCTGGCTTTATTCCAGTGGGATTCAAATTACCCCATTTACCTTAAATATGATAATGTTTGGAGTGTTTTTGAAAGAAAAGAAAGCTAATTATGGTGTTAATGTGTTATTAGTCTTGTGCAAGCAATTTATACATAAATGTCATTTTTTTAACACCAAACCAACACGAGCTTACTGGAAAAACGACTTAAACCTGTTGGTTAAATCTTAAGATAAGATAAGATAACCTTTATTAGTCCCACGTGGGAAATTTGTTTTGTCACTGCAGGAAGTGGATAGTGCAAAAGTTATATAGCAAAAATTAGAATACAATAAGAATAAAATACTGTACACAGTAGAATAAATAGAATAAAATATACAATAGGATAAAAATAAAATACAAATGCTATTTGTATTCTGCACTGACTTTAGTTAAAAACAAAAAGTCTGTTTTTTTTGTTTCCTTTTTGGAAGATTTTGAGTTAATAATCTGTTAAGTTTTATGACCCCATTTTTATATCTTCTTTTTCCTATGTATGAAAGTTGCTAATATGTAAGGAATGTCTATTCTCTGAATGTGTAATATCTGGTGCATTTTGTTTGTATGTTGATTTTGCTAATAAAAAAAAAGAAGAACATTTAGAGCAGCTGTGTCTGCCAATCAAACGAGTACAGAAAACTTGCATGACAGTCAGGTCTCAGACAGAAGTGCTGCCATCCCATCGCTGACGCTCACATCACCTACTACCAACAGTAAAAAAGTGTAATGTGTAGGTTTACGGCGCATTTAGCAGAAAGTGCTCTTTAGTCCGGTTCCTTCAAGCAAAAATAGTCTGAAAAGTGTGGCGACTGGTTTAACATTAATGTGGAAACTTTTGAAGCGATGACGTTCTCTCCTGTTATAAATGATCATCATTATTATGATTCATGTCCTTTTTATTGAGAGTTTTATTCTGTGTCTAGATTTACTGCGATTGACTGTGGTCTCTAATTGTTCCTGTTTATCATTAGAGGCTATCAGTATTTCTTGCTACAATAATTAAGCCCTTTTCCATTAGTACCTGCTCGGGTTGGCGTGGCATGGCTTGACGTGGTTTTTAGGGTTTTCCATTAGGTCACAGATGTCGAACTCCAGGCCTTGAGGGTAGGTGTCGTGCAGGTTTTAGATGTGTCCTTGGTAATTTAGCCATTTAAATTGCTAAATTACCTCCTCAACATGTCTTGAAATTCTCCAGAAGCCTGGTAATGAACTAATCATTTGATTCAGGCATGTTGACCCAGGGTGTTATCTAAAACCTGCAGGACACCGGCCCTCAAGGCCTGGAGTTCAACACCCCTGCATTAGGTGGTGGTTCCTGATAGCAGGTACTTTTTTAGTACCTACTTGGATCAAGGTTATCTGAAAATGTGCTACCGGTTGGCTTGTCAGTGGCACCACTCCATGAGTCATGAGAGCGTCTCCTTTGTGAAAATCGAAGCTGCCATTTTTAAAATGGCAAAGAGGGAAACGACTGCACAGAAACAACACTGCGGTCCCCGAGTCCGACAAAAAGCCACAGACCGAGCAGCAAGTAGAAAATGGCGTTCATGCTGCATATAAATGACATCACAGGACATTCAGCCGTGTTGCTGTAATTGTCCCACGCACATGAGGTGGTACTCAAGTCGCCTCAGCCTGATCTGAGTAGGTTCTAATGGAAAGGGCTAAAAGCACAGGGGTGTTTTTATCCTCCCAGGTCCAGAGAGCTGTTCTGGCTGTTTTCTGTCTCCTGGAGTTTATCGTTTCCATCTGTATTGCTGCCTTTGGCTGCTACGCTTTGTGTCCCTCCACTGATCAGGTGAGTCCACCTGTGTCCACCTGAATCAGCTCAGTCTTTTCACATTCTTCATGTTTCCAATTCAAACCTTAACAGCTGTGTCTTTTGGGTTGTTTTTAGCCAATCATCTTTATCAACAAATCGCTCGAAGCTGCTTCAGAATGTACATACGAATCCCCACCTGTGTCAGAAGCCCCACCCCCTTCAGAGATCAGCTATGAGGTGTGTTGTTGAGGTGGGAAGCTGGGGCCTGTACTAAGATGTTTCCTCATCTGGCTTCACTTATCCTAACACAGGAAGTGGTCATCAACTAAGTAAATCAACCAAAGTTTATTGAGCATAATTACATGCAAAGGGCAGAGTTTGCGACATGTGACCAGCCTGAAAGATGGACAGGTGTGCTGACACAGAGCGGCTGATTTTACACAAATGTGTAATATCATAAAAACATGAAGCTTGAACACAGACTGCAGACAGCAGAGTGTGCGAGAGCTTTAAGAGCTGCTGTTTAATAAAGTTTATTTGAAGGAGAGACAGATATGGGTGAACAGACTCCGCATGTGACTCAGAGTCAGGATGACCTGATGGTGTGTGTGTGTGATCTCACCACCTACTGACCAATCAGTTCACCAGAAAATGGTGTCATCACTCCTGGAGGATCCATCAAAGCTGTGTGTGCAGACAGTGATAAGCAATAATAGTGTGTACTTGTGTAGGACTGAGTACTGCAGAAACTCAGAATAAGTGACAGTCATATACAGACTGTGCAAGATTAAAAAAATCAAAATAAAATAATAATAACATCAATAAGCAGCAGTGTCCAACTGTAACGACAAACTTCAAATTAACATAAAAATCTCAAAGTTAAATCTCAAACTCTCTATGTCTGTCACACTCAAATGTTTCGGATCAAACAAATTTAAATATTAGACAAAGATAACAAAGGTAAACACAAAATACAGGAAAAACTCCCAAACCTACAAGGCCCTGTGTGAAAGAGTGATTGCCCCCTAAACCTAATAACGGGTTGAGCCATCCTTAGCAGCAACAACTGCAATCGAGCATTCGTATTACTTCATTGAGTGTTTCACAGCTGTGGAGGAATTCTGGCCCACTCGTCTTTGCAGAATTGTTGTAATTCAGCCACACTGGATGATTTTCAAGCATGAACCACCTTTTTAAGGTCACGCAGCATCTCAATCAGAGTCGGGTCAAGAGTTTGACCAGCTCACTGTAAAGTCTTCATTTTGTTTTTCTGAAGCCGTTCAAAGGTGGACTTGCTGCTTTGTTTTGATCGTTGTCCTCTTGCTGAAACCAAGTGCGTTTCAGCTTCACCCAGTCTCTTTCTTATGGTGGAGTCATGAACTCTGACCTTAACTGAGGCAAGTGAGGCCTGCAGTTCTTTGGCTGTTGTTCTGGGGTCTTTGGATGAGTCATGGCTGCGCTCTTGGGGTAATTTTGGTCAGTCACTCCTGGGAAGGTTCACTACTGTTCCATGTTTTTTGTGGATAATGGCTCTCACTGTGGTTTACTCGAGTCCCAGAGCCTTTAAAACCTTTTCCAGACTAACTGATCTCAATAATTTTGTTTCTGTTTTGTTCGTAATTTACTTCGATCATGCCATGATGTCTGTCTTTTGAAGATCTTTTGGTCTGCTCCACTTTGTCAGTCAGGTCCTATTTAAGTGCTTTCAATGATTTCATGTTGCAGTAATGAGGCCTGGGTATGGCTAGAGAAACTGAACTTCCAAAGGTGTGATCAGTTTTTCACACAGGGCCATGTAGGTTTGGATTGTTTCCTCTGCATTTTGTGTTTACTTGTGTTATCTTTGTCTAATGTTTACATTCGTTAGATGATCTAAAACATTTAATGTGACAAAGATAGAAAAAGTAGAAAAATCAGGAAAGTGGGCAAACACTTTTTCACACCACTATATTAACATTTACAAAAAATAAATACATAAAATAAAAAACTTTAAGACCACTTGAATAATACAAAAAAAAAAAATCATATTTTCCATGGATGGATCTGAACACGGTTCCAAGTAGAGCTTCAACATGCAACAAGAAGAAATTGGAGTGAGACAAAACATTTTTTTGAGCATGCAGTTTATTGAAAACAACGCTTAAACTGAAACAAGCTGTTTTACAGCTGACCAAAAGTTTAGGACCACATGCCTTTAAAAGGACAAACCTGTGCAGAAACGTGGATTCATTGTCATTTTCTGTCAGGTAGTCACACTGTCATGACGTCCTGATGGCAAAAAAGCTTTTTTGAGCGTGGTCAGATTGTTGAACTGCATAAGCAGGGTCTCTCACAGCGTGTCATCGCTGCCGAGGTGGGACGCAGTAAGACAGTCATTGCGAATTTCTTAAATGGTCCTGAGGGTTATGGAACAAAAAGGCCAAGTGGAAGACCCAAAAAATGTCCCCGGCACTGAGCCTGAACACTGGACACTCCTCGACCCAAATTAAGGCCGTTACTGGTGCCGACTGCAGCCCATAACCCTCAAACGGCATCTGAGACTGAAAGGCTTCAAAAACAAACACACGTCTTCAAAGGCCTCGTCTCCTTGAACGCCACAGAACTGACTGTTTGGACTTTGCTACAGAGCACCAAACATGGGACACTGAAAGGTGGAAGAAAGTTTTATTCTCTGATGAGAACAAATGTAACCTTGATGGTCCTGATGGTTTCCAGCGCTACGAGCATGACAAGGAGATCCCACCTGAAATGTTTTCTACACACCACAGTGGAGGGGACGCCACAATGGTCTGGGGTGCTTTTTCCTTCAGTGGATTTTTCAAGTGGTCTTAAATCTCTCTCTCTCTCTCTCTCTCTCTCTCTCTCTCTCTCTCTCTCTCTCTCTCTCTCTCTCTGTCTCGCTATTTGTGATTGGTCAGATGCTGCCAGCCCGGCCCCTCTCACACAAGCCTTCTGCAGGTTAGACCCTGGCATTCAATTCAATTCAATTTTATTTATATAGCACCAAATCACAACAACAGTGGCCTCAAGGCGCTTTATATTGTACAGTAGACCCTACAAAAATAGATACAGAGAAAAACCCAACAATCATATGACCCCTATGAGCAGCACTTTGGTGACAGTGGGAAGGAAAAACTCCCTTTTAACAGGAAGAAACCTCCGGCAGAACCAGGCTCAGGGAGGGGCGGGGCCATCTGCTGTGATTGGTTGGGGTGAGAGAAGGAAGACAGGATAAAGACATGCTGTGGAAGAGAGACAGAGATTAATAACAGATATGATTCAGTGCAGAGAGGTCTGTTAATACATAGTGAGTGAGAAAGGTGACTGGAAAGGAAAAACTCAATGCATCATGGGAATCCCCCGGCAGCCTACGTCTATTGCAGCATAACTAAGGGAGGATTCAGGGTCACCTGGTCCAGCCCTAACTATATGCTTTAGCAAAAAGGAAAGTTTGAAGCCTGATCTTGAAAGTAGAGATGGTGTCTGTCTCCTGAATCCAAACTGGAAGCTGGTTCCACAGAAGAGGGGCCTGAAAACTGAAGGCTCTGCCTCCCATTCTACTTTTAAATACTCTAGGAACAACAAGTAGGCCTGCAGAGCGAGAGCGAAGTGCTCTAATAGGGTGATATGGTACTACAAGGTCATTAGGATAAGATGTTTGTTGATTTTGGTGATTTGACCTCTCATCTGAAAAGTTCAATCACTAATCTTGGTGTTAAACTTGATTCTGCGCTTACTTTTGAAGGTCATGTAAGTGGGGTGGTAAAATCAGCTTTTTATCACCTCAGACGCCTGTCGAAGGTCAAGCCTTTCCTTTCCAAACCCAATTTGGAAACTCTTATTCATGCTTTTATCACCTCACGTCTGGACTATTGTAATTCCCTTTTAATAGGGGTCGGGTCGGGCACCTTGTCACGCCTGCAGTTAGTGCAAAATGCGGCGGTGCGATTTTTAACCGGTAGTAGGAAATTCGATCACATCACTCCGGTTCTGGCTTCCTGGCATTGGCTTCCCATTGAATTTAGGGTTCGTTTTAAAGTCCTTTTATTGGTTTTTAAATCTTTAAATGGTCTGGCTCCTGTCTATTTATCTGATTTGCTGAAGCCACATGTTCCTCCTCGCTCGCTCCGTTCAGCTGAGCAGCAGCTGCTGTCGGTCCCTAAGTCGCGGGGGAGAGGAGACCGTGCCTTTTCAATTGCGGCTCCGATGCTCTGGAATAACCTTCCTCTCCAAATTAGACAAGCGTCATCAGTGCAGGTCTTTAAGTCCAGATTGAAAACCTATTTTTATTCCCTGGCTTTTAACTGTAGGAAACTGACACCTTCTTATTTATTTTATTGTATGTAATGATTTTATGGTATTTTTAATTTGGTTGTTATTTTGATCTGTGTTGTTCAGCACTTTGGTCTGCCTGGTGTGTTCTTAAAGTGCTATACAAATAAACGATGATGATGATGATGATGATGATGATGATGATGATGATGATGATGATGATAAGATGGGGCCTGATTATTTAAGACCTTGTATGTGAGCAGCAGGATTTTGAATTCTGGATTTAACAGGAAGCCAAAACAGGAGAAATCTGCTCTCTCTTTCTAGTCCCTGTCAGGACTCTTGCTGCAGCATTTTGGATCAGCTGAAGGCTTTTCAGGGAGTTCTTAGGACATCCTGATAATAATGAATTACAGTCGTCCAGCCTGGAAGTAATAAATGCATGAACTAGTTTTTCAGCGTCACTCTGAGACAGGATATTTCTAACTTTAGAGATGTTGCACAAATGGAAGAAAGCAGTCTTACATATTTGTTTAATATGTGCGTTGAAGGACATGTCCTGGTCAAAACTTAGCTTCATGTGACTTAGTATAAGTGAATCCTGGTCATGGACAGATACCAGGTTACAGGTGTGTTGGACTTGTTGCAGAGCAGGGCTCACGTATCGTGTTGATGTTTGCAGGATGTGAAGTACGACACCAACATCGTCTGACTGCTGCGGACCGAACTCCATGCTGTCCTGAATCTTCAGCTTCTTTTTAACTGCTTAATGGAATCTTTAAGAATCAGTTCCACCTGTTCAGGTCATGATCCTGGGTCTTTTGACCCAGCGTTTAAAGTTTTAGCTTATTTTGATGTTTATAGTTTATGTTTAAGTCCTTTAGGAATTCCAAGTTCATTTCTACTTTGCCTAAGTTGCCGTTATAGTTAATTGTTTTTTCGATTCCCCTTGTGTCCTTTACCCCTGTGTTTATGTTCGCCCTTTATGTGTTTCATGCCTGCGCGTCTTATGGTGTCAGGTTCGTGTTGTCATGTCTGCGTTCCATGCTGTTTCCCTTCCTAATTGCAGTGTGTCTAGTTTTGCTTCCCCTTGTCACCTCTGGTCTGATTTGTCCCACCTGTTCCCCATCCTCACACATCTTTCTGTGTACTTAAGTCCTCCTTTGTTCAGTGTCAGGTTGTCTGTTGTCTTTTGCGTCATGTCTCCCTGTTTCAGGTATCTTTGTATCCACGACAAGTTTCATGTTTATGCTTTTTCATGTGTATTTTTAGCTTCCCCAGTTTACGTTATTGTTTATTCTCATCTTAGTTTGCCTTATGCATTACTTTGTATTTCTCCATCAGTCATATTAAACTGCTCACTTTTTGTTAATTCAAGTTTGGTCCCACGTTCCTTTGTGTCTGGTTCCACTGTTCACTATACATACAGTCTGCTTCTGCATACTGTGACAGTTCAGGTCCTTTACAGATGACCAGTCAGCACACAGTACAAAACCACAGCAGTTAATATAGCTTAGTCTGATTAATTTGTAATTTTATTGTAGTGAATAAAATGTTTAGTTTTTATTGTGTTGTACTACAATATAATACTTAATTAACAATTTAATGCTAATATCGCTAATGTATAAGTGTAAAGACGTGGGTTGCAGATTGTTAACGCCACCCTGACTGTTGCTGAACCTGTTGGCTCCTCAGAGAATCACTGAAAGGCCCATTCAGTCCTCCCAGTTTAGGGTTAGGGTTAATTTACCTGCCACTCTGACAATAAAACAACTCTGAAGACTTTATTTACAAAATGTAAATAAAGGAGCTGGTTACAGATCAGAGTTATACTGATCTGTGAACAGTGATGGGAATAACGGCGTTACAAGTAACGGCGTTACTTTTTTCAGTGATGAGTAATCTAATTACTATTCCTATCGCTACAACACCGTTACAGTTACTAACAAGAAAATGCGGCGCAGTCCGTTACTATTTGTCAACAAACAGATGGTTGAAGCTGTGTTCAGCTTACCGCATCTTATATCAGCTGCACGGAAGTAGCTGTAAGTAATCTGGACGCTACAGCTTTAAGCAGCTGCGCGCTCCTGCGGACGGTAATCACTTTCTGCCCGACGACCACTTTCTGGCACAACACCTGGAGCTCAGGGGGCAAAACAATCACATGAGTGCTGCTGTTTGACTGAGGAAGAATAAAGTAGTCGTGGTAAGACAATCACATGACCACTTAAAGACAAAGCAACAAGGTGACATATACCATTTTTTAAATTGCGTTGATAGGTCACGTAAAACCAGAGTCAGGATAAACAATATATACGCGTGTTTTTCCCTCAATAGTTTCATGTTTACTCTCTAAGGACAGCGCAGCGAGCGCCAGAGATGGGCAGTAACGCGTTACTTGTAACGCGTTACTGTAATCCGATTACTTTTTTCGAGTAACGAGTAAAGTAAGGGATTACTATTGCAAAAACGGTAATTAGATTACCGTTACTTTCCCGTAGGAGCGCTGCGTTACTGCGTTACTAAAACCGTGATTTTTTTTGCGAGAATGTCTCATGACAGTGACGTAAGCGAGTGCGACGTTTGTGACAACAGCTGTGTGCAGATCAACAATGGATCACATATCGAGTGCAGAGAGAGTATGAGCGTGCAGCGTTTAAAGCGTGGAAGTACTGACCTTACTTTGAGTTTGATTCCATAAAAAGTGACAAAAACATTAGTGTCCGCTGTGCGT
The DNA here is from genome assembly GCF_963969265.1 of Rhamphochromis sp. 'chilingali'. NCBI lineage: Eukaryota > Metazoa > Chordata > Actinopteri > Cichliformes > Cichlidae > Rhamphochromis > Rhamphochromis sp. 'chilingali'. The sequence goes on along the minus strand of NC_137938.1, from coordinate 39,088,816 downwards.
GGGAAGAAAACTTCTTTTTACAGCGAAAAAACCCCTAAACTTCCAACAAGCACCGAGTAGCTACGACGTAATGGGAAACTCACAGAGAAACTCGCGGATTCTTCCACTGACCGCGGCACACCTGCACCAGGGTAAACCTCCGCCTACCCCACTCCTGCTTTACAGGTGAAAATAGAGCAACAGGACCGCTGAGTCTTTGACTTTATTTATTTTCTGCTGTGTTTTACTTGCATCTATTTGAAAGACTGAGTGTAAACACAAAAAATATTTTATTTTATGTGCTGGAATGTGCAGAAAATAGGTTTAAATGTTAAACTAATTTCTTCCAGTCAGAGAATGTTGCATATAATTACATTTTTGCTTGATGCATAAAATTAAAAGATTAAAACTAATAAAACAAGTTTTAAAAAGAGACTTTTCCATTTGATTACATTTTGTATGATGGATTATGCAGAAAAATTGGGCTGAAAGATCTATCGCTTTATCAACTATTCAGGTTGTAAATCGTGTTTTTAAAAAGTTACTAAGTAACTAAGTAATTAATTACTTTTGAAAATAAGTAATCAGTAAAGTAACGGGATTACTTTTTTGGGGAAGTAATCAGTAATTAGTTACTGATTACTTCTTTCAAGTAACTTAACCAACACTGGCGAGCGCTCTCTGCTTATGAGCAAAAAATAAAAAAACAAAACAAAAACAGCCCGTTGGTGTTGGTGGAAAAATGCACCATGTCGACCAATCAAAAAATGATATGGCAACATGACATTTGGTTGTTTAGGAAGAGGCGGAAGATTTAGGAGTGACAGCGAGAGAGAGAGAGCAGAAAAAGAGAGAGCGAGAGCGAGTTTTGAGATGTGAGAGATTTGTGACGTTTAGCGTGTTTGGAGAGTGTAGTTAATGTGTTGTCTTGTGTAGTTAGTGTGTAGTGTTGTGGATAGTTTTGTGTTGTGTGTCAGAACAATGAAGCGACTGCTGTCTCCAGGTAGAAACAGGAGTGATACACCTGCTGCTGTCAGACCTGCAGGTATCAGGCTGTGATGTTCTCCTTTATAGTGGACAGAAATTATTGGAGTGGCACAAATAATTTGTGTGGCATCTTACTGAATGAAGAACAGCTGATTGTTCTGTAAATAGTCTGAAAAGGTTATAAAAAGGGTAAAAGGTAAATGGCTGCAAATAACTATGTTTGCAAAACTTGTGCATAGGATTTTAAAATTGACAATTTATATTTGCATTTAAAGTTATGAAATATGATTCATTAAACATGTTTGTGGTTGTTACAGTAAAAAATATATAACTTTCTACTCTGATTTTATGTTTTTTGTCTGATTTTAGATCAATTGTGTTAATACAGTAGTCAAAATGAAAACACAACTGTAAATTCAGACACGTGAGGTTGTGCTGAAAAGGACGATACCAAACAAGGCAAAGTAAATAGTTTTTAAAGGTGAAATGTGGAGGACAGGAGAACACGCACTACATGTACACAGAGGGAAACGAGGAAACTGCACACAGGAAGGAGACATGGCTGAACCTAATCAACATGACGAGATAGGGAGGACTCGAAAGTGAATACAGCGACATAAGACATGGACCTTCACAATAAAACAGGAAACTTAACACACATGCAAAGACACAGACTCAGAGACACGGACTTTACAGAGACTGACTGAATTGGAACAGAGGGAACCAAAACCAAGGAACTAGAAGTTTAGAAGTACTAAATCAAGACTTGAAATATGACTTCAATTGAGACTCCAAATTGGAGTATTTTTTATTTTTTTTTGGATTTTAACACAGTATTTTATTAAATTAATTTAGTTTTTATTCTCCATTTGTTTCATCCTTTTTTTTTTTTTTTTTTTTGCCTGTCCCGTTTGGCTCTTTTGCATCAGAATTGTTGTCTAAAGGCAAAGAAAGATGCCCAACGGATTTACTTTACCAAACTGACCATCCCAGCCTTGCCGTAATGGTCCATTTGATTCACCTTTTATTGTTTATTTTATTTTCACTTACTGAATACGGGACAGACTTGACTGGGGAAAAGAAGGGGAGAAAGAAAGAGGGAAAGAGAAACAGCTGAGAAGAGGGACGGGGGAGAAGGGCAAAAGACAAAAACCAACAGAATGAGCAGAAAAAAAAAAAAGAAATAAATGCATATATCAATCACCTGGATCACCTGCTGAGAAAGAAAAAAGAAAGCAAGCAGAAGAGAACAAGAGTAATAGAATAAACAACATCACAATGATATATGGGAATATGACAGTAAATACTAAATATTAAACATTATTGTGCAGCACATAAGATCAACAGAACACAGTGTGCTTTGAGGTAGGAGCCAAAAAGGGTGTAGTTTGTGGGTGTGATCACCCGTGTGTACACCTGTGAGCATGGACGCGCTTGTTTTTTGTTTTTTTTAAAAGGTTCCTTCATGTAATGATCTGCTAGAGGGTGTGGGGGGGGGGGGGGGGGGGGGGCCACAGCCCCGTCCTCCAGGGCGTGAAGCAGGTATGGAGGAGATCAAAACTCCAGACATCCAGAGGCCCCCAGAACACAAGAGACCAAGGAAGACCAACAGAGGGGCAGCCGCGCCACTGTCCCAGAAAGAGCTGAGGAGAGTCCCAGATGAGGGCTCACTCAGCAGCCGCGGAGCAGAAGCCAGGGGGAGTTGCAGTGACGCGCCCGTGAGCTCCGCCGGCAGCCAGCCGCGCCTGAGTGACCGAGCCCCAGGCCGAGAGGCCGGAGGCACCCCACCTCCGAAGTGGCCCGAGCGAGCCCCAGGCTCCAGGCCCCGATAAGCGGCCGCCAAGGAGTGAGCCGGTGTGTACCTGGACGCCCATCCCCGGACACAAAGAACCACCAACGCACCGATGTCTGAGGGGGTCCGCCACTGGCAGGGGAAGTGGTGGTGGGGGGAGATAGGCCTCCAAACCTTGGAGGGCCTGAGATGTCCCCAGAGAGGTGACGCCTGACACCCAACCTGACATATAGACACAGACATACAGGCACACACAGACACAAACATCCATTCCCACCCTCATGCTCTCATATGCACTTACTCCACACTCAACCAACGTGGAGCAGGGACGTGCAGAGAGGTTTAAAGGGGCGGGTGCTCAAAGTTAAAAAGGGGCACATTGAGCCAGGCTGAATAACAACAACACACATTCATCAAGAATCTAATATGGGCAAAAAGGCAAAGCAAACATAGCCGATGCTTTACCTGATGGGTACAATGTTGCTGTTGAGGGGTTGCTGCTGATAGTGCTGGAGGGCAGGGCTGTGTTGATCTGAGACTGTAGACATTAAAAAGTCCACAGGAGAGATGGTAGCTGATTAAACAAGTGTCATGAGATAATAACAAAATGCAAAGATTGGTGACAGCGCTTGGAACCATAAGGCAACAAAACCTGTGAGAAATAATTTAGGCTCTGCCTGTGCCTATGGGGTTGAGGTCTGGAGACTGGCTAGGCCACTCCAGGACTTTCAAATGCTTCTTACGGAGCCACTCCTTTGTTGCCCGGGCGGTGTGTTTTGGATCATTGTCATGTTGGAAGACCCAGCCTCGTTTCATCTTCAAAGTTCTCACTGATGGAAGGAGGTTTTGGCTCAAAATCTCACGATACATGGCCCCATTCATTCTGTCCTTAACACGGATCAGTCGTCCTGTCCCCTTGGCAGAAAAACAGCCCCATAGCATGATGTTTCCACCCCCATGCTTCACAGTAGGTATGGTGTTCTTGGGATGCAACTCAGTATTCTTCTTCCTCCAAACACGACGAGTTGAGTTTATACCAAAAAGTTCTACTTTGGTTTCATCTGACCACATGACATTCTCCCAATCCTCTGCTGTATCATCCATGTGCTCTCTGGCAAACTTCAGACGGGCCTGGACATGCACTGGCTTCAGCAGCGGAACACGTCTGGCACTGCGGGATTTGATTCCCTGCCGTTGTAGTGTGTTACTGATGGTGACCTTTGTTACTTTGGTCCCAGCTCTCTGCAGGTCATTCACCAGGTCCCCCCGTGTGGTTCTGGGATCTTTGCTCACCGTTCTCATGATCATTTTGACCCCACGGGATGAGATCTTGCGTGGAGCCCCAGATCGAGGGAGATTATCAGTGGTCTTGTATGTCTTCCATTTTCTGATGATTGCTCCCACAGTTGATTTTTTCACACCAAGCTGCTTGCCTATTGTAGATTCACTCTTCCCAGTCTGGTGCAGGTCTACAATACTTTTCCTGGTGTCCTTCGAAAGCTCTTTGGTCTTGGCCATGGCGGAGTTTGGAGTCTGACTGTTTGAGGCTGTGGACAGGTGTCTTTTATACAGATGATGAGTTCAAACAGGTGCCATTCATACAGGTAACGAGTGGGGGACAGAAAAGCTTCTTACAGAAGACGTTACAGGTCTGTGAGAGCCAGAGATTTTCCTTGTTTGAGGTGACCAAATACTTATTTTCCACCCTGATTTACGAATAAATTCTTCACAAATCCTACCATGTGGATTCATGGATTTTTTTTTCACATTCTGTCTCTCACAGTTGAAGTGCACCTCTGGTGCAAATTACTGACCTCTGTCATCATTTTAAGTGGGGGAACTTGCACAATCGGTGGCTGACTAAATACTTTTTTGCCCCACTGTATATCACTCTCCACTTGCTGTCTATGTGAGAACAAGGCACAACTTGCTCTTGCAATAAACTATAATCTAATTATCCACACCTAACAACTCCTGCACTTAATCTATAATAAAATGATGACAGAAAAATGTTATAGCCCTGCCTTTAGTAGCCTCACACAGCTCCTACTGTTTCCTCCTCATGTCCTTACCAGCCATGTCTGGATAATGTTATATCATGAGTAATAATTTAAAAAAATCCATATACATAAAACACACACATGCACACACACACAGTGACATTTTAGACCTTCTTCAGAATACTGTATATACTATGGGCATCACGGTGCTGATCCAGAATCCTTACATTATTATTTATTACTAGAGCTACAATAATAAAGCAAAGAGGAGGGGGAAGTAATAAATATGAAATAATGTATTTATGATGATTCCATTTGTTTCACTATCCACTCTGTGCAGGGCAAAGCTTATTACATCTTTAAACTGTAGAGATACAATCATTTTACTGCTGTAAAATCCAACTTTTGTCTTATTTAAAATATAAATCTGATATAATCTGCTTCTTAATGTATGTTCTTTAAAATACAGCGTGTGTTTTTAATATATTATAATTATAATAATTATTATGTGGACATGCATATTAGATCGTTTTTTAGTGAAATATAATCCCTCCAGAAAGGCAGGAAAAGCCCGGAAACTTACTTTAAAACTAAATATGTTCCCTAAAACGGTGACAGAGCTACAGACCCATGACAGCCTTACACAGGTAGCCAGCAGCTGTGACCAGCACTACCTGTGCAGTTAATAAAAGGACAGGTAATGTTTGTCGCGCTGTTGCACACACAGCACGCTCGTTTGTTTCAGTTTCAGTTTCTCCTACAGCTCCGGACCGCTAAAAATGCGCGTGCTCTTTGTGAGCTCGTTCCCGGCTCGTAACCAGCGCGTTCTGCCGTCAAGGGCGATCATTGGTTAAATGTGGTCATGTGACTGATGCAAGCCAGATCCTTTTATTTAGCAAAACTGTGATTAATAGTTAAATATTATTGTTGAGGGGCACAGACAGGACTCCGCACGCGCACACACACATAAAAAAATAAATAATTTTTCTTAAAAAGTTGCCTCAACAAAAGGGCACTTTGGGCACCCATCAGGAAAGGGGCGGGTGCTCAAGCCCCTCTAGCCCCCCCCCCCTCTGCACGTGCCTGACGTGGAGACAGACATAAAGAGACGCTGTATACACGATCACACTCCCCAAGCGTACTCTACGAACCGGGTCTAGGTACCCTTGCCCCTGGAGGGGGGAACTGCACCCAGACCCAGGTGGTGTTACCCTTTTCCCTGCGGTGGGGGAAGGCAGACCGCCCCGACTCCACAGCAGCAGGGAGGCCCCACACTCCAGACCGCAGTCGGACGGCCAACTCCTCCTCCTAGCCCCCCCGCTCCAGCAGGCCGCAGAGAACGGGGGTGAGAGAAGACTCCAAACCTCCCTCCACCCGCTCATTGTAGTGTTGATGCATGTTAAATGTAATCTTAATTAGAAAGCATGCATATCGATACTGGCTGCAGATTTAATATTTTCTGCTTAATTTCTAAATGCAAGACACATTTTACAGATAAAGTAAGTGACTAATTACTTTGTATTTATATCTTTATGTAAAGTTATAAATGGTGTCATGGTTTGAATTTTTGAGGAAGAGGCATACGACTGAAAGTGCATAGTGGGTCAACACAAATGATTTTATTAAAACACATATATGTGGTGAAGATGGGCTCTGCAAAACATCAGGCTCCATCTCCCGCCTGACAATAGGTGGGTGTAATATTTATACTTATGATGACCGGTAACTCGCGTCACTAAAACAGAACAGTTCCTTTCTCAGTTCCTCCACCGCCTCCCAGATGCATCCTGTTATTACACTTTTCTAGACTTACACAACATTTGCAATCAGTTTACCCAGACAGGCTATGTGTCTGTGTTGTTAACCTCAGTGCATGACCTCACTCAACGTCATCTGTTACCAGGCAAACTTCAGTGCAGCAGGCTGCTGAATGCACACAGGCAACATGTAGTAAATTATACGGTAAACATGTAGGCAACCTTTCAATAGCTGAACTTTGCTCCATTGATCGGCCAGACATCGCGCTGCCCGTAGCTTCAAACCATTAATTAACTTGACCGAGCTTCAACCCTTTAATTATGCAACATGTGTATAACATGATTACAGTTGCACCTGCAATGAAAGATTATTATGTGCTTATGCTAACACCTGAAATACAGACTTTAATATAACCTCACCAGTTTCAATAAATGTGTCAATGAAATGACAATAATGATAAATCATAAATGATGCAACAGTAATAATAAGGATTATGAATAGTAACATAGATTATGAATGTAAAATAATATTTCATCTCGACAATGGCAAGGAGACCTTTCAGTATAATGTGTTCACCTGTGAAAGTGTATCAAGAGTAAAAAGTGAGTATAATAAAAAGTGTTAATAATCAACAAAATGATAAGACTATCTTTGTGGCGTTTTGTGCTCAAAGCTTTATAATAGTATAATTCGTTTTAAACATTAGTTATTATTGTTAGTTTTGTCAGTTCATGTTCCACATGCATTATTTGCCTTTAATTGTTAATTAAAATGTGAACATTTCAGCTGTCCTCCATCACTCTCCCTAAGGAGTCAAGTTAGAGTGACTTTGTATCTTCTGCAAGAGAAACGCACAAGACAAAGTTAAAAAAAAACTGTAGAGGAAAATATGGCAAAGTCTCAAGAATTACAAAAGGAAGCCTATGGCAGACGAGTCCAGAAGAAGTACAGAAACCTTGTGTACAATGGTGGAGCTGAAGTTCTTCTCCTGAACACGAGGAAACGTGGAAGGAAGGGAGGAAGACTTGATCCCGATTTTTCAGGTCCGTACACCATTCAGGACATCTCTGGCAAATGTGTTAGATTCAAAAACACTGAGGGAGCTACTTTAAAAATCAGTACAGTATTGACCATATTAAGCCGTACAGAAGAAGCCACCCTGCAAATGTCAGTGACAATGACAAATGCCCAACTCACAGTCAGCCAGTGAACAGGAGCACAAACCTGAAGATGCCCCCCTGCCATCCTACTGCTAACCCTCAGTGCCAGCAAAGGCCAGAGGATATCAGACCCTCTAATATTCATTATGCACCAAAAATGGCTGACAAGAGTTGTGCCTCCCACCAAGAGTTAAATTCAGTGCCAGGACCAGAAACGCTTGAACAAGAACTTCCCTTCCTGAAACAAAGCATATAAAATGAAGGTGGCATAGTGAACATCTCTTTTTGACCAGTTGGTCATTTGTTGCCAGTTCCAACTTGATTCACTTGAAACATGACTTTGTTTGCATGTTTGCTGTTGAAAATGCATTGTGTTGTCTTCTCTTGACCTGTTGGACAGTTTCTGTCTGGTTTACAATGTGGACATGTCTGATCATTTCCTCCCACCTAGGCCTCTGTATATATGCTGTCTTCAACTCATATTGGATGTAATACAACATTCAGGGAGCTTGTGGAAGTTTAGCAATGGATCCGTCTGTCAGTAATTTTCTATTTTGTCCACCCCTTGCACCTTTCCTTTTTCTCTGCTTGAAACTGAATTTTTATTGTGTTGACTTTTTTCCTGTTGTGGCCCCTTGGCCTCCACCCAGGTTTTCCACTCACTAAAATTCTCATGCCTGAGCTAACTAATCATATTTTTCTTTTAGTAAAGAGGCCATGGGCTGATAGGATACTGGGTGCTTGGAGGCAGTTGTTGGACCATACAAGGTATAAGATTCCTCTTTTTGAACACTGCAGGGGTCAAGGTGGCTTTCTGATGAGGTAAGAGAACTTATCATTATTGATTCTTATTTTGAAGTGCTGCTCCTTCTGCAGTCTTTGCAGTAGAGACGCCATCAGTGGTTAAAAATGTGCGGGTAGGTGGGGGAGTTTAGATAGCAAAACTGCAATAAGATTTCTCCCTTACACTTAAATAGGAAAGAGTCTTATCAACCACAACACAGATATTGTGACATCTCTGACATCATAGAACCCAGTTCCAATATATGCAGAAAGAACCTTTATCAGCTATTATATTCCTTCCTTTGTGTACAGCACTCAAGCAGTTACTGTCACCGTCTGGCTGGCAGACCGTGGGGATGAGGAAAGTAGGACCCAAAACGCAGGACTCTGCAATGCCACAGTGCACTTTATTTACAGTGAATAGACAGGTCAGTCCAACAATTAACTCAGATGTAATTTGCCAATGGTGCTCATCCCTTGCTCCCAGTGCGTCCCGTGCTGTAGCCCCCTTAGTTTGTGTGCTCCCTAACTCGCTTCTTCGCTCGACTTTCCTGGAAGAAGAAGGAAAAACCACAATTAGCCACACACGCTAGTCGACTCCCCAGACCACACGCCTAGCACCGACTATACCGGTCAAAAGTAATAATCCCACGTCGACTGTCACCGCGAGTCCAGGTTAAATACCTCTTCCTAGCCGGGAGGGATGATTACCACCAGCTGGTCAGGTAATCAGCTGCAACAGCAAAGAGGGACTCCCGATGACGACAGTCGCCCGGACACGCCTCTCCCAGACAGATTTTTCAAAACAGGTAATTGATGCATACCTGCACCGTCTCATTGAGAGACAAAAGGCAAGTAAGAAATGTCCTTAGCCCACTTATTTTAAAATATAAAAAAATGTAGTAGTAGCTTACACAGAATGCTGCACACCTGCTGCTCCTTGTTTACTGGGCAGTTTAGAGGCATCAGCAAGGGAAGTTGGACGTTTAGTCCAAAACGTGGACTAGTTTCTGTTTCTGGGGACAGAGTTCAGTTCCTTTAAAAAAGACTGTATTTGAAAACACCCTGAGATGCATGGTACCTAAGTACATCGAAATTATTCTACACTTCCAATCCCACAGATGAAGTTCCCAGCATGTGGCTGTGCCCTGTGAACTTTGGTACACACTGGATTCTTGTGGTATGTGTTATTAATTAGCATAATTTGTTGTGAAGCAGCTTCTTGATGAATGTTATTCTTAAATAGGTTTTCAGTGGCAATTTCTTTTTTAATTTTTAATTTCTAATTTATTTATTTTTTTAAATTGTCAACATTTCTGTGAAGAAAATACTGCTCATAGACCCAATGGGGAAAGAAGGTTTTTATGACAGGAAACTTCTGCGCAACTGGAGGTATGTATGATACTGAGGTATTATTCTTAGATAAAACATTTCTTGTTTCATTATAAATTGCTTTTTCAACTAGGAATTTTCTGAGGATGAGAGGGCATGAAGACACCATGGAGGTTACAGACTGCAACACAACAAGCAACAGGATTCCAGCAGTTGCGGAGTTTATTATTCAAATGAGTCCATTTATTGTTAACTATAATTAAGATTTTACATTATAATTATGATAAATCTCACCGTTTGCAGAAAACTACCTTGCTTTTTGAGAGGTCAGTGAGGTGTTAACCACTACGGAAGTAGTTGTGCTGGAGCGAATGCAGATAGCTTGCACCCTCGTTGAACATCGAGTCCAGTAACGTCCCTATCACGTTAGAGTGTGTAATTCCAATTTAAATAGTGTTTTTCAAACAGCACAGTACAAATAGTATTTTGTAAACACTTTCTGATAAGACCTTTCTTAAATTCTAATTAAAAAGATTCAGGAGACTAATTTGCCATGAAGTATTTTCGGAAAAAATGTGCTACTATTTTTTTTTATTATTCGAGAAATGATGTTTGAATAACAGCAAATGGCCATGAATGTCACGGTCCGGGGCAGCGGCCGTGTGAAGAGTGGAAAGGAGGACTCAAATGCAGCACTTACTCAGATGTGAAGGCGATTTATTGACAATATCAAACATAAAGTGGAGATGGCAAAACAGAACTAAGGATGAACTAAACTGGGTGAAACTACACAAAGGAGTGGCAAACCTGAACATGAAGGGAGAACAGCAGGGAGAGCACGCAGGGGATTTCACAGGGTATGAACACAGACGACGCGACGAGGAGCAGAGGAAAACACACACTATAAGTACACAAAGAGACACTGGGAAATCACACACAGGTGGGGGAAACAGCTGGACCTGATTAACCTGACGAGACAGGGGAACACTAACACCAGGGACCAACAGAGGGAGCACAAACCCAGAACCCAGTGTCTAAAATCCCAAACACAAACCATCCCAAAACAGCCACGAATAATAATGAAAGTAATAACAATAAAGAACATAAACATAAAGTCACTGAGTCATGGTCGCAGGACCATGACAGTACCCCCCCCTCAAGGGCCGGCCCCCGACAGCCACAGAAACACACCACCAGATCCGGGCGGGCGGCAGGGGGCCCAGGACGGAGGGACCGGGCCAAGACCAAAGACGGAGGCCCCAGAGTCCCAAACAAATGTACACAAAAAAAAACTCACAGGGGAGCAGAGTCCAAAACACAGTTCAGGTGGCCGGCCAGGGGCCCGATAACACAGGAGGCCAGGATGGGACAGTTCAGGAGGCCGGCCACGAAGAAGGCCGTGGAGGCGCACAAAAGGTTCAGGAGGCCGGCCGTGCGGAAGGCAACGGCGGCCACTCAGGCGAAGAGGGTCCGGGGGCCGGCCGTGCGGAAGGCAACGGCGGCCGCTCAGGCAATGGCGGTCCGGGGGCCGGCCGTGCGGAAGGCAACGGCGGCCAGTCAGGCAACGGCGCCCGGCCAGTAGCCCGGCCAGCGGTCCAGAAAACGGCCGTTTAGCTCCAGACCCAAACGAGGCTGGGCCAGGCGAGGCTGAGGGCACGGAAGCCGGGACCGCAGCAGGCGGAGATGATGATGCAGACACGAAGGCCGGACCAGACGATGATGCAGACACGAAGGCCGGACCAGACGATGATGCAGACACCAAGGCCGGACCAGACGATGATGCAGACACCAAGGCCGGACCAGACGAGGATGCAGACACCAAGGCCGGACCAGACGAGGATGCAGACACGAAGGCTGGACCAGGCGAGGCTGATGAGGATGCTGAAGCGGAGGCTGGACCAGGCGCAGTGGGTGAAGATGAGGATGCTGTGGCCGAGGATGCGGGCACAAAGGCTGGACCAGACGATGATGCAGACACCAAGGCCGGACCAGACGATGATGCAGACACCAAGGCCGGACCAGACGAGGATGCAGACACCAAGGCCGGACCAGACGAGGATGCAGACACCAAGGCCGGACCAGACGAGGATGCAGACACGAAGGCCGGACCAGACGAGGATGCAGACACGAAGGCTGGACCAGGCGCAGTGGGTGAAGATGAGGATGCTGTGGCCGAGGATGCGTGCACGAAGGCTGGACCAGACGAGGATGCAGACACGAAGGCTGGACCAGGCGATGCTGAAGCAGAAGCCGAAGCCTGACCAGGCGTGGATGAAGCTGGAGATGAAACCGGGCCAGGCGTGGATGAAGCCGGGCCAGGTGTGGATGAAGCCGGGCCAGGTGTGGATGAAGCCGGACCAGGCGTGGATGAAGCTGGAGATGAAACCGGGCCAGGCGTGGATGAAACCGGGCCAGGCGATGAAGAAGCTGTAGCTGAAGCCGGGCCGGGCGAGGACAAAGCTGTAGCTGAAGCTGGGCTAGGCGAAGCTGACGCTGTAGCTGAAGCTGGGCCAGGTGAGGATGAAGCTGGACCAGAATCAGGCGAGGATGAAGCCGAGGATGAAGCCGGACCAGGCGTGGATGAAACCGGGCCAGGCGAGGATGAAGCTGTAGCTGAAGCTGGGCTAGGCGAAGCTGACGCTGTAGCTGAAGCTTCAGGCTGAGGCGTGGCAGTAGCAGGTGGTAGCGCTGCAGGTGATGGTACTGCAGGAGGCGGCGCTGCAGCCACAGGTGGAGAAGCAGCCACAGGTGGAGAAGCAGCCACAGGTGGAGAAGCAGCCACAGGTGGCCGGACGGGATCCTCGGGCCCCCCAGCCGACGTGGCAGTCAGTGTGGCATGAGGCTGGACGGGCTCCTCGGGCCCCCCAGCAGGCGAAGCAGGAGGCTGGACGGGCTCCTCGGGCCCCCCAGCTGGCGAAGCAGGAGGCTGGATGGGCTCCTCGGGCCCCCCAGCGAAAACAGCCGCAGAACCAGTGGGCACCGGGGCCCCCGGCACACATGAAACAAAACCAGTAGGCACGTGGGCCTCTGGCACACATGAAACAAAACCAGTAGGCACGTGGGCCTCCGGCACACATAAGGAGGGCTGCAGCTGCGCAGAGCACTGAAAGTGAATGCAGACGGGGGGTGTAGTCCAAGGTCCAAAAGGAGAAACTCCCGCTCCCACGAACAGAGCGAGTCCAGCAGCCATGGGAGACCGGTCACCAGACGCTGTAGCCGCCTCTCTATAGCGCGCTGGGACGTGCCACCCGGGCTTTCCAGCCACAGGTCGATCAGCTCCTGTGTGGCATCGATGAGCGTCTCCCGTAGCTCCCTGGACGGATTAAGCGCTGCTGGGTCCATCTTGTGGTCGCGTCGTACTGTCACGGTCCGGGGCAGCGGCCGTGTGAAGAGTGGAAAGGAGGACTCAAATGCAGCACTTACTCAGATGTGAAGGCGATTTATTGACAATATCAAACATAAAGTGGAGATGGCAAAACAGAACTAAGGATGAACTAAACTGGGTGAAACTACACAAAGGAGTGGCAAACCTGAACATGAAGGGAGAACAGCAGGGAGAGCACGCAGGGGATTTCACAGGGTATGAACACAGACGACGCGACGAGGAGCAGAGGAAAACACACACTATAAGTACACAAAGAGACACTGGGAAATCACACACAGGTGGGGGAAACAGCTGGACCTGATTAACCTGACGAGACAGGGGAACACTAACACCAGGGACCAACAGAGGGAGCACAAACCCAGAACCCAGTGTCTAAAATCCCAAACACAAACCATCCCAAAACAGCCATGAATAATAATGAAAGTAATAACAATAAAGAACATAAACATAAAGTCACTGAGTCATGGTCGCAGGACCATGACAATGAATGTGTTTTAGGGAATGCTGAGGTCTACTGCATTGTTTGCTGTATGTTAGATGCTGATGCAGACCGCAGCATGACTGAAATATTAAAAACAAAAACATAAGTCTTATTACTTGCTAATCATGTTTAAAATGTTATATAATAGTATTTACCAAAAAGAATATGAGCTATTTATTTTTCCTTTCCAGGTGCCGTGTGATTTTTGCCAAAGATGGGCACATTTTGAATGTGCAAAATACAAGGAGAGCAACTGAGAATACAAATGCAAAAAATGTGAGGAAACATGTAACAACTTCTAATAAAAACAGCTATCTTTTCCTCTCCGTTTCTCCTTGTGTTCTGTGTTAACATTAGATGACTGTGTGCTGGAAGCACGTTTTGATAGTGTGATTTGGCATCAGAGCCTCCTACCTTTAGATATGTACGATGGAGGCATAAACCACGTAAGGCAGTATATTCTGATTGATAGACATGACTATAAATTTACACAAAGGTACAACGTTTTGTCAGAACACCGGCAAATGCTCTGCTCAGCTGGTATAAAGTTGCCTACCGAGTGTCACAGAGTAAAAAGCTGCACACAATTGCAGAGGGATGAATACTTCCCTGTGCTATGGATATGGTTTCAACTATGATTGATGACACAGCAGCCAGCAAACTACAGGCCATTCCTCTGGCCAATAGTACCATTGGCAGGCGCATGTATGATATGTCAAAGGACATAGAGGATCCGCTTAATGATAAGGTGCGTGACAGCCGCCTGTCTATGCAGATGGATGAAGCCACTGACAGTAAGAAAGACTGCTTACTGATAACATGTCAGATTAATTGATGGAGATGAGATGAGGGAGGAATTGCTTTTTTGCAAACAAGTTCCTGGCAGAGCCACTGCAGAGAAACTGTTTAAAATCACTGAGGACGGTGTGGGGAGCTTATGGCTGGGAAACGAGGTCTCCTCCAATGTGCAGTGGATGCACTGTATGATACACCGCAAAGCACTGGCATCTAAACAGCTGGGGCCTGAGCTGAGGGACGTAATGACTGATTTCATTTTTGTCACAGTCAAGTACATCATCACACGACCTGAGAAAGCCCAGATTTCTCCTCCACTATGCGACCACATGGCCGCTCTGTATCACAGCAAGTCCCGATGGCTGTCACGTGGTAAGGTGCTGTCCAGGTCTTTGATCTGCGAGTTGAGATCTGCATGTTTTTGAAGGAAGAGAGCAGTGATATTGCCAACAAATTCAACTCTAAGATAGAATTTGAAGATTGTCTTGTAAAACAACAGCGCAGTGAGAATTGTTGCTGTCTGGTTTCCTCTAGGCTAGGGCGTAAACAGGATGCAGAACAACATGGACCCAAACGTCATTATCGATAATTGAATCAGACCGAAGGTTTGCCCAGAGCAGCATCCTGTTTGGCATCAGTCCTGATTTTTCTCTCATTTCCAGTTTGCTCTGGGACTTGATGTATCTAAAAGAAGCTGATGACATTTAAAGACCTGATCAGAACAACATCTGCTCGGTGACACATTCTACGATTTTATGTGTAAAAGAAACAAGCCTACAAGAGCTGAAGTATGTATGATATGTATGAATGTATGTATGAAATATGATGAAATGGTGAGTCTGAGTAAAACAGAAAAAAACAGTGAGCTCAACAAAACATGTCTGCAGCAATCTGCTAGAAACCTGAGCATTATTTTCTTTTCCAAAGTCATCCAGTGTTGCTTTGTACAGATTAGATTTGCAAAGATCTGAACAGCACTTCCAGCACAAGGCAGAGTAAATCAATTTGTTGATCAGTTATTAAGTCATGTACTAACAGAAACTTGGAAGAGAGAGACCTAATGTTTAATAATTCACATTTCACTGTTTTACTTTTTGGTGCTGTTGACGATACTGTATTGTGTATATATAAAACTAATATAACTTTGGTTTAGAAACCTGCTATAGAAAACTGTTGCAGGAACGGCAAACAGCTTGTACTGGATCATTTTCATGGCCGATGTGCCAAAATATAAATAAATGTTTACCAAAAATGAAGCTCAAGTGAGTAAAAAGCCTTTCTTTGGGATAAACATAGAAAGACCAGCCTTAGTCAGACATTTCACTTGAAGGAGCGAGCATCCAGTGAAAAAAGCAGTAGGAATGAGTCAGACAGCTGACGTCAGGGCAGACCCACCCCAGAGTTTATCTGCTACCAGCTGTGACTCTCGTGAGCTCAGACATGCAGCAATCTCCATCAGCAGGGGCGGCATCGGGCACCGTGGTCGTAGTTTTACGCCGGGACCACAGCATCACCAGAAAGCAACTGCCGGCACTGGGGGTGAGACACCTTTACATCCTGATGGGGTCAGATTGAATCCAGACAGAGATGATTAAACCACTGATCTTTAACCTGTGGATGCTGAAGGCATGTGATTCACAACCACGCTGCTGCTCTGCTGTCGATCTCTCAGCTGACTTTAATGACAGAGGACGTCTGTCCTCAGAGGCTTTTGGATCGCCTCGGAAAATAATCTCTGTTGGAAATTAAAGTTCAGAAAGATAATGTCCAGAAGACAAGCTAAATGTGAATACAGACTCGTTACCTTTTAAAGATAACCAACAAGTTTATCCCATTTATCTGCATGTGAAAATGTTTGGTGTGTTAGTTCAAACTTCCTCTCAGCAGAAAGTTGAATGGTACTCGTGGCCATTGATAAATGGTTTTTGATCAGTAGTTGTTGATCAATAGTCGTGACAATTTCCATATTAATGATCAAGGAACTGACCTCACAGCCCATTGCTCATTCAGTGGCGCTAGTTTCAGTCATTGAGCAAATGTACTGTTTATAATGTTGGAAACCTGCAGTCAGCTGAGACTGAAGAAGTCCCTTCTTGATGAAACGTTTGTCCACTGAAAATGCTGTGTCTAGTCACGTACGTCATCTTTGGCATCACTTGTTCTCACAAAGGCTGAATGAGCCAAAGGCTCTGAATGTTTCCTCTGAGACTTTATGTCTTCCTGCAGGTGATTCAGATCATGGTTGCTCTGACTGTCATGGTCTTTGGGATCCTGAGGGCAACACGGTCCAAAGGTCTGGTGTCTGATTCCTTGGTGTACATCTGGGGACCAGTGTTGGTGAGTATTATTGTAGGGTCTTTGAATTGAACTGAACTGAGTCAGCTAAGCATTCTTACTGCTCTCTCTTTCAGTTCATCATAGCTGGATGTATGAACATATATGATGGGACTTCAGAGAGACGATCAGGAACTCATCTCTGTGATATCACCATACCTGTACTTCAGGTGAGTCTCTGCAAATTTGTAGTCCTGCTGGAACACACTGGAGTGAGGCTCGACCTGATTTTTCTCCAACCGAGGAAACAGAAATTTAACATTTAGTGTAATTTGACTGAAATCCAGTCAGTAAAAACAAAATGAGGCCATAGCTCATTGTGAATTTTTAGAGCCAAACAACTCGATAATATCACAGCTCAGTTAACAAAGTCAGTTCAGTCCCATAAATGCTGTATTTCACTTTCCAGTGACTGATTATTTTGGACTTCAGCTTCTGGAGATACCTGGTCTGTTCTTCCTTGATCTTTCTGAGATGGTCTGATAATCCATCCATTAGAGTTTCTTCAGAACTCTTACACTGTTACAGTGATTGCATGACCTGCTACCCACTCTAAAGTTTCAGTGGAAAGAAACACATTTCCTAACCAGGCTCTAACCTGTGATGGAAAACAAACCAGATAAATGGTACTTGAGTATGTCTGTAGTAGAGATGGCACGATACCACTTTTTTATGTCCGATACCGATATCATAAATTTGGATATCTGCCGATACCGATATGAATCCGATATAGTGTTTTTTAATCAACAAAACTGTTTTTTAAATATCTTGCTGCATTTTGTATAAGTTCATACTCAAGTTTAAAACAACAACTACACTAAAGCTATTCTGTTATACCTGTATGCAAAAAAAAATATTTCATAGTTCAGCAATACTGATCAATCTAATAAACTCAAACCTACACCATCCTCCCTATTCTGGTATTTTAAAGAGTACTTAGCATAAATATTAAGCAACCTAACTAATAGGGTTCCAACTCCCAGCAACAACAAAAATAAATAAATAAAAAATAGGGAACCACCCCTCACACTCCACCTCATGATGCTTAATCGACGTAATCAACCTTAATTTGATGCAGTGCACAGAAAATGCACAGAAATCAATTATTTTTCAAGAAATATTAAATAGATTCAACATCTTTCTTCAACAAAATTGCAGACTGCACAGATGGTACCTTCCCAAAGGAAAAAGTACTATAGCTTACTAGGGTATATATATTAGACTTAATAGTTACTATATACAGTAATGGACTTCTATTCATTTTACATCAAATTAAAACTTTGGGTGTCAGATAATTATTTATTAAAAGCTCGACATTTTAAATGAGAATAAGAAAGAAAAGTATGTCTTTGTGCCCCCTTTTCCCTGTTCATGCCCTATCGGCCCCCCTGGCTACACTTTGCTAGATCCGCCCCTGCACAGCTACGTAGAAAAAGATCCTCGAGTAGAAAGTAATAATAAATAAATTCTAACAACAGCTGATCAAGCTTAAACGTGCTGCTGTTGTTCAGCCACTGGTTTCCTCTTTCTGGTGCAAAGTGGGCCAAAAACAAAGGAGAGACGATCAGCTGATCATTGATCAGTTTCATGATTGAAGTAGCAGCCAGAAGAGGCAGTCGCTCCATATATCGCTTGTTAAGCTTAACGCAGGAATGCTTTACAAACATTCAGAGATGGACTTACACACTTGCTTTACTTCTCTCGGGATAACTTTGTCGGAGATGAAATGCCGGGTTGCTAGCGAAGCTCCAAATGCTATCCAGACCACCAACAGGTCCCGCATGCCACAGCCGCTCTATCACGTGATGCATACTGCTCCGACGTGCTAACGTTCTGAGGTGAGTTATGGCGTGTTGCAAGTTTTGTGAGGTGCTTTCGTGATATTTAATGGATCGGATTACATTTTTTTTTTCTCCGATATCCGATCCAGTAATTTAGGTCAGTATCGGACCGATACCGATACGTAATATCGGATCGGTCCATCTCTAGTCTGTAGACAAGGAGAGCAAACACATCCAGAGAAATGAGAGAAGAACTTAGAGTGTGATTAAGATTGTCAGATGAATATGACTTTATGGTCAATTCGTAAAGTCAAACTAGCCTGCGATCATGGAGTGAGACCCCTGGTCCCCAATCAGACCAGGAGTGACATGTTTTGAAATCTGCCCAAATTTATTAAACCCCCCAAAATATGACTATCCAGGGTTGAGACCAGGAAGCAGAGTTGCAGTCTTACACGCCTCTCTGCAGCTTCTCTCCTCCTGCTACCCCCCCAAAACCCATCTCCATAGAGACTGTGTCAGCTTCCAAACAGACAAAAAACAAACTAAAAACCATCAACAAACAACTTAAACATAAACAATCACAAAGAAAGAACAATAAAGTATCCACATCTGAACCAAAGAGTAAAACAGTGAAATGTGGGTTATTAAATATTAGGTCTCTCTCCTCCAAGTCTCTGTTAGTACATGACTTAATAATTGACCAACAAATTTACTCTGCCTTACAGAAACATGGTTACTAGTGATGTGCGATACCACTGATTTCCTTTCCGATCCGATATCAAGTAAAATTCAGGGTGCTGCAGCAAGAGTCCTGACAGGGACTAGAAAGAGAGCAGATTTCTCCTGTTTTGGCTTCCTGTTAAGTCCAGAATTCAAAGTCCTGCTCCTCACATACAAGGTCTTAAATAATCAGGCCCCATCTTATCTTAATGACCTTGTAGTACCATATCACCCTATTAGAGCACTTCGCTCTCGCTCTGCAGGCCTACTTGTTGTTCCTAGAGTATTTAAAAGTAGAATGGGAGGCAGAGCCTTCAGTTTTCAGGCCCCTCTTCTGTGGAACCAGCTTCCAGTTTGGATTCAGGAGACAGACACTATCTCTACTTTCAAGATCAGGCTTCAAACTTTCCTTTTTGCTAAAGCATATAGTTAGGGCTGGACCAGGTGACCCTGAATCCTCCCTTAGTTATGCTGCAATAGACGTAGGCTGCCGGGGGATTCCCATGATGCACTGAGTTTCTCCTTTCCAGTCACCTTTCTCACTCACTATGTGTTAACAGACCTCTCTGCATTGAATCATATCTGTTATTAATCTCTGTCTCTCTTCCACAGCATGTCTTTATCCTGTCTCCCTTCTCTCACCCCAACCAATCACAGCAGATGGCCCCGCCCCTCCCTGAGCCTGGTTCTGCTGGAGGTTTCTTCCTGTTAAAAGGGAGTTTTTCCTTCCCACTGTTGACAAAATGCTTGCTCATAAGGGTCCCCTATGTGTCCCGTCTGTGCAGGTTAAAAGCGTCGTGGCTTTAAATTTCGCCGCTGGTGGGGCTTCATTTGTTGCCGCACTCATCTTCTTCCTAGATGTATTTCAATCGGTGAGCTGCTTTTCTTTCATGTTGTATAAAATGAGAACGTGTATGTGGTGGGGGCGTGGTCTGTGGTGCTGTGCGGACGCACCTGCACGGCATCTTTAGATCACGCCCGCGGTGTTAAATCATGGGGAAGCAGGGTTGAGAGGGTTGTTGTGGTGAGAAGTGCTCAATGAAATGTCTCAAAACACAGATCTGTGGTCCCGTCGTGCCTTATTCTCACCACAGTGAATTCAGAGCACAGGTGAATGTGGCATGTGAACCAGCTCCAGAGGTAACAGGTGTTTCACCAGCTTGCGGTAGAAACAGTTTCGAGTTTTTAGTTAAGGTGAGGAAACTTCAGAAGCCTGTTTTTCTCTCTTTCAGTTCAACAGTCCATTTTCAGGATTTTCAGCCATGCTGTGCTTGGTTGAGCTGAGCCTGTGTGGCATTTGTCTAGGAGTAGGGGACTCTAATGGCAGTTACAATCCCACATTTCAGGTGAGTCCATCTGCAGAGTCCTCCTCAGACCAGTTTGTACACCTGCCTAATAAATAATGAAGTTAATATTTATCTGTGTAGCCAATTTAAAGATGACCCATCCTAAATCCATGTTACCAGTCAGCAAGCATTAATAGCATGCTAGTGTATTCTGATCAAAATCATCTTAATTGAGAGAAAAAGTGAAGGAAGAAGAGTGGTTTTATCCAGGCTGGAAATTAAAATCAAATGTTTTGTCCAAAGGCAGGTGGAATTCTTTATTTTACCCGTTTAGCGTCATTCGCGTTCATTAAGTACTAGCTGAGAGTGTCCCCCTGCTGCAAACCTGACCTATGACTAAACTAATAAAGCTTTATAAGCTTTAAATTATTTTAGTGTCTAATAACTGACATTTTTGTTGTTTAGATGCCATGTACCATCACCAATCAGCATTACGGAACTGCCTCAGTGACTGCACAGGATCCTTCCACGTAGACTCTGCCCACATACCTGAACCCACCCGCAGCAATGGCTCTGCCCTGCCC
This sequence comes from Rhamphochromis sp. 'chilingali', assembly GCF_963969265.1. Taxonomy (NCBI): domain Eukaryota; kingdom Metazoa; phylum Chordata; class Actinopteri; order Cichliformes; family Cichlidae; genus Rhamphochromis; species Rhamphochromis sp. 'chilingali'. Next base: position 39,067,656 of record NC_137938.1, on the reverse strand, counting down.
TCATCCAAGCTCTACACAAGTGACTGATAGTTCCGCTCAAAGGAGTGATGGGTCAACATTGTTAGTCATGTAATCTTCTTACTATTGAATAAAAATACTCCAGATTTACCTTTATGTTGCCGTGACACTTAAGGTGCTTTGCAGCTCTGAAAGATCCAAAGAATCAATAAACTGAAGCTGAAAAATTTATCCATGTACGGAGAGGTGTATCATCATCATTAATGTTGCTTACAGTTCAGTGCAGAGAGAGATCATTAGAAGGAATTGAACATGATTTATTTAAGTACAGAATTTAATTTGAGGTATTTGGTGGTTAGACGCCGACGGCCCATCACAGCAGAACGGAATCCCAGCGGCAATGACAATAAGTGAGAAAACAGAGGTCCAGCGAGCAGCGAGCAAAGGCAGAATAGAGACTGAGCCTGCAACAAAGTTTGAGGGCCATCAGAGGCCAGGAGGGTGCAGAGACACTGAGATAAGACCAGTGTTGGTCAAGTTACTTGAAAAAAGTAATTAGTTACTGATTACTTCTCCAAAAATTTAATCACAACACTACTGATTATTTATTTTAAAAAGTAATTAGTTACTTAGTTACTTTTCAAAAACATGATACACAAACTGAATAAGTAAGAACGCAATAGACCTTTCAGCCCACTTCTATTTTTACTGCGTAATCCATCATATAACTGTGATGGATAGTTACAGTGGGGCAAAAAAGTATTTAGTCAGCCACCGATTGTGCAAGTTCCCCCACTTAAAATGATGACAGAGGTCAGTAATTTGCACCAGAGGTACACTTCAACTGTGAGAGACAGAATGTGAAAAAAAAAAAAATCCATGAATCCACATGGTAGAATTTGTAAAGAATTTATTCGTAAATTAGGGTGGAAAATAAGTATTTGGTCACCTCAAACAAGGAAAATCTCTGGCTCTCACAGACCTGTAACGTCTTCTGTAAGAAGCTTTTCTGTCCCCCACTCGTTACCTGTATGAATGGCACCTGTTTGAACTCATCATCTGTATAAAAGACACCTGTCCACAGCCTCAAACAGTCAGACTCCAAACTCCGCCATGGCCAAGACCAAAGAGCTTTCGAAGGACACCAGGAAAAGTATTGTAGACCTGCACCAGACTGGGAAGAGTGAATCTACAATAGGCAAGCAGCTTGGTGTGAAAAAATCAACTGTGGGAGCAATCATCAGAAAATGGAAGACATACAAGACCACTGATAATCTCCCTCGATCTGGGGCTCCACGCAAGATCTCATCCCGTGGGGTCAAAATGATCATGAGAACGGTGAGCAAAGATCCCAGAACCACACGGGGGGACCTGGTGAATGACCTGCAGAGAGCTGGGACCAAAGTAACAAAGGTCACCATCAGTAACACACTACAACGGCAGGGAATCAAATCCCGCAGTGCCAGACGTGTTCCGCTGCTGAAGCCAGTGCATGTCCAGGCCCGTCTGAAGTTTGCCAGAGAGCACATGGATGATACAGCAGAGGATTGGGAGAATGTCATGTGGTCAGATGAAACCAAAGTAGAACTTTTTGGTATAAACTCAACTCGTCGTGTTTGGAGGAAGAAGAATACTGAGTTGCATCCCAAGAACACCATACCTACTGTGAAGCATGGGGGTGGAAACATCATGCTATGGGGCTGTTTTTCTGCCAAGGGGACAGGACGACTGATCCGTGTTAAGGACAGAATGAATGGGGCCATGTATCGTGAGATTTTGAGCCAAAACCTCCTTCCATCAGTGAGAACTTTGAAGATGAAACGAGGCTGGGTCTTCCAACATGACAATGATCCAAAACACACCGCCCGGGCAACAAAGGAGTGGCTCCGTAAGAAGCATTTGAAAGTCCTGGAGTGGCCTAGCCAGTCTCCAGACCTCAACCCCATAGAAAATCTGTGGCGGGAGTTGAAAGTCCGTGTTGCTCGGCGACAGCCCCAAAACATCACTGCTCTCGAGAAGATCTGCATGGAGGAATGGGCCAAAATACCAGCTACTGTGTGTGCAAACCTGGTAAAGACCTATAGTAAACGTTTGACCTCTGTTATTGCCAACAAAGGTTATGTTACAAAGTATTGAGTTGTGTTTTTGTTATTGACCAAATACTTATTTTCCACCCTGATTTACCAATAAATTCTTTACAAATCCTACCATGTGGATTCATGGATTTTTTTTTTTCACATTCTGTCTCTCACAGTTGAAGTGTACCTCTGGTGCAAATTACTGACCTCTGTCATCATTTTAGGTGGGGGAACTTGCACAATCGGTGGCTGACTAAATACTTTTTTGCCCCACTGTATCTGCTATCAATACCGTCTGAGATTTAATTTGGGTTGAGACTTTGTTGATATTATGATTAATATTCATGATTAATGATGATCAATATCCCTGATATTTACCAAGAGATGAATATTTGGACTCTTGTTCTATCATTTTAATAATTGGAAGGCTGGCTGTCATTCTCGAGAGGTCATCTTTCAGGGCAAGTGTCTTTGACTTCAGACTTGTGAGTGTTGGCCTTAAAGCCCCATAGGTTCACTCATCCCCTTGTAAGATGTCCAGAGCTGCTGTCAGGGGCTTCATCACAGTGCAGTACTCTTTCAAGAATTGGTACTCCCTTTCATTAAGGCACTTAATTCCCAGTTTTACACACAGGGGATTAAGTTCATTCAAGGGAATTGTGATGATTCTGGAAATGGCCTCATACAGGGAATTCCACCTTGTGGATGTGAGCACCCTTAGCTTCCTGCAGCTGACATCCTCCACCTGTTCAGAGGCTAATGTTGATCGACTTGCTTTAGTCCAAAGAGCAGAACATTTTGCAATGCTACTCCTACCTGTCTTGGCCTTGGTGTCGGCACAGGAATTTAGATGTTTATCAACATCAGTTGTTGGAATCAAGTTAATTGTGTACGATGCACATCTGTAGTATGGAGGGAGGCTAAACTGTGCATCACCAGATGTGGTTGAAAGAGCTTCTATTACATCAGTAAAAGTCGGTTCCTCATCATCACCTTCTTCATTTTCAGATTCAGACTCCAGATCACAGGGCTGACATACTCAATGCGTTGGCAAAATTGGATGCATTATCCGTTACAGTGGCAACAACTTTAGCTTTTAGTCCATATGATAAATGGATTTCTTCAATCTCTGCTCTAATTACATCATAGGTATGGCTGCCTATAATTCTCTTGCATGCTAGGGCGGCCTTGTTGCGCTGTAAAGTGGAGACCCATAAAACATTTATTATTTACTGTCCAGATGCCAGCAGTGGTGGAAACAAAGTCTACCTCTTCGAGTGTAGCCTTCAAGTTAGATTTCATTCAGTCGTATTTTCTCTCAGGGTTTCCTACCAATTACTTTCTCTGGGGCAGCTTGACACCACTTTTAGCCGGTATTTTTTCTACAATGCATCGCAATGATTCAGTCTACAGTGCACGATCGTACTCTCTCTCTGTTGAGCCAACCATCCCTTTAATGTTAACTAGTAATGACTTCATGAACTTCTTCACAAATAAAATTTTAATCATTAGAGAAAATCCCACAGATGTAATATTATCTACAGCTACTTTCAGTACCACTGATATTCATTTAGACTCTTTTTCTCCAATTGATCTTTCTGAGTTAACTTCAATAATTACTTCCTCCAAACCATCAACGTGTCTTTTAGACCCCATTCCTACAAAACTGCTCAAAGAAGTCCTGCCATTAATTACTGCTTCGATCTTAAATGTAATCAGTTTTCAACACCATCGACCATAATATCCTATTAGAGCGATTAGAACATGCTGTAGGTATTACAGGTACTGTGCTGCAGTGGTTTGTATCATATCTATCTAATAGACTCCAGTTTGTGCATGTAAATGGAGAGTCCTCTTCACACACTGAGGTTAATTATGGAGTTCCACAGGGTTCAGTGCTAGGACCAATTCTGTTTACATTATACATGCTTCCCTTAGGCCAGGGGTCGGCAACCTTTAACACCCAAAGAGCCACCTGGACGCGGTTTCCACGCAAAAGAAAACTCTGGGAGCTGCAAATACTTTTTGACATCTAAAATGAAGATAACACTGTATATATTGTTTTTTACCTTTATGCTTTGTGTGAATAACTAAGGTGTGTTGCTTAAATCCATGAAGTGCTACAGAGAAAGTTACATTTTATTTATGCAATTAACACGTTTTGAACTCTTAAAGAAATATAACAAAAGGAAAGACACCCAGCTGAACTAAAATGATCCAGCAAACAAAAACTGCTGTGAGCCGCCACCCTTATATCTCCTTTGGGCTTTTGGAGCCTTGACCTGACTTGTAAAAAATAATTGGATAAAAGCTCTATGCTGCTGAAAGATGAAAAATAGATATTTGTTAAATTCTGCCTAAATATGTATTTTACCTGGTTAATGTGTGTGGGAGGGGGAGGCGGACGCACCTGAGCGGCACCCGCAATCACGCCTCGCCGCCTTTACGTCTGTGCTCTCTCTGCTGTTGTGTTGGTGTGTGTCGGGCTGTGAGCTGCAAAGCTACAGTCGGCTGTGTGCGCACAGCAACCGTGTGTGAAAAGTGGTCAATAAAGAGATGCTGAAAAGCCTGTTCATGGAAACATCGTGGGGTCTGCCGTGATATGTTTACAACGGGACTTCTGCTCCTGAACCTCTGCGCACAGCGTCTGCAGATCGGGGCTGTACGAAGTCACTTTCATCTTTACGCAGGACTGTAAGCTGTCGTCTGTGAGGCGTGAGCGTGTTTGTTTTAACATAGTTGGGGAACAGCTGCTGACATGATGTGGATCCGAAGAGCCATAATTGGCCTGGCTGGGGTTGAAAGTCTCGGTAAATGCACGCCGTTTCGGCGGGTACACCAGCTTCCACGAGTGTGACGCTTATTTTGAGCGATGAAAAAATAGAATATAATTTTATTTTTATATTTCAATATCACAATAATCTTCCAATTTAGAACTACAAGTTAAAAAAGAACTAACATAAATAAATTACACTTCAGCTAAATACTTCTAATTTATTTTCCCAAACCACGCGGAGCCGCACTATAAGGACTAAAGAGCCGCAGGTTCTGCTACACTGGCAGGGCTAGGGGCCAGGACTCTCCTCTTCGTGTTTTTGGGGATGTTGCTAACTCCGGGTTGATAACAGGCACCACACCCACAGTAGATGCGCTCGGTGTGAGGTCTCGCAGCAAGCTATCAAATACGGCGCATTTCTCGGCTTTTAAAAAACCGCTATGCGTCGCCAGGTGTTTCATCGGATTCGAGGTGTGACCTCCTTTGACAGTATCACAGTATCAGCTTAAAGCACTTGTTGCTGCTGAGTTTGCATCTTTTGCTGTGAAGTACAGCCAGACTTTTGACCGCTTCGCCTTGGGCATTTTTAATCTGTAGCTCTGCTCTAAAAGAACCTACGTACCTGGGCCCGCCTACTATCCTCGGAAACGTAAAATGATTGGCTAGAATCCAAAGTGTATGACATCTCAGGAAAAAAAAAAAAAAAAAAAAAAAAAGAAGCAACATTCAGCTTGTTCGTGGCCATCATCAGTTTTTACACGCACTCGCACTCTTAGTCTTTTAACTTTTAAATTAAAAATAGAAATAATGACTGAAATGTTCATGTTTATTTATTGTAGCAAAGACAAAAGAAAAAGGAAATGACAGGAAATATTTACAGGCATTGATCAGCTGGTATTGATTGGTCACAGCTCAGTGCAGCTAAACATTACAACCAGACATCAGTGACCAATGCGCCACTACGGAGTCCTGAAAGGGTCAAACCTTTCAAAAATAAGACAGCTTAGTGTGGTTTGAATCCTGAGAAACAAACCAAGATAGGATAAAAACACTGATGTGTCACTCCTCCAAATTAAACTGAAACACACGTTCCCATACAAAGAGAGACACTGAGGTAAGATGCCTCACTCTGCACCACATCCAAATACTGTAGTGAGATATTAAAACAGGTGTAGCGAGAGGATGTCCCATTAAAGTGTTAGAGAGGGAGACAGACGACTCCCTCTGTTTGATTAGTATCATATAAACATGCATAAAAATATCACGTGAAATAAAAAAAGAATCACTTTAGTTAAATTTTACAGACATAAAAACAAAGACAGCGCTGCAGACAGAGCACTAACTCAGTGATTACAGCACAGACAGGAGTGTATGAAGACATCCCACTGAGCGAGATATAAAGTCAGTCAAATTTAGTGAGATTCATCCTGATCATTTGGTATAAAACGCCGTTCAGTTTCCTGTTTATAGACAGGAGTGTGGGACGAGGCCTCGCCGCAGAAGCCGAGTATGAGTGCCGCTCCTCTCACTTCTTGAAGAACTTCTTGTTGAGGAGGAAGATGAGGAGGTTCACATTGACTTTGGCCTTACTGAACATCTTCATCACAGCCACGCCCTCATACTGCAGCTGCAGCAGGTCCTAACACACACACACACACACACGTTAAACTCGTATCACCTGGTTTATGTGGCCCGGTTCGACGTGGTCCGGCCTCGGTCCTACCTGGTATTTGAGCAGGAACTCCTCCATCTCCACGCCGAGGAATCGAGCTTTTACTTTGAAACTTCCTCTCTCAGGCCCGGCAGCAATCTCAAACATGACGTTCTTAAACCTGGAAACAGAGAGATCGTGAGCACGCGTCCTCACCGCGTGTCATACGTGTGCCGGCTGTGTGTTCTGCGCTCACTGCGTGACTGGCAGGTCTTCGATCTCCAGCAGAACGCCCTTCTCGTGCAGCCGGGTGGCACTGTAGCTCAGAGCAGGAAGCTTGTTCCTCCCTTTGCCGTCTGCCGCCTTCTGATTGGTCGATTTGCTGCAAGAACAAGCCAATCAGTGATGGACCTTACTGACAGGCCTATCGCCTCACTGACAGCCTCGTGACGTGCACCTTCAGGACACACGCGGTCTAAGCACCTCTTTCCTGTTTCAGGAGCCGTTGGTGGATATTTAAGATCAGCTGATGGCAGGTCAGCGTGGATGCCGGCTCAGCTCGTGACGCCAACGCTCTTGGTGATGTTTGAACTTTTCATGCAAACATTCAGCTCGTACTTCAGCGAGCTTCTCCTCACTCAGATTTTGAACGCACGGTTTATAGCTCTAGTATTCTGGCGCCTCTGATAGAGCTTCCTGTACCCGGGGCTCGTGGTCAACCTCGGCTCACCTGTTCCCGAATTACTTTGTTGTACTTTAGTTTATCCCTTGTGTTGTTGATTGTGTGACAAATGTTTGTTCGTCCCGCCCCACCGCCTCACAGCTCTCGAGGTGAAAACGCCTGGTTCACACCACAGTGGTGTGATGTCACCACAGCCCCGCCCCATTACTGTTCATTGCTGCGGTACTTCTAAACATTTGGCGCCGCCACGTCCGAGAACAGAAAGTTATATCTGATGCTAATGGCCTGAGATGAAAAATGCTAGGTCGTTACCCAAAAACACCTGCTTGTGCATACCTGGCGGTGAGGTTGTCCAGACAGGAAGTGATGTAATGCCTGTAATAGTCCACCTGCTCACTGTGGAAGCTGCTCTTAGCCTGTAGGCTGCTGAGAGTCTGATGGAGCTTCAGGAGCTCCGCCCCTCGGCGCTGGCGGTGGAGACGTTGCTGACGGATGTCCTGGTGGGGAAACGTGCAGTGACATCATAGTCAGGGACGTTTTCAAAAACATGCAGGCAAAAAGAACAAAAAAACCGCAAACAAAACCAGAAACATGCCAGGATGTAGCGAAGGAGGACGCTGGAATAGGAGGAGATGGAGGCAGGTCTCGTTACCTTGGCGATCATCTGCAGGATCTGGTTCTCGCTGTCTGGCGGTTTCAGGGTGCCGAGTCCCTCCAGACGACGAAGACTCCTCAGGATCTTCCTCTTCTTCTCCTCCAGGCTCAGGTTGCCATTGGCGACCAGCGACTGGTTCCGCTTCATCTTCTCAGGAGTCCGAGCATCCTGCTGGGCGCGGCGCTGCATCAGCCAATCGTGACACACTTCCTGTTTGAAGAGATCAGATGACATCATTAGAGATGGGCCGATCCGATATTACGTATCCGTGTCGGTCCGATACGGACCTAAAATACTGGATCGGATATCAGAGAGAAATAAAAAATGAAATCCGATCCATTAAATATCACAAAAGCACCTCACAAAACTTGCGACATGGCGTAACTTGGCTCATAACCGTAGCACGTCAGAGCAGTGTGCGTCACATGATATAGCGCTGTGGCGTGCGAGACCTTTCGGCGGTCTGGTTGAAAGAGGAAACCAGCGGCTGAACAACAGCAGCACGTTTAAGCTTGATCAGCTGTTGTTAGAATGTATTTAATATTACTTTCTACTCCAGGATCTTTTTCTACAGCTGATGGCTGTAACTGTGCAGGGGCGGATCTAGCAAAGTTTAGCCAGGGGGGCCGATAGGGCATGAACAGGGAAAAGGGGCACAAAGACAGACTTTTCTTTCTCATTGTCATGTCTAGCTTTTAATAAATAATTATCTGAATCTTACACCCAACGTTTTAATCTGATGTAAAATATATAGAAGTCCATTACTGTATATAGTAACTATAGTAAGTCTAATATACTCTAGTAAGCTATAGTACTTTTTCCCTTTGGGAAGATACCATCTGTGCAGTCTGCAGTTCTGTTGAAGAAAGATGTTGAATCTATTTAATTATTCTTGAAAAATAATTTATTTCTGTGCATTTTTTATTTTATTTTATGTTTTTTTACACGTGCATTAAATTTAGGTTGATTGCGTCGTTTAAGCATCATGAGGTGGAGGGTGGGGGGTGGTTCTAGAGCAGGGCGATATGACCAAAAATATTTATCACGATATACATTTGAAAATCTGCGATAACGATATAACTGACGATATAATTGATGCGAGACAAAATACTTTACAACTCCACAACTTTATTAGTGCAAAAAACAAAAAACAAAAAAAAAAAACGTCAAAGTATTTTCACTTAAACAAGCAGCTGTTTTTTATCTGCATTAAAGTTATCTAAACATTTAACAGTGCAAACTGACAGTTTAACCAAAAGGCATATCCTCAGCATAACCATGTATAACATCCACAACACTTAAAAAGAGGTTATACACACACAGCACGGTAACATTATGTTGAAGCACAGTACGTATCACTCCGCGAGGCTCCGCCTACGACAGCCGTAATGCTCCGACAATCCATCAAGCGGTGCGGCTTCGTAGCTTAGCAAAGTCGTACTGAAACATCTGACAGATTTTCGAGCGCCGTGCACATAAAATCGTTTCGAGGTCAGTAAACACAACCAGAGTTCATACATAAGGCACACGGGATTATAAGGGGCTCTGTCGACTTTCAGACAAATCAAAGGATGATTTTAAGTGCGCCGTATTTTCCAAACAACGCGGTAATAACGACGGCCCGCTAGCATGCGCTACCAAAAATAGTGCTTTGTTGTGTATCTGACGGACGAAAGCTAAACCAGTTCCACACCAGTGAAGCTGCAGCGTTTTTACAAACCAGTTCTGGTTCATTGTTTCATTCAACGATCCGCTTTCACTCTTCTCGTTCTGCGTCGCCGCCATGTGCGCATGTAAACAAAGGCACTGTGCATGCGCGTTTTACCCATATTCTATCGCCATGTTTCATTTTCTTATCGTTGCCCAACATTACACCGGTATCACCGTGAACGGTATGATATGATAATAAAAAAACGTTTTATTGATTATAAAATACACTATCGGATTCATATCGGTATCGACAGATATCAAAATTTATGATATCGGTCATGAAAAAGTGGTATCGTGCCATCTCTAGACATCAAGACTGCAGCGGGTGCCAGTCACCAACCAACCTATTAGTGCGAGTTTTACCTGGTCGCGTGACGGTGTCGTCCTCAGGATGTCACGCAGAGAGTCACCTGACTGCGTCCTGATGACATCGATGATCAGCTGCTTGGTGCTGGGAAAAACAAAACAAATGTTTTCTGTGAACACCGGGTTCTTCTTTAATGTTCAGGTAAACAAACTGACAGACACTGAGCAGGTGAGGCTAATGGCTTAGAGGCGGGGTTACCTGAGCAGAAGTCCTCTGGGGTCCGGTGTGTTGTTGGCGTCGTCGAAGATGTCAAACTTGTTGGTCAGGGTCAGAGAGACCTCCATCTTGCTACTCTGAGAGTCTGATCCTGGATCAGCCGCGGACTCACCTGAAGGACAGAAAACAGTCAGACTCTGACCGGCTCAGACCGGATGGCAACAGCAGAGCATCGGTTGGCTGTACCGATGAGTTCCTGCAGGCCGGGAACCGGACCGAGATCCTTCAGAATCAGGCCGAGGGGGTCTGAGGGGTCCGGGCACAAAACCTCCTGATGCTCCAGCAGCAGCTGCAGAGAGACATGTGAGAGGTTCACGGGTTTATGTAGACCAGGTACAGGTGCGCATGCACCTGTACCTGGTCTAAAGATGACGATACAGCTGGAGGCGGAGCTTCCTGACCTTGTGTGTGTTGAGCAGCTCGCTCACAGAGATGTAGATCACGGGTCTGTTCACGATCAGCAGCTCCGAGTACTCATCCATGCTGAATCTGTCCTCCGGTTCAGGAACGTCGCAGACGGACTGCAGGAACCTCCTGAGACACACAACACCGTCAGGAGAACCTCCACCTCCCCGACACCTCAGAACGGAGCAAGGTCACCTGAAACCCACCTGAACCTGCTGTGGGTCTGGCTGATGTACTGGTTCAGGGCTCTGATGTGGTAGCCACCTCCATGGAAGTGTTTGTTGGCAGCGGCATGCTGCAACACGCGGGCAATGGAGCCCAAGATGTGGCGCTGTTCGGGCTGCAGAGCAGAGCCGGCCGAACGGTCCACCACGTCGAAGCCGTCCGGGGCCACGATGGCCGGGTTCATGTAGCGGTAGTAGACCAGGTTACCGACGATCTGCGGGGAGTAGGGCAGACTCGGCGTTATTGGTTCAATTCAGGTCACGGCGTCAGAGCCACGTGGTTCTGACTTCAAGACCCGCCGCCGTACAGAGACTAAGCTTCACGTCAAGCGACCAATCAAATCTCAGCTCCGACCTGCGAGCTGTGATTTCTGTAGACCTCCAAATCTGCTGATCACACATCCATCATGAGTCTGAGCTCACCTGAGCACAGCAGGAGCAGAAATTCACGTGAAACACAGCCCACCTTCATCACCTGCAGCACAGGTGTCCAACTCCAGGCCTGGAGTCCTGCAGGCTTTAGATGCATCCTTGATCCAACACAGCTGCTTTAAATGACTAAATGACCTCCTCTACATGTCTTGAATTCTCCAGAGGCCTGGTAATGAACTAATCGTGTGATTCAGGTGTGTTGATCTGTGTTCTCACCTTGTAGAGCTCGTCCTCACCGGCTTCAGGAAACTTTGCCTTCAGGGCGTCTCTGAGGACCTTGGCGGTGTAACGCAGACCATACCTGCAACAACACAGAACCGTTTAGCAAAGAAGAGACTGGTGACGCGAGGTGCAGCAGCAGGCAGACACGTACGGCAGCTTGTGGAGGCTGGCGGTGATGGCTTTGAGGACTCTGTCCGTCAGGTTCTTCAGGTTGATGATGGAGATGTCGATGCGTCTCTGGACTTCAGGCTGAGCCAGAGCGTCTTCGGGAGAAACCTCATAGGGCAGCGAGCTGGTGAGACAGGTGAGACGCACAATAGAAGTGAGACGCGCAACGCAGGAGAGACGCGCAACGCAGGAGAGACGCGCTCTGACCTCTTGTGTCCGGTCTGCGTCTCGGTCTGGTTGATCCAGGTCTTGTAGACGTCCACGGGGTCGGTCCTGATGCTGAGCGTGCGGTCCTGCAGGACGTCCTGTAGAGCTGGACCCAGCACCTCGCGCAGGGCGTTTTGACCACGAGCATGGCGGTAGAAGTTTACCAACATCCTGATGACGGTGGGGTTTCCTGTGATCACATCCTGGGGCTGCTCCACCTTCAGCCTGACATCACACACACAGGTAAGCAGTGACAACACGTTACTGCTCAGACACAGGTGCAGTGACATCATCGTTACCTGATCTCATAGCGGAGCGCTTCTGTGAAGAGCTGCAGCAGCAGAAAGGCCTCGCGGCGGTCGGAGCCATAGTTAAACAGACTGAACACCACCATCTCCATGAAGGAGGTGGAGCGACTCTGAGGCATCAGGAAGATCAGCTGAGCCAGGTACAGGGGCAGTGTCTGACACACACACACACACACACACACACACACACACACACACACACACACACACACACACAATAACTGGCCAGCTGCAGATATAATGTATCGTCTGTTCCACTTGCAGTTGCACAATATCACCACCAGGTGGAGCCCCTGCCTTGTTGGTGAAGCAGAGATGACTGCACGAATCAGGCAGGTACAGTAATGTGATGCCATGGACCTGCTCAGGTCAGCTTGAGGTGAGCGAGCGGCGGGCAGGTGTGCCTTTTACCTGCAGCAGGTAGAAGAGGTGCTGGTAGGCCTCCAGTCTCTCCCTCCTGTCTCGGCTCAGAGCCTTCAGGCCTTTACTCCTCTCCACATCCATCATGTCTGACAGCTGCTCCTTGTTCTTCTTCGTTAGTTTCTTACAGTGAGACACCACTTCCTGTTCACAGACGGCGCTTTGTTAACGAGGACAACAAGGAGCCAATCAGTGTGTGTGTGTGTGTGTGTGTGTGTGTGTGTGTGTGTGTGTGTGTGTGTGTGTGTGTGTGTGTGTGTGTGTGTCGATGAGCTGAGGTGGCGGGGCCGTACCTGCAGCGTAGCACGGTTGCGGACCAGCAGCCCGATCTTCAGGTCCATCAGGTCCAGGTCGGCCTCCAGCTGTCGGTTGAAGCGAATGCTTCTCACCACCTCCTCCCTCAGACGCAGCAGCTCCGCCTCCTCTCTGATGTCACCATCCCCGAGGTCGAGGAGGTGAACGAACTTCCTGACCACAGATAGAGGGGGAGTGGCCGAGTGCACTAAAACAGGTGAGGGGGAAGAGGTCTTATTAATGAGTCATCGATGACACGGCAGCTTGACCAATCAGAGGCATCTGTGAACTCACCAAGCATCCTGTACTGCTCGCGAGCTCGGTTAGCTCTGAAGAAGGCCTGGATCTTTACGACGGCGCCCACCTGTGGACACAAACCGTTACTGTGGAAACAGGAGATTTTGTCTGACTGGCTGACGCAGTTGTACACACCGTCCTACGTATTGCATCAGGACCCCACAGGTGGATCTTGATGAGATGCTGAGAGTATCTGAGTCCACGAGTCATGTGAGAGTGACATCAGCAAAACTCACGTTACTATAAACTAGAATGTAGTAACCATCCTGAATATTGATCACAAGTTGTTCACACCCATCATCTCTAAGAGACTAGAAACAATATTACCTGGGTTAATACATAATGATCGAACAGAAACAGGACAACATCAGAAAGGTTTGGCACATAACGAGGCAGGTCGATAAACAAAAATTAGACCTTAGTGTTAAGTTTAGATGCTAAGAAGGCGTTTCAGTGAGGTGGTCCTTTTTATATAAGGTGCTTGAGAATTTTGGTTTTGATAAATCCGTAATTGATATTATTTCAGGGCTATACAATAATCCAACAGCTAAAATCAAAATCAATGGAGACCTCGCTGAACCATTTATATTGGAAGGCGGGACACGACAGGGCTGCAGTATTTCACCACTGCTTTTTGCTTTGTTTGCTTTGTTTGTTGTCGGAAGGTTGCCGGTTCGAGCCCCGGCTCGGACAGTCTCGGTCGTTGTGTCCTTGGGCAAGACACTTTACCCGTTGCCTACTGGTGGTGGTCAGAGGGCCCGGTGGCGCCAGTGTCCGGCAGCCTCGCCTCTGTCAGTGCGCCCCAGGGTGGCTGTGGCTACAATGTAGCTGCCATCACCAGTGTGTGAATGTGTGTGAATGGGTGGATGACTGGATATGTAAAGCGCTTTGGGGTCCTTAGGGACTAGTAAAGCGCTATATAAATACAGGCCATTTACCATTTACCATTTGTTTGTAGAACCATTAAGTCAGTGGATCAGGCAGAGACAGGATATAACTGGAGAAAGAACAGCAGGAGGGGAACAGAAATCAGCACTATTTGCCGACAACTTACTATTAACGATATCCTATCCCTCACAGGCACTCCCCCAAACCATGGAAATGTTATCAGAGTATAAGGTTAAGTATTAACTTTAAACTATGAACCACCAGTCGAAATTAAGAATCGCTATAAATGGAAGTGAGATGCAGACAGAATTAGGTACCTATGGGTGGTAATACATCGTGACCTCACCAAAATGTTCAATGCCAACTACGCCCCGCTAAACGAACCTATACAATCAGACAAAGATGGAATACCATACACTCCAGGATCGAATCAGATTAAATATTCTTCCCCGACTGCTGTATTTGTTTCAGTCTTTACCGATTACTAATACCACAAACTGTGTGGTGGATACGATGTTCTCAAAACACATCTGGAACGGTTAAATATAAACGCCCCAACTAAAGAAAGAAAACGGAGGTCGTGGGCTTCCCTGTCTACGAGAATATTACTGCACAGCTAAGACCACTGATATAAAGATGTTGAAGGAACAATAGTTAAAGGAAAACCAGTTACAGCTTTAATATCGGACAAAGTTACAGAATAAAATACACATGGCAGATGCACCCAAATAATGACATCTGCTCTGAAAGAAGTAATCAGAATCTGCAGTTTGGAAAATGCCTCCAAGGTTTTAAGATTGTGTGCATATGATTCAGATTTTACCCCGAATCAGTACGATAATAGATTCAAGAGGATTTCAAAAGGTATAAAGGTATATGCCAAAGCTTTGAATTCTTAAGGAGAAACATGATTTAGGCTGAGATGACTTCTTTAGATATCTACAGGTCAGAAATGATTTTGATCAAAACTTAAAATCATGGTTCATTTTTATGAACCATGATTTTCTTTACGTTGAAGCCCTGAGTTGAATTCCCATTTCAATATTAAGATGCTGACTTACCTACCCGTGTGTTTCTTTCGTTCTCTTTTTTCTCTTTGTTTTTTTTCTCTTTTCAATTACAAGTTTAAAAAAGCAAAGACTGTAAAAAGTCAAACTACTGTTATGTTCGACTGCTTTCTCAATAAAACAGACAACGTTAACAAAAAACAACTCACGTTACGTCTGAAGAAACTCAGCCGAGCGCAATATCGTCTCCTCGCCAACCACATCCTCGCAAACGCCTGGATCTGTTCACACAAGCGGACGACGTGAATAACGCTCATCAGGTGAGCTGCACCTGCTAATCTAATCTCAGTCACATGATTAGGAACAGCAGCTGTTACCTTGACGACAGCTCTCCAGTTCATGTAGAGGAACTGCAGGCGCCGTCTGTAGACCCTCTGCTCGACGAACCTCCTCCAGTGAGACTGAACAGAGCAGAGCACACCTGTGACACACCTGTAGCTTCCAGACGAGCCTCAGCTCTCCAAGGGGGCTCACGCTCACCTGGATGACAACGACGGCGGCCATCTGATTCATCAGGAAGTGACGTCGTGCCGTCATCCGCCATCTGATCAGGAAGCCTCGACAGAGCGCCTGCAGGCGAACGACGAGGGCCTCGCTGTTCCGCCACAGCACGCCGCGACTGTACTGGGCCGAAACGCTGCTGACCACTTCCTGCAGGGGGGGAAAGTGGCACAGCGAGCTTGTAGCCAATCAAACTTTCCAAGCACAGAAACACTGTTCTGGTTTGACAAGGAAGTGAGCAGGTAAGCCTCAGGTGTGTCTCACCTGTATGTCGTGGCGATCCAAGAAGACGCTGTTGTGCACGAAGCCGGGGGGCCGCTCCCAGCTGCCCTCCAGTCTGCTCAGGTGGAAGAAATGAACGGAGCCGTCCTGCAGGCGGACTCGAACCCACTGACTGCGGTTATCTCCTGAACACACACACACGTGATTCTCTGTGTGTGTGTGTGTGTGTGTGTGTGTGTGTGTGTGTCTCACCTGTGCGTGTGCGGCGTGCCATCAGGGCGCTCAGCTCTCTCTGATATTCTGCAGCACAGTCAGGTAGAACTCCGTGAAGCTCCGCCTCCGGCAGAGACAGCACCCGCAGCGTCTGCTTCGCCCTGTTCTCCTTTACGGCCTGATTCACCGCGGCAACGGACAGACACACTGACGGACACACAACCAATAATCAACACACGGATCAATAATGAACACGCTGACGGGAAGTTCTGTCCGTTAGTCGTTTCTTCTTGTGCAACTCGGAGCGATGTTCACACCTGTCTCCCAGCACACCTTCAGTGATGTCACTGCTGACAGCTAACAGGTAAGATGAAGACGTTTCGCTCTCACAACCTTCCTCCGTCTGACACAAAGCGCCGCAGGTGCGTCGCAATGATCACGAATATCATCAAACACAAACGATGGCGGTCCAGCCTCTGATCGTTTCTAACCCACATGCTTAAAAACTGAACAGGTGTGGTTACTTGTGCAGGTAAATGAATCTGTGACTCACACTTTAGAGCTCTCTGACTCTGCTGATTGGCCATCCTCACGGCCTCCTGGATATCAGCCAACCACAGCTCGGCTCCCGGGTCTCTGCTCACCTGGTTGGACAGGAGGGGGACCTGTGACTGAAAGTTTAAACCTCACCTGGATTCTACCTCCAGAGGGTCATGATAAAGACTAAAGTCACAGTTCTGAGGGGCTGTTGAGGTGATGGCTCGGTTACCTGTGCAGTTACACCTGAGCAGTTACCTGAGCTTTGATCTGCCTGGCTTGGCTCAGCAGGGTCAGGTACTTGCAGGCATTGGCAGGTGAAACCTCGTCCACGCCACAGGAGGGCAGCAACAGGGCGGAGATAAGCCGCTGAGGGTCTCCGCTCATCACGGCCTTGTTTATTAGGCCGACAGCCAGGAGCTCTGAGGGTCACAGGGGTCAGAGGTCGCAGTGTCAGCTCAACAGAATTCAAAGAAGTTAATGTTTGTTGTTTATAATGACATCATTGTGTGTTTGTAACGATGTCATCGCGTTGTCGTACGCTGTTGTTCGTCCTGCGCCGAGCCGTTCACAGCGGCGATTCCTTCCTGCAGCTGGTTCCAGGTAAGCAGGTCTCGGCCCACCTGTTGTTTCACACCAGCCAGAGTCTCAAAGTACCTGTACGACAGTGACATCATCAACAGGGACGTCATTATCAACAGTGACATCATCAGCAGGTAAATGGGTAAGAGGCGGTACCTGTCGAGCAGGGCGGGCTCTACATCGGAGAGCCCTGCAGACGAACTGACCAATGAGGAGCTGAACTGCTGTAGGTGTCCCGCCTCCAGACCCTGATTGATGAGAACAACGGCTGACAGCATCTCCACGGCAACAAAGAGCTCCTCCTCCTGCAGCTCTCCCTGGAGGAGACAACAGGAAGTGCCAGCTGAATGACAGTGACGCCAGGGGCGGAGCTAGAGGAATTTTCTTAGGGTGGCAAAATCAAGGCTCCCCCCCCCCCCCCAAACACACATGCAGGTGGTCAAAGGAGCTTGCAAAGAAAAGCGTCTGGACTTCTCTAAGTTACTTGAAGACGTTTCACCTCTCATCCGAGAAGCTTCTTCAGTTCAGAACTGACATTATGTCATTATATAAACTGAAGAAGCTTCTTCAGTTTATATAATGACATAATGTCAATGAAGCTTCTTCAGTTCTGAACTGAAGAAGCTTCTTCAGTTTATATAATGACATAATGTCAATGAAGCTTCTTCAGTTCTGAACTGAAGAAGCTTCTTCAGTTCTGAACTGAAGAAGCTTCTTCAGTTTATATAATGACATAATGTCAATGAAGCTTCTTCAGTTTATATAATGACATAATGTCAATGAAGCTTCTTCAGTTTATATAATGACATAATGTCAATGAAGCTTCTTCAGTTCAGAACTGAAGAAGCTTCTCGGATGAGAGGTGAAACGTCTTCAAGTAACTTAAAGAAGTCCAGACGCTTTTCTTTGCAAGCTCCTTTGACCACGATGACTGAGAACCTTCACAGACACACATGCAGGTGGTTACATATGGTTAAAATGATTCAAATGCAGTAAGTATACACGTTTTTCATAGAAATATAGTCCATAACTTAATTATTTTCTGTAGCCCCCATAATTAAACACTTTAGTGACATAAAACATGTGATGTTATGTACTGTATAGCCTGGATAATAAATAAAGATGTAACGCTGTAAGTATATGATCCAGAAAGCTACACCACATGGGGCGGTTCATTTACCAACACAAGTCTAACTTAAGTTTCACTGTTTATTGTTAGAAAAAAAGGTAAAATCGTTACAGCTTAAATTACACAAAATGTCAGAAATCTGCACTGTCATGCACAAAAATCTAAACCTAATTTTTCATGATTTGTTGGATTAACCCTCTGAGGCCCAAAATATAACCGGTCATTTTTGACTTCTTTTGATTTTACGTTTGTATTTCACCTTCAAATTGTGCCATTTTATTTTTTCCCCTCTTTGTTTGGTATCATTCTTTTCAGCTTGACCTCACGTGTCTGAATTTAGTTGTTTTTTCATTGACATACTGTGTTAACACAACTGATCTGAAATCACACAAACTTCAAATCCTAGTAGTATCTTTTTTACTGTAAACAAAAAAACAGACATGTTGAGTAAATTATTCTTATAACTTGAAATGTAAATATAAATTGTACATTTTATAAACATATGCCACTATTTATCTAAAAAAATGCAGCCAATACACCTGCCGTTTTTTTTTATTTTTATTTTGTACAACCATTTAAAAATATTACTAAAACTAAAATCAGGTGTCGCAATAAGATGCCCCACAAATTATGTGTGACAGTGAAAAGAAATTGTTTGTCCACCACAAGACAGGAGAACAGCACAGGGATAAACCTGCAGGCCTGACAACAGGAGGTGTATCACTCCGCTGGTTTTCTACTTGGTGACAGTGCTGGGTCATATCATACCGTTCACGGTGATACCGGTGTAATGTTGGGCAACGATAAGAAAATGAGCACTATTTTTGGTAGCGCATGCTAGCGGGCCGTCGTTATTACCACGTTGTTTGGAAAATACGGCGCACTTAAAATCAATCCTTTGATTTGTCTGAAAGTCGACAGAGCCCCTTATAATCCCGTGTGCCTTATGTATGAACTCTGGTTGTGTTTACTGACCTCGAAACGATTTTATGTGCACGGCGCTCGAAAATCTGTCAGATGTTTCAGTACGACTTTGCTAAGCTACGAAGCCGCACCGCTTGATGGATTGTCGGAGCGTTACGGCTGTCGTAGGCGGAGCGATACGTACTGTGCTTCAACATAATATTACCGTATTAACTAAAAGTAAGTAAAATTTATTTATATAGCACATTTCACAGATAAAAATCACAAAGTGCTTTACAATAAGATCAGACATACAAGTTAAAATTAATTAAAAGCCCGTTTGTATAAAAATGTCTTCAGCTGCTTTTTAAAGGAGTCAGAGTCTAGACAGCGTAAAGACAACGGCAGGGTACTGTGTGTGTATGACCTCTTTTTAAGTGTTGTGGATGTTATACATGGTGATGCTGAGGATATGTCGGCCAGTTTCCACTGGAAATGCCTTTTGGTTAAACTGTCAGCGAGGAGTTTGCATTTGCACTGTTAAATGTTTATATAACTTTAATGCACATAAACAGCTGCTTGTTTAAGTGAAGATAGATTGATGGTTTTTTTGCACTAATAAAGTTGTGGAGTTGTAAAGTATTTTGTCTTGCATCAATTATATCGTCAGTCATATCGTTATCGCAGATTTTCAAATGTATATCGTGATAAATATTTTTGGTCATATCGCCCTGCACTAGTTGGTGACAGTGTTTACATTGCAATGTGCCTTTGTGACATTAATTGGTCGACATGGTACATTTTTCCACCAATAGGAAAGAGGCTCCCCCCCCCTTTCTTTACCATTTTCGTGTTGTCCTTAGAAAACATTTTTTGTTTTTAAACACAAAAAACGTGACGACAGTATTTAGAAATATATATGGCTCATATATATTTTTTTCATAACTCTGGATTTACTGGCCTGTAATTAAAATTAAAAACTTTGAAGTCCAAACTTCAACACGGGCTGAAAGACTCAGCGTGGCTGCAGCTTATTGCGGTGTCATCTTAAATCAGTCGTTTGATTTGGAGGTGCAGCGTGTGCGTGGACCCCAGAGGGTTAATAACTCTCACCTTCCTTCCATTTCCACAGTGTAACATCCACCCACCTGTGTGAAATCTGAAATTCCCATGGTGTTGTTCAAAATGTGCTCTGGCACAATCATAAGCATCGCTTGCTACTGAATACAAGGAAAAAGCCGGTCCTGCTATGGGCTGAACCATTTGTTACTGGTGCAGGGGGGGACACTATGCAATATATTCAGTTTTAGCATTTATATTCACTGTTGACTGTAACTATGCTCAAACTGTTAATGCTGTCTTATTTTAATAAACAACACTGTCACATGCAAAACTAGGGTGGCACTTGCCACCCGATGCCACCCTTCTAGATCCACCCCTGAGTGACGCTGTCACTCATCTCCAGGTAAACCCGGTGTTGCACCTGTGCCGTCTGCCTCTGCAGCAGCTGCAGCTCTCGGTGATAAAATGTCGCCGCAAACGGAAACACTTCAGGCAGCTGGAGGTCAGAGGTCATCAGGCAGCTGACTGTGCGTCTGGGGTCATTTCCACGCAATGCCGCATTAACGCTCTGGAGGGCCGCCACCACTGAAACACACAAACACACACACATACTGAGGCGAGGTCAGAGGTCAAAAGGTGAGCCTGGTTCGGGCGCGGGAAGAAAATGGCGTACTGTTTCGCGTGCTCTGAGCTTCCTGGTTGGCAGCGGTGACGCCTTCCTGCAGCTCTTCATGCTCCAGAGGATCCACAGAGCCCTGATTCTGGGGTCAGAGGTCACAGAGAGGTCAGAGGTCACTGAGGTCAGAAAGAGGTCAGGGGCCGCACTTGTTAGTTTACCTGGGCCTTCTGCTGGCGGTCTGCGGTAAGCTGATCCAGGTACCAGGGCCCATTGTCAGTACGGAGGCCCCTGAGGGCCAAACACGGCAGCTGGAGTGCCGACAGCAAAGCAAGCTCGTTGGCGACATCCAGAGCCTCGTCGACCTGCTCCACCGCTGCCCGCACTGACGCCCACAGTGACATAATCGTTAGGTCATCAATACCAGCATTAATGCCATCAGAACAGGGGGAGGGGCTTATTTCTCACCATTGACGGCACTGATGTGGTCCTGGATCTCCCTCTGAGTCAGATACTCCTCGTACATGTCTTTGTCCTCTGCCACAGCCTGCTGACACACACGCACGAACACACACGTCAACAGTCTGCTCACCTGACTGGACGGACACAAATCTCTTTAACCAATCAATGTCTTACCCCGCCGGCGGCCCGTTCAGCCTTCCTCCTCCTCGCTCGTTGCAGAATCTCCTGGTAGACGCTCATCAACGCCTCCTGCAGGTCAGTGAGGAGAGCAGCGGGGTTCCTCAGAGCCACCGCCGTCACACCCACATCCCCTTGGTCCACGGCCTCATTAATGGCTACCACCGCCGCGTGGACTGTTGGCAGAATGCAGGGTCAGTACCCCCAGCAGCCAATCAGTCTGTTCCTATCCTGTAGCTCCATCCGCTATCAGCCAATCAGAGTCTGGTCCTACCTGCAGCCTCGTCCACTGACAGCTCATTGGCCAGGATTCCTCCGATCTTGTTGAAGGCGGGCATCTGGATCCCGTATTTGTCGAGCTCCAGCTTCATGTTGTTGATCTCTTCCTCTGAACAAAGTTACAGGTCAGCAAAATTGACCGTGATTGGTCCAACACCCAGTACTGTAGCACCCACCCCCCGGGTGTCAAAGCCCCTTCCAAACCTTCCCAGCACCAACTTCTGTGAAAGTACACTAAAGCCAAACTAATCCCAAATTATTAGTTACCTATGTGGCGTTTACCTGTGAACTTGACCTTTCCATACAGGTCGTGAATCTGTGGGGCCAAACCGAGTCTGTACAGGTACAGGCTGCAGAGAGACGTGAGCACAGGTGAGCACAAGTGAGAGGCGGCACAGAGGATAGGTGATCAGACGAGCAACGAGGCGTACCTGAGCGCGTGGATGCAGTACACCGCTCTCGGCATGTTCTTCTTGTCGTACACGTCGGTCGTTTCAGGATGGAAGATCTGGAAACAACAACAGGTGATCAGCCCAGCTTCAAACCAATCGGCTAATCGATACTATGATCCGTCGATGTGTTCACTGACCGCCGGCAGCCCAAGTGCCGTCATGGCGTTTCTCCAGTGGTTGATGTTGTCAGTGTGGCGGAACTGAAGACCGACAGCCTGCAGGGATCAATACAGAGCTGATCATCGAGTTGATCAATAACCCCGCCCCCCAAAGAGCGGTAGACCGGATCAGACTGGTTCTAGCTGGTGTGTGTCGTGACCTGGTATCGCAGCTGCTCCGGGTCGTAGATCTTCTTCTGAGGAACAGTGCTCGGAGCGAAGCGATGACCCAGTTTGGCGAGAATAACGCCGTTCCTCAGCGCCTCCTCCAGCTCTGTGGGAGCAGGAAGCTCCTCCCCCAGACATGCCTCCATCCACCTGAAGAAGAAACTGGTTCTGTTAACAAAAGTGAGCAAACACTTAAGGTGCTCCTGGTCCAGGTCACTGACCTCTTGGCCTCCTCCAGCCTGCACAGGTACTGATAGGCCACATTCTGGATCCTCTGTTCGTCCATCTGCTCGGCGGTCAGACGCTCATCTGCAACACGCCAGGAAACATGACATCACACCCGTGTCACTCCTTTAACCGCAGATCAATATTGTGCTCTCAGTTTGTTTAGATGACGCTGAGCCCGTTTCTAACACTACATCAGATCAAACTGTTGATTACAAAAGGTCGACTGTGTTCGTCTGAAGTGGGAGAAGCGTTTCACCCTCATCAGCTGACCAACGACAGGCCATGGGGTCAGTTCCGGGACCAATATTAAAGATATCACCTGATGATGATGGTGGTGAAACATTTCTCCCTCTGAAAACGCTTCAGATGAACAGAAGCAACTTTTCCTTACCTGGATGATCGATCATCTTTATCAATGAATGTGATCAGCACCAAGTTACAGACAAAAACACTGAGTCACGTCATTAAAACCAGCTGCACTCCTGATGCTTCCCTCACACCTGAAAAAAATTCCAGCTCAAAAATAGTCTTCTCACAGGAAGTGTGGAATATTCAGCTTCCTGCCATCATCAGTTTACAGTCCCGTAGGTGATGAAGGTCTGCCGTGTTTCGAGGTCTGGAGCTCTTTGGGGTGAGCTCGGGCTGATGATGATGGAGGACGTGACGCACGTTTGATCCACAATCTTTGAATCGGTCTGAAGCAGCTGAAGCTTCCTCACACGTTACAAACGCGTCTTCATCCAGATGCAGGCTGATGTTCCCGGGAACCATCTTCATCACTTTAAGAAGTTTTATTGAAACTGATGACAGCAGGCTGCTGAGGACCTTTGACCTGGAATCTTCTTCAGGTAAGTCTGACATGGTCTGGTGGGAGGTAAACCAGTGAGCTCAGAAAGCAGTAATAATATTTGACGTAAACTCCGAGTCTTACAAAGGCTGCTTGACTCTGATCCCAATCACAGAGGAGCCACAAGGGACCGTCCTCTCATATTATAAAGTTACAAACATAAGAAATTGCTCTAATATTCACAAACGCTCGGTTATAAATATCCAGAACATTACAGAGGTGAAAGATATACGATTGACATTTAACCCGTGAAACTTTATTGCACATTGCTTCACTGGTTCGGCGCGTTGCTCTTATTGTCTTGAAGTGACTGTAAACACGTCATTTCATTAAAGTCTTGCAAACTTTGGTTTGTTTTTTCACACAGAAAAACTGCAGCACGTGGGGCTACGGGTCTTTTTTTTTCCCAAACCTATGACATCATCACGCCGTAAACTAACCAGACCGAGAATGCCTCCTCCACAGGTTGTTTCACACCAGCGGTGTCCACCTGTGCAGGTGAACCAGAACACCGCATGCGGGAAAACGCCCTTAGATCTTAGACTGAGACCCGGATCATAAGGAGTCCACCTGGACAAGTGTCCATCGATCACCTGACCTGTGACAGGTGACTCACCTGTGGTGGTTTTAATGCTGTAGCTGATCGGTACAGCTGCAAGCAGCAGCACTGAGGTCAGCTCCTTTGAATTAACCCCACAGACGCAGAAAATCACGGAGTGTGACACCGAGTTAATTACATATGAATCTGATTGACGCTGCGGTCATTCCGGACTCTCTGACCGACACTCACAGTGGCCGTTCGCGGCTAAATCCGCCATGTTGTCCCCCCTCTCGGTCTCCCGGGTCTGTGTCGGGTCGTTGCGGGTGTCTCGGTGTCCCGGTCCGGGTCCTCTCGGTGCCCGAATGTGTCCCAAAGTCTCGGTTAAAAACACAGAAACCGCAGCGGAGCTCCAACCGTCCTCCGACTGTTTCCTGCCTGGAGTTTCAAAGCTCCCGCCGTTCTCTAATTGGTCGAGCCGTCAGCCTTGCCTCCTATTGGCTAGAACCTCATTGCGGTGGATTGTGGTCTATGGAGTTCACTGTCGTAATAGCTGAATCGAAAACGGTCTTCCCGCAAATATTTACATCTTATAACTCACCTGGCGTGACGTCATAATGCAAAGAGTTTACTTGCGAAGTCTTCTTCTGTTGCTGCCGGTTTTACCGACCACTTCCGCGTTACCATAGCAACGAGTCAACCTGCAGGTCAGAGCGGTTTAGCAGAGGGGCTAGCTGCTTCAAATGTTCGGTTTCAGGGGACAGGTGAGCAGTGAGGAGGAGGAGCTTCATCATCCCCTGCAAGCTGTGAGTGTTTGTTATCGGCAGCAATTCAGTGATGTACTCTGCTGTAGCTGATTCAGCCCTTTAATAACCTCAGTATAAGCTCTTACTGATTGATCAGACCTTTCCTCATGGATCAATAATAACGTAGATAATCACTGTTACTGATTTGTCTCACTGACCTGCGCCTGATCCTGAGGATGGATCTGACTGATTGGTCCACACACCTGAACCTGCAGGTTCTCCGGTAGTCAGCTGATTCATTGATGAAGGCAGCAGGTTAGCACATCTGCATGTCTTTATCCAGGTGACTCTTCCTCCTTCAGGTCCAGCATGACGTCCCGTGCAGCCCCTTCAGGTAAAGAAGCTGTGAAGGTGAAGAGGAGGAGTGGGAGTGTGGGGCGGAAGCAGACAGCAGACATTGAGGAATTGACATCTTCTGGGAACAAAGCGCTGCAGGAGGGACGCCCACAGGAGGCGCTGAGGTACTTCAGAGATGCCCTGAAGGCTGCAGAGCAGGTGAGGCGGTTACAAGAACAGATGTGGTGTCAGCAGTGTTAGTGGCACTCCTGGCACTACATTTCATATCATGCTCTCAGCTCCAGGACTCGCGGGTCCTGCGGGCCTGTTCCTTTAACCTCGGGGCTGCCTATGTGGAGGTAGGACGACCTCGGAAAGGTCTGGACTTCCTGCGGCATGCTCAGCCTGGTCCCAAGGCCGACCGCCTCCCTGACCTCCAGTTCAACCTTGCCCTGGCCCATGATGCACTGGGGCAGAGCCGGGAGGCCGCCACCTACTTCCTGCAAGCTGCCCAGCTGTATAGGTCACAAGGAGACGGCTGCAGCGAGGGGGATGCCTGCGTGGAGATGAGCCGCTGTTACAGCAGGACACGGGTCAGGACCAAAACCTGAATTTGACACAGAATAGGTGAGCCAGGTGACTCAGGTGTGTCTGTCTGTGTGTCACAGGACTGGGCGCTGGCGGCTCAGGGTTACTTGCGAGCTGCAGAGAGTTACAGAGTGGCCAACATGTTGGACTATGCAGCCACCGCCCTGTCAGAAGCAGGAAGTCACATGACCCAATCAGATCAGTGCAACCAGGAGGACATCATCGGTGTGCTGTCAGAGTGTCTGAGTTTGATGGGGAGCATTACGGACCCGAGGACTCTGGGTAATCACCTGAAAGAAGGTTGCTTGATTCAGAATGGAATAGAATAGAATAGGCCTTTAGTGTCACTGTGCAATCGAGCTGTGGTGCTCCAAGGCAACTATGCAGGAATAAATAACACACAGGAGACACAAGAGAAAGCCGTTAGAGAAAAAACCTGCAAAATGCTTGGAGGTGGTGCAGAGACTTGGTCTAAGTAGAGTCTGTGTGTGACTGACCTGAGTGACGAGGGTTCAGGTTGGTGGGTGGCCAAGGTGGGGTGTGGGGGGAGGGTGTTTGTTAACCGTCCGAATGGTCCAGGGCAGGGGTCGGCAACCTGCGGCTCTTTAGTCCTTATAGTGCGGCTCCGCGTGGTTTGGGAAAATAAATTAGAAGTATTTAGCTGAAGTGTAATTTATTTATGTTAGTTCTTTTTTAACTTGTAGTTCTAAATTGGAAGATTATTGTGATATTGAAATATAAAAATAAAATTATATTCTATTTTTTCATCGCTCAAAATAAGCGTCACACTCGTGGAAGCTGGTGTACCCGCCGAAACGGCGTGCATTTACCGAGACTTTCAACCCCAGCCAGGCCAATTATGGCTCTTCGGATCCACATCATGTCAGCAGCTGTTCCCCAACTATGTTAAAACAAACACGCTCACGCCTCACAGACGACAGCTTACAGTCCTGCGTAAAGATGAAAGTGACTTCGTACAGCCCCGATCTGCAGACGCTGTGCGCAGAGGTTCAGGAGCAGAAGTCCCGTTGTAAACATATCACGGCAGACCCGACGATGTTTCCATGAACACGCTTTTCAGCATCTCTTTATTGACCACTTTTCACACACGGTTGCTGTGCGCACACAGCCGACTGTAGCTTTGCAGCTCACAGCCCGACACACACCAACACAACAGCAGAGAGAGCACAGACGTAAAGGCGGCGAGGCGTGATTGTGGGTGCCACTCAGGTGCGTCCAGATGGCTCATTGGGTGTTAAAGGTTGCTGACCCCTGGTCCAGGGGAAGAGGTGAGTCTGGAGGTGTGGGACCTGATGGACCTGTGGTACCCACTAGAGAGCCGCGGGTCAAACGGGTTAGTGGGCGGGATGTGAGGCATCACATGGCCCTGGTTTACCTGAGACAGGAGGATCTGGCGATGGCCTCCAAGGCGGTGATAATAACCATCTGTGCAGCCTTCCTGTTCTCAGTCGTGGGCCCTGCGTACCAAACACCCAGGCAGGAGGAGAGCACGCACTAGTTACTGTAACTGCTTCTCTGTCACTCAGGTGAGCTGTACCTGTCGGTGGGCGTGTCTTACTGCCGGCTCAGGTCTTTCCAGGAGGCAGTGCAGTGTTTCCAGAAGGCTCTGAGCCCCGCGGCTAAGTGGCCCCCCCTGCTGCCCAAGGTCTTGCACAACCTGGGAGCGGCGCTGAACTCCATGGGCCAGTTCAGGTCCGCCGTGGACTACCACAGGCTGGCCGCTGGACTGTACGGTGAGGCGCACACCTGCGGCTCACCTGTTTAAGCAGTTCACCTTTGACCCTCACAAACACTTGCCACATCTTTAATCAGGAGTCTGACAGGAAAATCAGTTTAGCTATAACAATGCTCTGTGTTTGTGTACAGGCTCTCAGGGTTGCCGTGGCGACCAGGCTCGCTGTTTCAGTAACCTTGCGTTTGCCTTCAGTCGGATCGGTGAGGAAGAGGAAGCAGCAGAGAGCTTAATCCTCGCCCTACAGGGATTCAGAGACACAGGTAACATCAGTACTGTCTATGTACATCGGACAGGTGAGACCCCTGTGCTCACCTGTGTGTGTGTGTGTGTGTGTGTGTGTGTGTGTGTGTGTGTGTGTGTGTGTGTGTGTGTGTGTAGGGGACTACCTGGCACAGGCTCAGGTGTGCGAGGTGCTGGCTGAGTGTTACCTGGTGCAGAGGAAGCAACACAAAGCGGTTCAGCTCTACAAACAGGCTCTGAGTGCGCTCTCTCACTGCCAGGTAGGTACGGTGGTAATGTGAGGTCAGCACGAGTGTGTACTCACCTGTTGGAGGTTGTTTGATCAGTGAGAGCGATCAGAGCATGAAAGAGTCGCCACAGAGCAGCATTGTCGTGTCTCTGTTCAAACTGTCGATGCAAACTTTATTCATACAGCATTTCATCACACACATCAACTCTACACACTTCACACAAAACAAAACTACACAAAAAAACACAGACACACACACTCAGAGCAGTTCAAATATCTGAGCTGAGCAGGTCACAGCTGTATGACAGTATCGGGAACCAGAGGATGGACTTAAAGGTCATTCTGTGCTGACCTGCAAGCTGATGCAGTGACTTCAGATTTCTGCATACCCATGAGGACTCTGCGTTCTGTATGAGGTGCAGTCGTTGTGCTGCAAAGAAAGCCTTACAACAATCTGTCCTACTGAAAGCTTGGACCTCGGGTCAGAGTCAGTTTGACAGAAGTCCATTAAGATCTCTGTCAGATGATACACGGGAGCATCAAACCTCGTCTTCTTCGCTTTCAGGACAGCGGCGGCATCCAGGACCAACTGGTGGAGCGACTGACTGCCACGCTGCAGCAGAGTCTGACCGTCGGTCCTCAGGTCTTACCACAACACCCATTCACTAAACCCATCACTGGTTATAAAGCCCAATAACCTCAGTTTGATCTGAATTAAGAAGCAGAAAGTTAGCGGCCATCCAGGTCTTTATGTCTTTAAGACATTCCTGCAATTTAACTCATTGGTGTGTGTTATCTGGCTTCATGGACAGATAGAGCTGGCTGTCATCAGCATAGCAGTGTGTCTGTGAAGGTTCTCAGTCATCCAGGTCATCGTAGTCTAAGGAGCTTGGAAAGAAAAGCGTCTGGACTTCTTTAAGTTGCTTGAAGACGTTTCACCTCTCATCCGAGAAGCTTCTTCAGTTCTAAGGTCAAATGGTGGAGAGTCCCAGATATAAACCCGGTGGGAGTTTCCCCCCACAGAGGGACAAAAGGACCCCTGATGATCCTCTAATCACATGACCCAAGGTGTGAAACTGGGTGTGGGTCCCAATCAGCCAGGGTTTCAGGTGAGCTCATTGTGAAACCTGGCCCCACCTTATCATGCGAATTCCTGAGGTCAGATGGCCCAGGATGTGAGTGGGCGTTAAGGCGTCTGGGGAGGATCTCAAAACTGGATTATAGATGGCAGAGAGTTGGTGTCGTAAACCACCGCCTCTGTTCAAAGATGGTCGCTCACAGTGGATATAAATGGCTTCTTTCACTCCTCTTTCAAACCATCTGTCCTCTCTGTCCAAAATGTGAACGTTGGCATCCTCGAAAGAGTGACCTTTGACCTTTAGATGCAGATGGACAGCTGAGTCTTGTCCTGTGGAGGTGGCTCTTCTTGCGCTTATGAAGTGGCTGTTTGGTCTCTCGAAAGGGACAAAATCATTGACCACCTTACATATCACAGCTTTACCCAGGGGATGCCATACCCTGCATCTACGGACTTCCTAAAATCCACAAGGAAGCTGTCCCACTCAGACCCATAGTCAGTAGCATAAACTCAGCCACTTATAACATTGCTAAACACCTTGCTACCATCCTTGCGCCTCTCGTGGGGAACACCCCACACCACATCAAGAACTCCACCGACTTCACCGACAAGGTCCAGAAACTTACCCTGGATCCAGATGAAACCATGGTGTCCTTTGATGTAGTCTCTCTCTTCACTTGCATACCCACCACGGAGGCCGTGGAGACTGTCAGAAAACGACTACAAGAAGACAGCTCCTTGGAGGACAGGACCAACTTCACACCCGATCAGATCTGCACACTGTTAGACCTCTGCCTCACCACTACATATTTCAAATACAACGAAAGCTTCTACAGACAAAAACATGGCTGTGCCATGGGCTCCCCCGTGTCACCTATTGTAGCCAACCTTTACATGGAGGAAGTGGAAAGGAAGGCTCTTGGCTCTTTCAAAGGAAGAGTACCCAGCCACTGGTACAGATATGTGGACGACACCTGGGTCAAAATCAAGACACAAGAAGTGGAATCCTTCACTGCGCACATTAACGCTGTGGATAAAAACATCAAGTTCACCAGGGAAGACACAAAGGACAACTGTCTGCCTTTCCTGGACTGCGCTGTGCACATTGAAGAGAACGGCAAACTCAACATCGAAGTTTACCGGAAGCCCACACACACGGACCAGTACCTCCTCTTTGACTCCCATCACCCTCTGGAACACAAACTTGGAGTAATCAGGACCCTACACCACCGGGCAGAACATGTTCCCTCTAAGCCTGAAGGGGAAAAGAAGGAACACACACATGTAAAGGAAGCACTCAAAACGTGCGGCTATCCTAAATGGGCGTTCATAAAGTCAGCAAAGAGGCACAGAAAAGAAGATCAGACACCAGCGAGGGAGGATAAGAAGGACAGACGCAACAACATTGTCATCCCCTATGTAGCCGGTGTATCAGAGAAACTCAGGAGAGTTTTCTCCAAGCACAACATCCCAGTGTATTTCAGACCCAGCAACACGCTCAGACAAAAACTGGTTCACCCGAAAGACAAAACGCCAAAACACAGACTTAACAATGTGGTGTATGCTGTACAGTGCAGCGAGGAATGCTCAGACCTCTACATTGGAGAGACCAATTAGCCACTTCACAAGCGCATGGCACAACACAGAAGAGCCACCTCCACAGGACAAGACTGAGCAGTCCATCTGCATCTAAAGGTCAAAGGTCACTCTTTGAGGATGCCAATGTTCTGCCATCTATAATCCAGTTTTGAGATCCTTCCCAGACGCCTTAACGCCCACTCACATCCTGGGCCATCTGACCTCAGGAAATCACATGATAAGGTGGGGCCAGGTTTCACAATGAGCTCACCCGAAACCCTGGCTGATTGGGACCCACACCCAGTTTCACACCTTGTCTCATGTGATTAGAGGATCATCAGGGGTCCTTTTGTCCCTCTGTGGGGGGAAACTCCCACCGGGTTTAAATCTGGGACTCTCCACCATTTGACCTTAGAACTGAAGAAGCTTCTCGGATGAGAGGTGAAACGTCTTCAAGCAACTTAAAGAAGTCCAGACGCTTTTCTTTCCAAGCTACTTACATCTGCACAGCAGTGTAAATGTATGCTATGTCTTCTAATGATGCTGCCTAAGGGAAGCATGTATAATGTAAACAGAATTGGTCCTAGCACTGAACCCTGTGGAACTCCATAATTAACCTCAGTGTGTGAAGAGGACTCTCCATTTACATGCACAAACTGGAGTCTATTAGATAGATATGATACAAACCACTGCAGTGCAGTACCTGTAATACCTACAGCATGTTCTAATCGCTCTAATAGGATATTATGGTCGACAGTATCGAACGCTGCACTGAGGTCTAGCAGGACAAGCACAGAGATGAGTCCACTGTCAGAGGCCATAAGAAGATCATTTGTAACCTTCACTAAAGCTGTTTCTGTGCTGTGATGAGCTCTGAAACCTGACTGAAACTCTTCAAATAAACCTCTGCAGATGATCTGTTAGCTGTTTGACAACTACTCTTTCAAGGATGTTTGATATAAAGGAAGGTTGGAGATTGGCCTATAATTAGCTGAGACTGCTGGGTCTAGAGATGCTTTTTGAGTAAAGGTTTAACTACAGCCAGCTTGAAGGCCTGTGGTACATTGCTGATTATTAGAGATAGGTTGATCATATTTAAGATCGAAGCATTAATTAATGGCAGGACTTCTTTGAGCAGTTTTGTAGGAATGGACATGGTGATGGTTTGGAGGATGAGAGTTCTGTCGTTAGTTCAAAGAAATCAATAAGAGAGGCAGGATTCAATAAATATAAGAATGTCACATGACATAGTACCACCTGCCCACACCTGTGAATGAGCACAGGTGATATCAAACAATATCAAACCATCAGACAGGTGAATATTGTCCTGACAGCAGTATAATATGTCCTCCTGTTTAAATGACTCAGAAGCCCCACCCACCGGCACCACACAGCCTCTGGCCACATCGACACAGCCTACCTATTGGACCTCATGTCAGGTAAGTCCCATTGTTACACGCTACACAAAAGGTCAGACAGGTCACTGATCAGCTTTGTCCTCACAGGAAGAGTGACATCACAAAGAGCCCGGGCACAGCAGCAAATCAGCAACCAGATGCTCCAGAGACTGATGCCCCAGGTGAGTCTCACCTGTTCCAGCTAGAAACAGGCTTGTGTAGGACTTCATAGTTTGTGTGATTCACGTTGGGTGTGTGTGTGAACAGGATCTCAGCAGGAGGCCTCTGAAACACCTGAATACATGAGCATAGCACCTGGACAGAGGTAAGACCAACACAGCCCAAATCTGGACCTCAGGTGGGCTCCTGTTTCCTCTGAACAAACCACAATGTTTGTATTTCTGTTTCCAGCTCAGACCAGTTAAACAAGCGGCAGCGCAGTGAGTCTCCACCACCTCATACACATCACAGCACACCTGAGGAACACCTGTGGGACATGTGGACACTATCACCCCATTAGAGCACTTCGCTCTCGCTCTGCAGGCCTACTTGTTGTTCCTAGAGTATTTAAAAGTAGAATGGGAGGCAGAGCCTTCAGTTTTCAGGCCCCTCTTCTGTGGAACCAGCTTCCAGTTTGGATTCAGGAGACAGACACTATCTCTACTTTCAAGATTAGGCTTCAAACTTTCCTTTTTGCTAAAGCATATAGTTAGGGCTGGACCAGGTGACCCTGAATCCTCCCTTAGTGATGCTGCAATAGACGTAGGCTGCCGGGGATTCCCATGATGCACTGGGTGTTTCTTCTTCACTCACTATGTGTTTATTGACCACTCTGCACTGAATCATTTAGCTCTCTTCCACGGCGTGTCTTTGTGTCGTCTTCCTCCTCTCACCCCCACCTTCCCTGAGCCTGGTTCAGCCGGAGGTTTCTTCCTGTTAAAAGGGAGTTTTTCCTTCCCACTGTTGCCAAAGTGCTGCTCATAGGGGGTCATATGATTGCTGGGTGTTACTCTGTGTTATTGTAGGCTACACCTTACAATACAAAGCATCTTGAGGTGACCGCTGTGATTTGAATTGAAATTGAGGTTGATGAAGAGCTGGGGTGCACCTGTTGCCTTGAGTCAGATTTATAAAGGTGTGCACAAACATGTTGTCTGATGTCTGTCTGCACCTGAACACCACAGGAAGAGGGAGGCAGGCTGTCACTGCCGGAGTCACTTCAGAGCTGAAGCTGTGTGAGGACGAAGAGAAGCTATTTAAAGCTTCACAGTCACCGTGAATAATAAGGAGCCTGATGAATTATTCACTTTGTACCCATGAATATATTTATATGTGAAAGCATGTGCACAGCTGCAGTGAGGTCTACGTGAGGTTATTATTCCACCTGCAGCGATCTAAATTTGGAGCTGCGCTTCCCGTTCGGGGACCTCCGGGCGTCTCCGTGAGCAAACAGCAGCAGAGTCTGAAAGCCTCCTGCTGATTGGATCAGAGAGAGCAGGCAGACCGATGCAGGCGGGAGTTCTGTGTGAGTGAGCTGCTGAGGATGGCGCCGGCTTCCTCACAGTGCTGTCGGTCAAACAGGGCTGGCTTTAAAAAATTTATTTTAATTTGAATAATGCAATATTGATTCATTAAATCCTGAACCGGCCTGGCTCTGCTGAAGGTTTCTTCCTGTTATAAGGGGTTTTTTCCTTCCCCCTGTCACCAAAGTGCTTGCTCACAGGGGCTGTTGCGGTTTCTCTGTATTATTGTAGGTGTTTGGGGCGACTACTGATATGAATGAAGCTGAATTGAACTGAAACCTAATTGGGCGATCACCTCGTCAAACAGGTGTGCTTTGCTTTAAATGCGACAGGAAGTGGAACTGATAACGTACCTGTGTGTTTCCAGGTGAGTTGTGGTTGGACAGAGGGAACCCTCGCACTGACAGGTGACACATCCATTAATCAAACTTTATTAATCAATTTTTTAAAAGTCAATAAATAAACCTTTTTTTTCCAGCAATGCTTCACTGGCTCAGGACAGTGAGGCCCCGCCCAGCAGCCCAGGTGACATCAGAGAGCAGTCCTCCCTTGTGTCCAGTTGGAGGTCTCAGTTTTGTTTGCTGATGTAAGCTCTCCTGATTGGACAGTCGGTAATCGGAGAGGACCTGTCAGCGTCACTGAAGTCCTTAGAGCTTCAGTCAGCTAATGCTGCAGCGTTGCCGTGGCTCAGACCGAGAATCAGAGCTGAGCCATCACATTGTGCTGCTCACTCTGACCCGAGACTCTGACAACAGAAAACCTAAAAAGAAATAAAAACACACAACCAGCCGTCTGTCTCCAGACAGAATTCTTTGGACTGTTTTTCTGTGTAAAACATTTATTATTTAATTGTAATTAAATTATTAGTGATGAAACTATTGAAACAGTGATTTTTGACTCAGCAGGAAGCACACACACACACACAGTGCTGTAGCTCCTCCCCCTCCTCCTCCTCACTGCAGCCTGTCTGAGTCTCAGTGGTTCTCTTCATTGCTGCAGCTGAGGATCAGGATCAGAGGCGGTTCTCTGGGTTCTTCTGGGTTCTGCTGTGCTGGAGTGCAGGAAGAACATGAGGAGGAGAGGAGGAGAACAGAGGAGTCCGACCTGAGGCGGAGAAACGATCCATAGCTGCTGAGCAGGTAGAAACAAACCCTTTCACAATAAAAGCCTCAGTGAAGGTGCTTTGATGTGATTGTGAACTGAGCTTGGTCTGTTGCTTAGCTCTCTGATCAAACTCAACCTGATCACATCATCCTGAGGGGTGGGGCTAACCTGTTGAAGGATCATCTGACAGCAATGAGCCCAGAACAGCTGTTTGATGATGTCATCTTGTTATTTCCTGTTTTATTTCTAACACTGCAGAGAGGAGACACCCTTCTTTTTCTTTGAGCAGGTCAGCTTGAGCTGCAGGTAAAAGGTGGATGTGTGGCGAGAGTTAGAAGCTGGGACTAATTTGCATATTCAAAACGGAGGTGAAGTAAGAGGGGCTGGGTTTGATGGCGTAGAAGAAGAACTTTAACAGGAAGTTTGTGCTCTAGTTCACCATTGTCGCCCCTGGCGTGGCACACGGCGGTGCAGGTTGTTGGTGATTGTTCACCTCCATCGTCTGGACTGAGTGAGCAGCTCGAGCTGTACAGGACTGTCACCATAGTGTGTGTGCATAGGCGTCATCTCACCTCACTGTACTCTTTACAATACTAAGGACCTTCAGGCGACTGGTCAGTGCTGAAGGTCAGGTGCTCTGAATCACATGTTTATGGAGACTTGGTTTAGTTAACAGGTTGTATTCACTCACACATACACGTGCGCGCACACACACACACACACACACACACACACACACACACACACACACTCTCGTTCATTGTTCAACACACTGATATTTCCCACCCAGCCCTCTGATTGGTGAAGGCTCTGCCTCTCTAGCATCAGACACAAACACGCTGGCCAAGGAGCTCAGCCAGTCAGACGTAGGAGGCGGAGTCTGAACCTCTGCAGTGACAGAGGTGAAGGTTGCCAAGGTAATATAATGAACACCCACAAACACACACACACACTGATCCTGGAGCCAAAATTAGCTGCAGACCTCTGAGCTGTAACCTGACCTGTGTGTGTGTGTGTGTTTTCCTATCTCAGGGGGACCAAGATCCAGGTCCCCACAAGTTAAAGGCATTTTTCACACTCAAAATGTGGTTTTAGTGTCAGGGTTACAATTGGGTTATGGTTGTGCGCCCCAGGGTGGCTGTGTAGCTTGCCGTCACCAGTGTGTGAATGGGTGGATGACTGAATGTGTAAAGCACCATACAGGCCATTTACCATTTTTATGGTTAGGTTTACGGTTAGGATAAGCAGCTAGGGAAAGCATTGTGTCAATGGAATATCCCCACTAGGATAGCAACATCTGATGTGTGTGTGTGACGGTGACAGTAGTGACGGGCAGCAGACGTCACACCGTGAACAACGAGGGGAAATGGGACACTCGTGGTGCTGAAACACATGTGAAGGACCAGATGTGTTTCTCTTAGAGACAGTTTTCATATGGTCATATTTACCATTAGACTGCATCCACTCAGAGAGCACATTCGCCTCCATCTACCTGTGAGCATCATCTGCTGACAGCAGCCCAGACAGATTTCAGCTGCTTCTCCATCAGAAGCCTGAAGGTTCATTCCACCAATCAGTTGAAAACATTCCCTATTGTCTGGGATTTATCATCTGCATTATTGATCGCTGATTGGTTCTTTTTAATGCACCAACACTTAAAGGCCTTGGGCTTCCTGCTGGAGCTATTTTTATCTTTAACAGGTGAACCTGAGTCAACTGACTCCCCAGTTACCATGGTAACCCCATCCCCTTCTCCTCAGCCTTTAGGGAGATTCTTATCTGTGACAGATAGGAAGTCTATTACACAATAAGAGCTGTTGGACTACAGGTTGGTAGACAAAGAGAGAAACAGACAGGTGATCTGCAATATCCAATCAAAGGTCAGCAAGTGAATCATCTTCTGTGACTTAGGAACAGATTAAACCTAAATAAAACACCTGTACACCAAGTCTCTGTGTCTCTGCAAACTGAGGTTCAGTGACCCCCAGAAGCCTCGCATCACAATGCAGAGAAGGTCCACTGGTTATAAGATACAGAAGAAGAAGAACATCCCAAACGATAACATGAAGGAGAACATACTAGTGTGACCCCAGGAAAACATTTTAACTGTCAGACAACCCTGAGGGCACAGGTACACAAATGTACCTGCTATGAATGCTCAGCGTCCAATGAATACGCTGCTTAATGACTAAAAGAAAATGGTTATAAGAAGGTTTTTGCTAAGCTAACAGTTTCAGATTGCTTTTATAGCTTGTGCTAAGGTAAGCTAACAGTTTGTACCTGCTGCTAGTGTTTGTGCTAAGTTAACCCTACCTCCTAAAACTTACTAACTGAAAGCAGTTAGTAATTTTTAAGAATGTGATTGTGATTCTAAAACTTCATTTTCATTTTTCTTCTTCTGTACAGGATGGCAGGTAACTGGTCCATCCTGAGGTTGTCTTTACCCCCCACCAGTTCTACAGCCACTACCCTTCACAACACCTCCCAGTACCCTCCTCTACCAGACTGGGAGGCTCCCAGCTTCACCCGGGCTGCTCAGTTCCGAGTTGGAGCCACCTTTGTCCTCTTCTTGTTTGCTGCCTGCAGTAATCTTGCCCTATTGGTCAGTGTGTGGCGAGGGCAGCGTTTGGCATCTCACCTGCGCCCATTAATGCTGAGCCTGGCATCAGCCGACCTGATGATGACATTTGTGGTGATGCCTCTGGATGCAGTGTGGAACATGACAGTGCAGTGGTATGGTGGTGATGCGCTCTGCAAGCTGCTCTGCTTCCTGAAGCTGTTCGCCATGCACGCCTCTGCCTTCATCCTTGTTGTCATCAGCCTAGATCGCCAGCATGCGATTCTGCACCCACTGGATGCTCTGAGTGCGCACAGCAGGAACCGACGCATGTTGCTACTGGCTTGGACCCTCAGCATTCTGCTTGCATCACCACAGGTAACTGTGAGCAGAGGTAACTGTGAGCAGAAGTAACTGTGGGCAGAGGTAACTGTCAGCAGAGGTAACTGTGAGCAGAAGTAACTGTGAGCAGAGGTAACTGTGAGCAGAAGTAACTGTGGGCAGAGGTAACTGTCAGCAGAGGTAACTGTGAGCAGAAGTAACTGTGAGCAGAGGTAACTGTGAGCAGAAGTAACTGTGAGCAGAAGTAACTGTGAGCAGAGGTAACTGTGAGCAGAAGTAACTGTGAGCAGAGGTAACTGAGAGCAGAAGTAACTGTGAGCAGAGGTAACTGAGAGCAGAGGTAACTGTGAGCAGAAGTAACTGTGAGCAGAGGTAACTGTGAGCAGAGGTAACTGAGAGCAGAGGTAACTGTGAGCAGAAGTAACTGTCAGCAGAGGTAACTGTGAGCAGAAGTAACTGTGAGCAGAGGTAACTTTGATCAGAGGTAACTGTGAGCAGAAGTAACTGTGAGCAGAGGTAACTGAGAACAGAGGTAACTGTGGGCAGAGGTAACTGTCAGCAGAGGTAACTGTGAGCAGAAGTAACTGTGAGCAGAGGTAACTGTGAGCAGAGGTAACTTTGATCAGAGGTAACTTTGATCAGAGGTAACTGTGAGCAGAGGTAACTGTGGGCAGAGGTAACTGTCAGCAGAGGTAACTGTGAGCAGAAGTAACTGTGAGCAGAGGTAACTGTGAGCAGAGGTAACTTTGATCAGAGGTAACTGTGAGCAGAGGTAACTGTGAGCAGAGGTAACTGAGAGCAGAGGTAACTTTGATCAGAGGTAACTGAGAGCAGAGGTAACTGTGAGCAGAAGTAACTGAGAGCAGAGGTAACTGAGAGCAGAGGTAACTGAGAGCAGAAGAACTGTGGGCAGAGGTAACTGTCAGCAGAGGTAACTGTGAGCAGAAGTAACTGTGAGCAGAGGTAACTTTGATCAGAGGTAACTTTGATCAGAGGTAACTGAGAGCAGAGGTAACTATGAGCAGAAGTAACTGAGAGCAGAGGTAACTGAGAGCAGAGGTAACTGTGAGCAGAAGTAACTGTGAGCAGAGGTAACTTTGATCAGAGGTAACTTTGATCAGAGGTAACTGAGAGCAGAGGTAACTGTGAGCAGAAGTAACTGAGAGCAGAGGTAACTGAGAGCAGAGGTAACTGAGAGCAGCAGTAACTGTGAGCAGAAGTAACTGAGAGCAGAAGTAACTGAGAGCAGAGGTAACTGTGAGCAGAGGTAACTGTGAGCAGAAGTAACTGTGGGCAGAGGTAACTGTCAGCAGAGGTAACTGTGAGCAGAAGTAACTGTGAGCAGAGGTAACTGTGAGCAGAAGTAACTGTGAGCAGAGGTAACTGTGAGCAGAAGTAACTGTGAGCAGAGGTAACTGTGAGCAGAAGTAACTGAGAGCAGAGGTAACTGAGAGCAGAGGTAACTGTGAGCAGAGGTAACTTTGATCAGAGGTAACTGAGAGCAGAGGTAACTGAGCAGAAGTAACTGTGAGCAGAGGTAACTGTGAGCAGAAGTAACTGTGAGCAGAGGTAACTGTGAGCAGAGGTAACTTTGATCAGAGGTAACTGAGAGCAGAGGTAACTGTGAGCAGAAGTAACTGTGAGCAGAAGTAACTGTGAGCAGAGGTAACTGTGAGCAGAGGTAACTTTGATCAGAGGTAACTTTGATCAGAGGTAACTGAGAGCAGAGGTAACTGTGAGCAGAAGTAACTGTGAGCAGAAGTAACTGTGAGCAGAGGTAACTGTGAGCAGAGGTAACTGTGAGCAGAAGTAACTGAGAGCAGAGGTAACTGAGAGCAGAGGTAACTTTGATCAGAGGTAACTGAGAGCAGAGGTAACTGTGAGCAGAGGTAACTGTGAGCAGAGGTAACTGTGAGCAGAGGTAACTGAGAGCAGAGGTAACTGTGAGCAGAAGTAACTGAGAGCAGAAGTAACTGAGAGCAGAGGTAACTGTGAGCAGAGGTAACTGTGAGCAGAAGTAACTGTGGGCAGAGGTAACTGTCAGCAGAGGTAACTGTGAGCAGAAGTAACTGTGAGCAGAGGTAACTGTGAGCAGAAGTAACTGTGAGCAG
The DNA here is from genome assembly GCF_963969265.1 of Rhamphochromis sp. 'chilingali'. Classification (NCBI taxonomy): domain Eukaryota; kingdom Metazoa; phylum Chordata; class Actinopteri; order Cichliformes; family Cichlidae; genus Rhamphochromis; species Rhamphochromis sp. 'chilingali'. The sequence goes on along the minus strand of NC_137938.1, from coordinate 39,027,972 downwards.
AGGTAACTGTGAGCAGAAGTAACTGAGAGCAGAGGTAACTGAGAGCAGAGGTAACTGTGAGCAGAGGTAACTTTGATCAGAGGTAACTGAGAGCAGAGGTAACTGAGCAGAAGTAACTGTGAGCAGAGGTAACTGTGAGCAGAGGTAACTGTGAGCAGAAGTAACTGTGAGCAGAGGTAACTGTGAGCAGAGGTAACTTTGATCAGAGGTAACTGAGAGCAGAGGTAACTGTGAGCAGAAGTAACTGTGAGCAGAAGTAACTGTGAGCAGAGGTAACTGTGAGCAGAGGTAACTTTGATCAGAGGTAACTTTGATCAGAGGTAACTGAGAGCAGAGGTAACTGTGAGCAGAAGTAACTGTGAGCAGAAGTAACTGTGAGCAGAGGTAACTGTGAGCAGAGGTAACTGTGAGCAGAAGTAACTGAGAGCAGAGGTAACTGAGAGCAGAGGTAACTTTGATCAGAGGTAACTGAGAGCAGAGGTAACTGAGAGCAGAGGTAACTGTGAGCAGAGGTAACTGTGAGCAGAGGTAACTGAGAGCAGAAGTAACTGTGGGCAGAGGTAACTGTGAGCAGAGGTAACTGTGAGCAGAGGTAACTGAGAGCAGAAGTAACTGTGAGCAGAAGTAACTGTGAGCAGAGGTAACTTTGATCAGAGGTAACTTTGATCAGAGGTAACTGAGAGCAGAGGTAACTGTGAGCAGAAGTAACTGTGAGCAGAGGTAACTTTTATCAGAGGTAACTTTTATCAGAGGTAACTGAGAGCAGAGGTAACTGAGAGCAGAGGTAACTTTTATCAGAGGTAACTGAGAGCAGAGGTAACTGTGAGCAGAGGTAACTGAGAGCAGAGGTAACTGAGAGCAGAGGTAACTTTGATCAGAGGTAACTGAGAGCAGAGGTAACTGTGAGCAGAAGTAACTGTGAGCAGAAGTAACTGTGAGCAGAGGTAACTGAGAGCAGAGGTAACTGTGAGCAGAAGTAACTGTGAGCAGAAGTAACTGTGAGCAGAGGTAACTTTGATCAGAGGTAACTGAGAGCAGAGGTAACTGTGAGCAGAAGTAACTGTGAGCAGAGGTAACTGAGAGCAGAGGTAACTGTGAGCAGAAGTAACTGAGAACAGAGGTAACTGTGAGCAGAGGTAACTGAGAGCAGAGGTAACTGTGAGCAGAGGTAACTGTGGGCAGAGGTAACTGTGAGCAGAAGTAACTATCAGCGGAGGTAACTGAGCAGAGGTAACTGTAAGCAGAGGTAACTGAGAGCAGAGGTAACTGAGAGCAGAAGTAACTGAGAGCAGAGGTAACTGAGAGCAGAGGTAACTGAGAGCAGAAGTAACTGTGAGCAGAGGTAACTGAGAGCAGAGGTAACTGAGAGCAGAGGTAACTGAGAGCAGAGGTAACTTTGATCAGAGGTAACTGTGAGCAGAGGTAACTGAGAGCAGAGGTAACTGTGAGCAGAGGTAACTGTGGGCAGAGGTAACTGTGGGCAGAGGTAACTGTCAGCAGAAGTAACTGTGAGCAGAGGTAACTGTGAGCAGAAGTAACTGTGAGCAGAAGTAACTGTGAGCAGAGGTAACTGAGAGCAGAGGTAACTGAGAGCAGCAATAACTGTGAGCAGAGGTAACTGAGAGCAGAAGTAACTGAGAGCAGAGGTAACTGAGAGCAGAAGTAACTGAGAGCAGAGGTAACTGAGAGCAGAAGTAACTGAGAGCAGAGGTAACTGTGAGCAGAAGTAACTGTGAGCAGAGGTAACTGTGAGCAGAGGTAACTGAGAGCAGAGGTAACTGAGAGCAGAGGTAACTGAGAGCAGAGGTAACTGTGAGCAGAGGTAACTGTGAGCAGAAGTAACTGAGAGCAGAGGTAACTGAGAGCAGAGGTAACTGAGAGCAGAGGTAACTGTGAGCAGAAGTAACTGTGAGCAGAAGTAACTGTGAGCAGAGGTAACTGAGAGCAGAGGTAACTTTTATCAGAGGTAACTTTGATCAGAGGTAACTGTGAGCAGAAGTAACTGTGAGCAGAAGTAACTGTGAGCAGAGGTAACTTTGATCAGAGGTAACTTTGATCAGAGGTAACTGAGAGCAGAGGTAACTGTGAGCAGAAGTAACTGTGAGCAGAGGTAACTTTTATCAGAGGTAACTTTTATCAGAGGTAACTGAGAGCAGAGGTAACTGTGAGCAGAAGTAACTGTGAGCAGAGGTAACTTTGATCAGAGGTAACTTTGATCAGAGGTAACTTTGATCAGAGGTAACTGAGAGCAGAGGTAACTGAGAGCAGAGGTAACGGTAACTCACGGTTGGAGTTTTGTCTCTGACGTATACGCGAAAAATAAAACACCTGGAGATGACTCGCTTTGTTATGAAAGACATGAGTTTTTTCCACAGCTGAAAAGTGAATGCAGCAGTCTGTCATGTAACATAACATTAAGTTGTGTGTTGCTGCTACCTGTGCACCTGCTGCTCGCTCTGCACCCACATGTATGAGGCGACAAGAAACTTGATTTTATTAAAGCAGGTTAAATGATCACGTTTTCTTGTTAGAGATCCTCCTGTCTGAGCAGTCAGCAGCTTCTCCACCTGTCAGCAGGTGCCGGCTGCTCTCACATGCAGCTGATCCAGGTGAAAGTTCCTGCAGTAAATTCTGACTGCGTGTTAATCCTGGCAGGAATGCTCTGGATTATCCATGCACAACCTCCTGCTGATAGCTCAGGCTAACTGCTCCCCTTTGTTTCTATAAGGCATGCTACCGATCCTGAGACGTCAGTTGCTAGTTCAAAGTAAGAGCAGCTTCAGAGCAAAACTGAAACTCAGACCAGGACGTCACATCTGGATTTTTTATCTAATGAGCTGTTGTTTATTGTTAGAAATACTAATGTGAGGCCTCCAAAGTGTGACTCTGTCCGTCCATTAGCTATTTATCTTCAGGACCATCAGGGTGGACTCGGTGGACTTCACTCAGTGTGCGTCTCACGGTAGCTTCAGTCGCCGCTGGCAGGAAACTGTTTACAACATGTTTCACTTTACCACGCTGTATGTCGTCCCCCTGCTGGTGATGAGCTGCTGCTACAGCCGCATCCTGCTGCACATCCACCAGCAGCACCTGAGAGACAAAGGTAACACATCTGTGAACAACACCTGTAACGCATCTGAACCACACCTGTTCTCAGCCATCACAGCTGATTTGTTGTATGATCAGCAATGTAGACACTCCCTCTTTCAGCAGGTGAGTCGCCCCTGCGTCGCAGTGGCACCGACATCATCCCAAAGGCTCGGATGAAGACTCTGAAGATGACGGTGGTCATCGTGCTGTCCTTTGTCGTGTGCTGGACGCCATACTACCTGCTGGGGATTTGGTACTGGTTCCAGCCCGACATGCTGCGCATCACACCGGAGTACGTCCACCACGCCCTCTTTGTGTTTGGGAACCTGAACACCTGCTGCGACCCCATCATCTACGGCTTCTACACGCCGTCCTTTAGGGCCGACCTCGCCGCCTGCTGCCGCTGGGTGAGGAGTGATGCGGACACTTCGTCCCAATACATAGACCGAATGTCCACCAGAGAGGGTCCTCACAGCAGGGAGCACGAGCCGCAGCCCTCCACCAACAACCAGACTGCAGCAGATCAGCCAATGAAAGCACGTGACTTTAGCATGTGACTTATGCTTTGTGTCAGGTGATTTTTATTTGCAGGCGCCTGAGCAGAGTTGTTGCCACAGAATCAGAATAACGCGGTCATTTTGTCTGCATGTTGACTTTATCAGTTTAGATCACATGGTTTGTCACGCCCTCCACAGATGATGCTCAGAGAGAAGGCGCTGACCTCTGACCCTTGTGTCAGGCCTTTAAGAGAAGTGACTGCAGTCAAACAGCAGCAGCATGCTGATGCCTCTTGATTACAAATTAAAGTGCATCTTTTTTTCTCATTAATCTCAATCAATCATTAATCTCATCTGAATCCACAGAGCAGCTTCTAGTGTCTGGATGACCTCGTCAGGGACACCTCCAAAATGGACGTGCTCCCTCTGTGAACCACAGGGTGGAGCTCTAAGACAACAGGATGTGTCTGCATCCAGAGGCTGTATAGGCGTGGCATACAACAACATCAAATCTCACTCATTCAGAGCTCAGCCTTCTCAGTCTGTTAGTATGGTGACCTCACAGCAGTCATGTTATTGGTTAAATGATGTCTGACAGCACAAACGTGGTCCAGAGATCCAGTTCAGCCAAGCGGACAGCGAGCAGCTACAGCTGCCTGTTTCACCATCCACTTGTTAGTCAAGGAGGTCACGCCCCTAATGATGCAAGCTTTAAGCCTTAATCCAGTTCAAACAGGTGACCTGTGGGGGCATGGAAGTCTCTGGGGACTGACTCACTGGTACATCTGCTGGATGTTAGAGGAACTGCAGCTTTGGAGGTTCAAATGTGACCATACCCATGATGTGACTCATGCATGTTTGTTTGTGTTTCAGGTTTTTAGCAATGTTATCATCCTTGGCAGTGTTGGGGTAGTTACTCAAGAAAAGTAATGGATCACACATTAGCTTTTACTTTTCTTAAAAGTAATGTAGTAACTTATTTAATTCCTCGCCGGAGAAGTATGTTGTCAGACTACTGGTTACATTACTTTCTGATTTCTCTACAAAATGACCTCAAACCCATTGTTACCAGTTACCTACAGGCTACAGTCCCACACACCAACGCAAAGCCCTCCTAATGACCGCACACATATGGACTTTGGTTTTTAGTTTATCACTTATTAACTCAAATTAAAGATGAGCTCATAAGTTCAGGCTCTGGATGCTGGGCTAACGTCTGCTTTAACAACACTCTGGGTTCTTGGCTAGCTTAGCGTTAGCATGCCACCCGTTCACATGTTAGCAAAGTGTCTGTAACGTGGACTGTATTCAGTGGTCGACAGGAGGCAGCCGACACACTCAGCAGGACAGTCAAAAGCTTGCGACCATAGTGGCAGTGGGAATTCCACAGTGTTTGTCCTTTAATAAACGCCAACCTTACAAGCCCGGCTGAACGGCTGCGGTCTCATCATACATGAAGTGAGCAGAGTTCATACAACCAACATACAGTTCATACAACATACTTTGAGTTAGTGAGGTAACGATATGAGGTCCATGTGTGAGCACGCCGCTCTACAGAGGGCAGTGGTGAATACTTGTGACATCACTAAACATCAACTTACGCTGTCTCAAGGAGACACCGCACTATTACGACTGTTACAAGTCAAAGTTGTGTTAGTAGAAAAGTCTGGTTGTTTGTGTCCTGGCTGCACTTTCCACTCTACCGTCTTCCTGTCCTTTTGTGTAGTAAAATAAAAGCAATGCCCACATCTCCACTCCTCGAACGCTATCGCTGTGCTGCTCCACCATTGTCCTCCTCCTGCACATGAACTGAATCAGCTGACTGTACCATACAAGAATGTTTTCTTTCTGTCCAGCTGGCACTATCTCAAGAACTTGTTCAATGAAAGTAATGACATAATTGCAACTGTAATGCGATTACATTACTGCATTACTGAAATGTAATGTGATTACAGTAACTTGTTACTTTGTAATCCCTAACACCCAAAACTGGCCGTGGAGTTCCTCAGGGTTCTGTGCTGGGACCAGTGATCTTAATGTACGCTTCCCTTATTTAATACTATTTGAAAACACTGCATCCATTTTTACAGCTATGCAGATGATACCCAGGTGATATCCGGGTGTTAAGGTGAGGTACAAAAGTACTTCACCTCACACCTGCACCAGCTGCTCGGCCATCAATCTCTTGCTGCACAGTTTTAGTGCTGATGCAGTCACAAATCTGTTTAACGTGTCTTTATCGGCAGTTCACATGACTGTACATTAAACTCACCTTGTCAAACCTCAGGTGTCGCTGCATGAGCAGCTCGTCCGCTAAATAAATGATCAACAAAGACATGTTTTCTACTTCAGCTTTATTTGGTTTTTATGTGTCTGAACAGCAGAAATTAGGACAGAGAAACAGTCTGTGGAGAGAATCTGCAGCACAAACAGGAGGCTCTGAATACGCGAGCTCAGAGCTCGGTTTAAAAAGCAGTTTAAAGCTTTGGGTGCTTTTATTTTTGTGACACATTATTCAAACATCTTTATAGAAAAAACAGAATCATTAAAGCATCATTTCTCTCATTGGTTCTAGGCTTCAGTCACTACGATCGCTACATCTCAGGTTTAGTTTCTACAGTGTGTCGACAGCAGGAGGTGGACTCAGCTCGGACAAACAATAAAACAGGTTTTTATGCACAGCATGGCTTTGAAATCACATATGGCTTATGGGTAAATATGGCTGTTTAATCAGAGGCTCTACCTTCAGCTTGGAACAGCTTTTATAACTCTACAAATATCTTCATATCAGCTACAAACATAAAGAATCAGAAAAAAGTCAAACTGGAAGAATCATAATATTATTAGAATAAAAATACAAATTTTAATGTCTTTATTTTGGCAGCTTTCCTCTTTGCTGCCAAACGGCAGCGACGGAAAGATAAGAATGAACAGAAAGCGGAAAGTTCTAGAAAAAGAACAAACTCAACAAAACACCTGAAAACTTTACTTTTAGAAACAATCGTCTCATTTCGGAGCAGAGATGAAGACAGCGGGGAGCTCTGCGACCTCTGACCTTTGACCCTGAAGACAGCAAGGAGGGTGTTTTGTTGAACTGGGGGAGGAGGTCAAAGGTCCAAAATCAAAGACACTCTGACACAAAGATGGCTCACGACAGTTTTCACCTACGCTAGGGATGTCGAACTCCAGGCCCCGAGGGCCCTGGAGGTTTTAGACGTGTCCTTGATCCAACACAGCTGATTTAAATGCCTAAATGACCTCCTCAACATGTCGTGATGTTCTCCATAGGCCTGGTAATGAACTCATCATGTAGTTGAGGTGCGTTGACTGTGAGATCCAAAACCTGGAGGACACTGGCCCTTGGAGTTCCCCACCCTGACCTACACTTTGGCACAGTTTACACTCTGGTCTGTTAAGTCTGGGCTTTAAGGAGGAGCGCTGGCTCCAGGAAAAAGGTTGAGATTCTTTTCTGCATCAGTGCGACTTAAAACATCCTAAAAGGTTTTAAACAGAAAGCAGTTCAATAGCATTCAAATATGACCCTTTATTTATGGGTGAAAACGATATTTGAAACAGGTGTTTTCAGGTATAGATCTCCGCATGTTTTAGGAAGTGAGTCCTGAACAGATGAGAAGAGCGAGGACTTCAGAAAATGATCACCACTGCCTGTAACGCAGGTGATGAAGGTTCTTTAGAGGACGGAGGAGAGCAGCGTGAGTAGAAAGAAAGCATTGAGAACCACAACTGTCTCAGCCGAGGACCACAAAGCACTTTCACATAAACTGTTATAGTGACGCTGCAATTAATGAGGGTGGAGGTGAGGCCAGAGAAGAACAGAGTTCCTGTTCTCCATGGTTTCTGCCATTTGTAGAGATAACTGTTGATTACACGGTTTTAAATGGCGAGTGATGGTGGTGCACCAATCAGCATGCACTTTGTCACTCAGAGAGTAAAAGTCCTGAATTAGCAGCTAAACAGGTTCCAAGAACTTTGGCAGTTTGTACTTCCTGCAGTGTGGAGTGACCACAGCTACGAAAATGTTCCCGCAGTCCAAAAGCATCTATGGTGGCGTCATGGTTTGGGACTGCTTCAGTGCATACAGACCAGAACAGCTCACCATCACTGATGGAATGATGGATTTGGACTGAGAAGCAGGACATCTGCCTGTGGATTGAATCGTGCAGCAGAGACAACAACCCTCAGCTCACAAGGAGAACATTAAAGAAACGTTCAGGTGAGGAGATGTGAAGCTCAGAGTCCTCGGGGCTGATGGCCAAGCACAGCGTTCATGTACTCGAGGTGATACCGGATCATTTTCATCAGCAAATCCAATCTTTTCATTCTGTTTTTCTACTCTTTTAACTTGTTTTAGATAGCACCAATGCCAAAACATCAAAAACCAAAAAGAGTTCAATGTTCCCTGCAGAGAGAAAATATCATTTATGAGTTAAATTTGAAGAATGTATGTTTGGAAGAAGGACACGTTTCTAAAACATGGACGATTTTTCTCTGTTGGTCTGGAAAATGTTTGCACGGATCAGACACGGGACCTGGTCCCGGTCACAGAGGGCTACAGTAAAGTCCTCAGGATCAGGAGGTCAGGGGGTCGGAGGTCACTCGTAGAGACATTAATCCGCACAGAGTGAGCATGCTCTGTGGCGTAAATACAAACATAATATCTGGATATTTCTGAGCTTTTGGTCAGCGCGGCTTTATCCTTCATTTATTTGGTTTTCCTGACAGCTCATCCTACCACGACATAAGAAAATATACTTTCACTCCTTTTTCCAAAGTCTTTGTGTGAGACATAAAATGTGATGGCGAGGAATTATTTTGGTTTTGTTTGTTCTTCGACTCAGACAGGAACTGGAGTGAAAACAAACAGGAAATGCAGGTAAACTAGTTTTTCTTTTCTTTGGAAGGCATTCAGCTCATTTTAAATAATATTTGGCTGAACTCTACAGAAAGCTGCTCTTCATCTATATTCATTTGATGCATTAAAATACATCAGAGGTCAGTTTAGACATGGCTCATGGGGCTGTACACACCTGTGGGCAGGTAACGGGAAGTGGAAGCCCTTGAAAACATAAAAAAAATTCATTGAAATCGGGACAGACAAGGCCAGAGATGTCCCACACTTTCCTGTCTCACCTTTCCCAGGTGAAGCAGTCAGATCTTCTCAGGTACAGAGCTGCTCTTCCGTCCCTCATCAGCAGAAGCAAAGATGTCTACAGACAGCGAGGGATGGATCCAGAGCAACGAAGCCAAGGTCTCGTGGGCAAAAAGGTTAAAACAGGGAAAAGGTCCCAGAGGAGGCTTTTGGTTTGAGGTAGGTTAGCTTGACCTGCAGCGGGAGGCTAACAGCAATTTAGAGGTTTGGCATGAAGCCCGAGGTAGCTCTCTTTGGGGGGAAACAGTTTGGTGGAGGAGTTGGAGAGGGGAGGGGAGGAGAGGCAAGCCGACCGTGGGCCTCGTCCACATCCTGACCGGAGGCGAACGCGACGAGACAGACAAACACTGAAAGGCTAAAGCGGAGCAGAGGAGCGTTAGCGTCCTCTAAGGTTACCTGCTGACCAGAGAAACAATAATTCCCTTTGGCTCTGGGCCTCTGAGGACCGGCAAACGGCAGGTAGAACACCTTCTCAGGTGCATCTCAGAGGCCCGTCTCTGGTCAAGCCGGCAAAAGGCCTCATCGTCTCTGGAAACTCGGCACCGTCGGTGACTAAAACAAAATGAGCCCAAACTAAAGAAAAAAGCTTTTGGTTTCAACAGGAAGTAAGCATCAGCATCTGAACGCACAGGGGGAGGAGCCAGAGTCATGTGACCAACAATTTGTGTGTTTACAGGTGAAGAATTGCGCTTTGGTTTTGATCTGGAGACAACCTCATTTGGGATTGGTGTCACAGCAGTCAAGTTCAACGGGTTCAGTCTCCCTGTGGGATCAGACGCCACCTGGAGCTTCCTCAGACAAATCATCATCATCATTATAATCTATGCGTTAATCTCTTATCCTAAATGTGGTAAGGAGGAGAGAAGGCGCCACAGGCCGGCGTCCGGGGGTGGAGGGGAAATGTGTGGTGTTTTATCCGGTGCCTGTGCCCAGGTGAACAGGTAGAGCAGGTTCAACCATGACCATCAATGGAGGAAGGGTGGAATCGCATCTCTGTAGGCGGAACAAGGGAGAAGGGGGTCATTGACAGGAAGGTGTTTCCTCAGGCAGGTATTTGACCCCGAACTCTGGATCAGGACCATCCCTTAATAATCATCCAGGCGTGTGTGTGTGTGTTTACCTGGCTGAGCTCGAAGCTCTCAGGTGTGTGGCCTTTAGGACCACTGACGCCATTCAGAGTGGGTGGAGTCTCCCAGCTCTCCCCCTTCCTGCAGAAAAAACTGAGCACAGAATACAGTGAGAATGATGAAGACGATGATGGCGGTGGTGGTTGTGAGGACGGTGAGGACGATGATGGTGAAGGCCTTACTTGCGTCTGTATGCCAGCAGGACGAGCAGCAGGCAGCAGAGGATGCAGGCTAGGCCACTGTGAAGGCCGACCAGCAGAGCGGACGTCGAGCTGTCAGCCTGATCGCAGTTACAGCTTGAACCAGCTGAGGGCGACAAACATCACATGTTACACTGCTTCCATTGGTGACGGTGTGCAAGAGGTCAGAGGTCAGGCTCCTACCTGCTGCAGCTCTCTCTCCCTCTGCCAGAGATACAAGGCGGCGGTTGGACGGACTGTCTCCGTTCCCGTTAAACGCCACCAGCTGGATTTCGTAAATGGCCGCCGGCTCTACAGGAAGTAAACAAACAGATTATCACAACGCTGTATCCACTTCCTGTCGGGCTGCCTGTACACACCAGCCTCATACTCACCCAGATGGGAGATGGTGTGGGTGTTGATGTGTGCTGGGAAGGTTTCCTGCCCCTGCACTTCTGGGTTGGAAACACTGCGGTACTCCAGTCTAAAGCCCTCCAGCTTCCCCGGCTTGCTCGGAAGCTCCCAGTACACCTGCATGGCGGTCTGGTTCAGGACCTTAGTGAAGAAACTGGGAGGACTGGGAACTGTGGGGCAGACAGTGCCTGCGGTCATTCACAGAGACAGCATCTCCAAAACGTTTAAACATGGTTTTATTGTGATCAGAGCAGGTCTACCCCACCCCAGGCCCGCACCTCTGAGGTCAAACCCTGTTCATGACATCAACACATCAAACAGTGTTTCTGCATTCATCCTCTGAAACATAAAGATGGTGCTTAAAGCCTCAGGCTCTGCTGGCAGATGTGTGGAGCTGCACCATCCTTCTATCAAACGTCTGATCAGATTACTGTTCACTAATATGAAGCCAATCCTTCTCTTTGTGTGTGGTAGGAAGCGCTGCCCTTACACCGATGCATCTTTACCAGAAACTTTTACCATCCTACAAATCTACAGCTTCATCAGCTCCATTCAGGACCAAGCTGCAGACCTTCATAGCAGGCTTCAGCTAATGTTTTCACGTCATTGTGAGTAGATCTGAAACACCTCGTGAACTCAGACCCAGGAGATTACTTTTAGGTGGAGGTCCTTTTCCGAGGCTGGAATGCTGTGGCACCATCTTCAGATGGCGAGGTTTTATAGATATTAGATATAGTGTGAGTGTTTTCAGTGTTAGCAGTCAGAGGTGACCTACCACCGCCCAGCGTGCTGGCCATGATGCTGTCAGACTGCTGGCTGCCTCCCAGCGCCGAGTACGCCTTCAGGTAGATGGAGTAGGTGGTGGCAGCTTCCAGGTTGCTGAATTCGTGTTTGAAGGTGGTTTTACTGACGGCCTCCTGCAGCTCAGCACTGTCCGGCTCTGAGGAGGTCACAGATCAAAGGTCAAACAGGTGAAAGCAACCACAGTCGGTGATGGTGCTGCAGACTGATTGATTGGGATTATCGGTTACACGCACCAATCAGTCTCCAGGCAATCAGGAACCAGTAATTATGCCCCCACAGAGAAAGTTCATATCACGTCATTACCCTTAAATCTCATTTCTAGTCTCCTCACACGGACGATCTCAGACTTAAAAATACCAACCCCACCCTTCTCTCACCGCCCAGTTTCCTGATGTGCAGGACATATCCGATGATCTGCTGGCTCACATGTTCTGCCGGCTGGTCCCAGGTCAGCTGCAGGCTGCTGGAGCTCAGCGCCGCCGCCTGGAGGCCGCTGGGGGCCTCGGGCAGCTCTGAGCCCTGGCTGATGGCGAGGCGAGCGCTGGCCTGATTGGTGCCAGCGCTGTTTTCGGCAATGCACTGGTAGATGGCTTCATCCTCGGGGGTGATGCGGGTGATGGCGAGCGTCCTGCAGGTGGTGGCAGAGAAGAGGTGGGACGTTAAACCGTGCAGTAACCTCACAGAGAGAAAGACCTTCTGAGCGTAAACAGAAGGATCTCACGTGTTCCCGTTGGTGAGCTTGACGTTGCCGCTGGGTATCAGCAGTTTGCCATTCTTCAGCCAGATGAGGTGGGGGTCGGGGACGCCGGACGCCGTGCAGCTGAAGACGGCGCTGGCCCCTGCTGGTCTGGAGACAGACTGTGGCCACTGAACAAACTCTGGAGGAGCTGCGGTCCAGAAGACAGAGCGTTACAATTTCAACACAGGGCAAACCTGAGCTGGTGGTTTACCCTCTGAAAACTTATTCTCTGTGAGGCCTGTGGGGGGATGTGCCGCAGCACCATCACGAGTGGAGACGACCAGGAAAACTGTCAGAATCAGACAGACTGTCATGATCCTGGGTCTTTTGACCCAGCGTTTTAAGTTTGAGTTTATTTTGTTCATTAGGTTATCTAAGTTCATTTGTTTATTAGATTCCCCTTGTGTTTCCAACCCCTGTTAAGTCTCCCTTGTCCTTCATGTGCTTCACGTCTGTGTTTCTTATGTTGTCATGTTTGCGTTTCATTATGTTTCCCATTTTATTTTGAAAGAGGTCCTGTGTTCCTGCACTTTGTTTTACTCTTCCCCTGTGGTGTTGTTATGTTCTTGTTGATCTACTGTGCCTTTCTGTTCCATGTTTCAGATCCCTATGTTCTGTCTCCTCAGTCTGTTAAGTTCACGTCTTGAGTCCCGTCAGTGTGTTTCCTGTTTTACTTTCACAGTCTGTCCTATGTTAATGTTTCTAGTTTTGCTTCCCTTGCCTCGTCCTGCTTAATTACTCCCAGCTGTGCTCTCCTCCTGTGGCTCATTCCCCCTCGTTATCCCTCAGTGTATTTAAGCCCCATGTTTCTCTTTGTCAGGGTTGCGTCCTCCCTCATAGCTGTGTGATTTTTCCCTGTGGCTCCTTGTGCTTTAGTTTTCCTAGTTTAGTTTTGTGTTGTTTTTCGTGTCCCACTCCACGCCAGAGATAAAGCTGTGCTTTTTGAGTTTACTTTTCGTCTCTGCGAGTTTGCGTTTGGGTCCTACTCTTGCCTGCACACAGCCGTATTGTGACACAGACGTGCTCATTTTATCTAAAGAACCTCAGAAATACCACAAGTGAGGAACGCTATCAAACATCGTAGCAGCGCCGTAACGGGGAGAAAAGCCACGAGCCCAAGGTCAAAACGCTAACACGTATTTAATTTATATTTAATGTAACTGTAACAGAGGTTTATACATGTCTTCAAAGGTGATGCTGAGTCTTTGGAGCCACCTGGTGGATGAATAACTCGCTACATAAAGCTAATCACTAAAAACGCATCATGTTATCATCACACGCCGTGTCCTCAGAATGAAAACTTGAGCTTGTGTCTCTGTTATCTTTGAACAGCACTTTGACCTTTGACCCCACCACCACATACACACACACAGACACAGCTGTCTGTCTCCACCCACTTCATCTCCATGGCTACAGGGAAACCGTACACACACATCTCTGTCACCCCACAAGAGCCCCGCCCCCTCCCACTCTGAATGGAAAGAGGGGGAGGTCAGGGGTCAGAGGTCACAGGGGAGGGGAGAGGGATGAATAGGAGTCATTTATAAAAGTGTGTGTGTGTTGCTCTTGAACTTGGGGTTCTGTATCTTAGGAGGTCAACGGTCATTATCCCTCCACAAATAAAATGTATTTATGTGTCCACCCCCATATCTGACACACACACACACACACACACACACACACACACACACACACACACACACACACACTTTTTATCATTTTTAGCAGGACTGTATTTTGTGTATTTGTACTTTCCTATTTTCTGTTCTGTTTCTGTGTTGTTGTTGTGTGGGCTGTACGCCAGCCTGAACGATGCACGGCAACAATAAAAGACTTTATCTTTAAAAACTCTTCTGATTAAACTGCTGAGAATATTTTTGTTCATTTTGCGTCTCCTCGCTTTTATTTTCGTGTCTCTGATTGACATGTTTGTCACGCGTGCTTTTTGTTTGCAGTTAGTTTCACAGTGGCACACGTGTAAAACGATGAAGTCGTCTTTGTAAAAACAACTCAGATGTGATAAAATGATAACTCACACCAGCTACAGACAAGAAAACGACGCACCCTGAAACTAACAATAGAAATAAGCTGAATTAAACACAACAATAATGATAATAATAATAATAGAAGAAATGATTTGATGTTAATGCGTCTGTCTCTGATGGGAGTCACGTGGACGTGTCGGTGAAAAGAAGGTTGTTACGGTGGCTTCTTCTTCCTACTGTTTAGGTCTCTGTGGGCGCTGCCGCTGATGATGTGTGAGCCATCTCCTCTGGATGCTGTTGTGTAACAACATGTTCGTCACATACTGTGTGAGTGGAAAGCACTTTGGGTGTTAGTTTTGTTTTTTGTTTTTTGATTTTCGGATTATGTGATGGTTTCAATTACTTCTATCGTTGTAAGTATTCTTCCCTTATGACTTGGATGTAAATTAAAATACTATTTCAGTATCTAAGGCAGATAACCTAAGTATGAAGAATGCTTACATGATGTACATATTGTGAATGCCTGCTTTTGAAACCTTAATAAAAATATGAATTAAAAAAAAAAAAAGGAAAGCACTTTGGGTGGTTTTACTTGTGCGTTAAGTCAAACTGACTTCAGATGGGTGCATGAGGGATGAACCCTTTCATGCAGGACAAGGAAAGCTGGATCATCACACAGAGCAGGAGCCGCGGTCGGGTTTAGACCGAGGCTGTCTGTTGTGGCCCTGCCCGTTTGTGCACTCGTGTTTTTGTGGTGAGGACAGTCTGCAAGTCTGAGTGTCAGAGTGACAGACGGAGTTTCAGTGGGAATAAAGTCCTCATTGTGAAGTGGGGTTCTTCTCATGCTAATCCAGATTCTCATGAAGCTCTCAGTCACACACACGTTCACAATGGGCCTGTGTGACCTCTGACCCCTCCTCCTACATGACCTCTGACTGAGCTGCAGCTGAGCGAGCAGGACAGGAGTCCCTGAACGTCTCACACGTCTGCGTGGAGCTGCAGAGGAAACTCTGATCGGAACCACATGGAGTCCTCGGGGCTGTGCGCTGGTCTTTCCACCGTGTGTGGGAAAACACTGTGCCTGCTGCGTAGATGACACATGGCTGCACGCACCCAGAAACTGCAGGAAAAGCTGCAGCCAGTGCGTTTTTCTCCCACAAACTCACATATAAGATCATCAACACCTCACGGTTTCAGAAACAAATGCGTCTGACGCGCTCACGTGAACAGGAAGTGAACTCTGAGGTGCTGCTGTCACCTCTCTGATTTACAGAGAGGGTCAGAAGTCACATGTTGGGGGTGAAGAGTCCGACAGCAGCAGGCTGAACTGAACTCGACACACAACCAGTCAAGTTCAAGAGCTGACAGATGAACACACACGCACACTGCATGTGTGTTTGCACACTCGACATGATGAGGTGGAGCTGAACAGATGGAGCGGTTGCTCTGCAGCTGCTCGCCGCTGTGTTCGCAGGAAGTCTGCCTTAGGCTTGTTCTGAGGATCTTATTGGTCAGTAATCGTGTTCTTTCTTGTTCCACCTGAGTGCTCGAAGCACTGCCTCATTCACACATAACACCAGCACTTTTTTCTGCACCTGTACTTCCTGTCTGACGTCCTCACTCTGGTGGATGCATCTGAGGGCATCTTTCCCAGGAATATTTGGGACTGAGTCACCGATCTTCCTATTAGTGGATGATTGGCTCTACATCCTACGCGCCCAACTTTCAAGGAGAAGTGTCAGTCATGAAGGAGCAGCAGGTTTGTTTCAGTCTGCACACCAATCATTGATGAGGGGCCAGCAAATCAGACTCGCTGCCCGCCATCTGAGTCACTTCAGTACCAAAAGCTGCTCCTTCAGGAGAACCAGAACCAGAACTCGCTTTGAAAGGAGGACAGAGAATGACTCATTTTCAACCAGCAGCAGTTCCTTCATCGCTGTGCCTGACCGACTTTCTCTGATAATCACAACCATTCCGAATGGATTTGTCTGAAACTTAGTGTGAATAGAAATAAAGGTTTATTCAAACAGAACAGACGCCGTACATCCAGAAATGTCCCTCAGTCTGAAGATCAAAGATCTGACCTGCAGGACTTCTAAGGTGAAAAGTTTGAATGTTTAAGGTGAGGACAGCTCGGTCACATTTGGCCAGCTGATGTGTTGTTGCTGTGTGCAAGCGTACCTACCTTGTACAATGAGGCGTCCAAGCGCCGTCCTCCTGGACCTGCTGCCCGGTCTGTTAGCCGAACAAACGTAAACGCCTGAGTGCTGCAGAGTGGCATCAGAGATCATCAGGTTTCCTGTTCCCAGAACCTGGATCCCCTCCACGCCAATGGACCGGCCGTCTGACCGCACACAGACACCATCATTAACACAGCTGATCTTAACAGGTAATCAATACTAATGATTGGATCAATGAGTGCAGGAGGAGGCGTTACCGAGGCGACTCCAGGACACGATGGGCCGGGGGTTTCCTGTGGCAACACACTCCAGGATGGCGGTCTGGTGGACATTGATGGTGAGGTTCTGAGGGCCGGACAGGATTACGGGCTCCTTGTAGATCCTGGATCCTGCAGCTGTGTCCAGAAGACCAGAAACACTCAAAAACACCCCAAGACTCTGTTTACCCTCACTCTAGACTCTTTCTACCCTCAGTCCGGACTGTTTCTACCCTCAGTCTGGACTCTTTCTACCCTCAGTCTGGACTCTTTCTACCCTCAGTCCGGACTCTTCTACCCTCATTCAGGACTCTTCTACCCTCAGTCTGGACTCTTTCTACCCTCAGTCCGGACTCTTCTACCCTCATTCAGGACTCTTCTACCCTCAGTCTGGACTCTTTCTACCCTCAGTCCGGACTCTTCTACCCTCAGTCCGGACTCTTTCTACCCTCATTCAGGACTCTTTCTACCCTCAGTCCGGACTGTTTCTACCCTCAGTCCGGACTCTTCTACCCTCAGTCCGGACTGTTTCTACCCTCATTCAGGACTCTTCTACCCTCAGTCTGGACTCTTTCTACCCTCAGTCCGGACTGTTTCTACCCTCATTCAGGACTCTTCTACCCTCATTCAGGACTCTTCTACCCTCAGTCTGGACTCTTTCTACCCTCAGTCTGGACTCTTTCTACCCTCATTCAGGACTCTTTCTACCCTCAGTCCGGACTCTTTCTACCCTCATTCAGGACTCTTTCTACCCTCATTCAGGACTCTTTCTACCCTCAGTCCGGACTGTTTCTACCCTCAGTCCGGACTCTTCTACCCTCAGTCCGGACTCTTTCTACCCTCAGTCCGGACTGTTTCTACCCTCATTCAGGACTCTTCTACCCTCAGTCCGGACTCTTCTACCCTCAGTCCGGACTCTTTCTACCCTCAGTCCGGACTGTTTCTACCCTCATTCAGGACTCTTCTACCCTCAGTCCGGACTCTTTCTACCCTCAGTCTGGACTCTTTCTACCCTCAGTCCGGACTGTTTCTACCCTCATTCAGGACTCTTCTACCCTCAGTCTGGACTCTTTCTACCCTCAGTCTGGACTCTTTCTACCCTCAGTCCGGACTGTTTCTACCCTCATTCAGGACTCTTCTACCCTCAGTCTGGACTCTTTCTACCCTCAGTCAGGACTCTTCTACCCTCATTCAGGACTCTTCTACCCTCAGTCCGGACTCTTCTACCCTCAGTCCGGACTGTTTCTACCCTCAGTCTGGACTCTTTCTACCCTCAGTCCGGACTCTTCTACCCTCATTCAGGACTCTTCTACCCTCATTCAGGACTCTTCTACCCTCAGTCTGGACTCTTTCTACCCTCAGTCCGGACTCTTCTACCCTCAGTCTGGACTCTTTCTACCCTCAGTCCGGACTCTTCTACCCTCAGTCTGGACTCTTTCTACCCTCAGTCCAGACTCTTCTACCCTCATTCAGGACTCTTCTACCCTCAGTCTGGACTCTTTCTACCCTCATTCAGGACTCTTTCTACCCTCAGTCTGGACTCTTTCACCCTCACTCTGGACTCTTTCTACCCTCACTCTACTCTTTCTACCGTCAGTCCGGACTCTTCTACCCTCAGTCTGGACTCTTTTTACCCCCAAATCGGGCATTCAGTCTTTAATTATGTGAGTTTTGCCTTACAGAACCTTGCCCTCAGTTTTGTCTTACCAGTGACAGTCAGCTGGGCTTCGTGGCTGTAGCGAGTGTTGGCGATGTTTGAGGCGATGCAGCGAAACAAACCGCTGTCAGTCCGCTGAACGCCGGTGATCTGCAGCACGCCATTAGGAAGCAAGGTGTACCTGTACACAAAGCATATACAAACAGGCTTGAATCCTTATACGTTAAAATTTAATCTCATCACACTTCACTAAAGACATACCTGTGGTTATCGGTGCTCAGTGAGCATCTGTCTTTCTGCCAGGTGATGTTGGCCTCTGGGATACCATTCACCTGACAGGTGAGTCTGGCCACACCCCCTACATCCACATGCATGGACTCTGGGTGAGAGAGGAACTTAGGGAGGGCTGGTGGGAGGTGGAGAAGAGACCGTTAGTACAGGTGGGTCACGTGTGTGTTACTGTGAGGTTTGTTTGATGTTTTTTGTGTGTTTGGGTGGACGGCAACTCACATGCGAGCTGGACGCGGGCCTTGCGGCTGACCAGCATGCCATAGCGGTTCTGCACTGCACACTCGTACTCTCCGGCATCCGTCTCGTTGCTCTCTCGTCTCTTGGAGAAATTTCTGATGAGCAGCGTGCCGTTGGTGAGCACTGTTGCTCTGGTACCAGTCGCTATGGGAACCCCGTTGAGTCTCCAGGTGATAGCGATAGGCCCCTCCCCCTCCACCTGACAGTCCAGCATCAGGGGACGGCCCCTGACCGCAATAACATCACCAGGCTCCTTCAAGAAGGCCAACTCCAACGCTCCGAGCACACCTAAGGGGAAGCAGGAGGGTCAGGGGCGGAGTCTCAGTGCACGTTTCTGATGGTGAAGCAGGTTTAAAAACACAAACACTCACTGACAGGAGGCAGATGTGGAGATGAGGGTTATGATGATAATAAGGGCGAGGAGGTGGCAATGAGGTGGCGATGATGATGACTGGAAACACCTGCCCAAAGCAGTATCCAGGTGACTCCGGCAGGCAGAACTCAGGGCTCGCGTTGACCCTCAGGCTATGATGAACACATGAATGTGACGATGGCAATGATGACAAAGATGGCAATGATGTATATGTACTGAAAGAATCAGAGCCAGTGTTTGTTATAAATAAACTGGGAACGTTAGAAGACTGCATGCACCCAATTATAATCAATCAGGTCTGTCACACAGACTGAGGTCTTTAAATTACGTGTTACTACACCTCTCATCATCTGAAGGCCTGGACTGAACAAGAAGCAGAAAGCAGCGGGGCTCAGGTCTGCAGTGTGTTGTTTCCATCACGTGGTGAACGAACTGCTACAGCGCTTTCCTGCTCCACCTCAGAGCAATTTATACCACACATTATTTCTACAGAATTCTTTCTGTGATGGATGTGTCAGAGAGCAAAGTGGACCTAACATCTTGTCCAGGGATATTTGGCATGCTGGAGCAACAAACTAAACCGCCACCTGCTCTACAGCCACCCCTCAAACACAGCACAGATCAGCCTCTCTGCGGGCCCCCTCAGATAAAGACCAATGCAGGTCTTGTGTCTGTTTATTATGCTGTTCAGTGAATGCATCGTTCCTCCTCCTCCCTCCTCTGGCCCTTTTCAACTTGAACTTGGTTGAGGTGACTTTCCCAGGCTCCCCCCCTCCTCCCCATCGCCTCTTTGAGAGGATGCTGTGGGAGGAAAGACTGAGTCTGGCAGCAGGACCAAATCCTTTAGTGTGAACGACGACAATAGAGAAACAAAAGTTAACCAAGACACAACACCCCACCCCCAAAGGATCCCACAAACAACCAAACACACCAAACCCTGCAGCTGCCGGACCCCAGGACGCCTCCAGGCCTGCAGCTCCTCATAAACATCCATCACTTCAGCCTCTTTATACAGCTTCACGCTTGTTTCCACAGACTCTGAGCACAAATCACTCTAAAGGCCAATTTCATCTCCTTGAAGAGGAGAACAGGAAAACATGTCAAAATCTTCCTTCAGCACCAACACCGGGCTGGCACAGGGCCGGCAATGGGCCCACATCACTCCTCTTTATAAAAGCAACGATGAATCCTGATGACGTCACGTCAGGAAAAGTCAAAACTGGTTTAAACAGGAAATCATCAGCACGAGATCGGACCCGACACCATGTAGGTGTACAAACCAGGTGTGGACCGTTCACACCTTTTGGTGTCCCGTGACAACACATCTGGACCACAGCAGGGCGTGCTTTATGCCAGGGGTGTCCAACTCCAGGCCTCAAGGGCCGGTGTCCTGCAGGTTCTAGACCTCACCCTAGGTCAGCACACCTGAATCAAATGATTAGTTCATTACCATGCCTCTGAAGAACTTTAAGGCATGTTGAGGAGGTCATTTAGCCATTTAAATCAGTGGACACTTCTAAAACCTGCAGGACAGCGGCCTTCGAGGACTGCAGTTGGACACCCCTGCTTTATTCAGACTGTGACTCGATAAAGAAGCCGATGCAGTTCTGGCCACGGATCAACCCAGAGGCGTCTTTATTCTGGAGGACGTCAGTGGACACAGACAAATAACCTGGATCGTGGGCAGTATTGTGTCTCGTGTTCAGCAGGTGTGTGATAGCGAGTCATGCTCACAGATCACGACTCAGAAAAACATCAGCTGATGTTTCAAACCATCGAGCTGCTCAAGTGAAGCATCTGATGATGATGATGATGATGATGATGATAAGGAGGAGGAGGAGGAGTTGTGATGGAGGTGGAGGACAGCTGTCTGATCAGCTGATGATGTCACATGTCTCCTCCTACAGGATTTAATCCTTCGCCTCCCATCTGGGTCCCCGCCATGGGGGTGGGGTTTTTAAGACACTGGAGCAGACAGTCTGCCCCCCACCCCTACCCCCCGTTTAACCCTAACCTGCCCCCTAAATCCCCTGAACTGAACTGAACCCCCCGAGGCCTCTGCAGGTCATGAGAGCTGCCCCCCCCCTCCCTTCCATTCTGCGGTGTGATGTCACACGCCGCTCTGACCGTGAACTTCACGGTTTCATGGTGCTGACAATGGATTCCCCACAGACACGGGAGGTCTGAGCCCTGAGAACCAGACTGTTACCCTGCCCACCCCCTTCCAGGTCACATGTCTGCATCTGCCGCCGACCCCACCCCCCACCCCATCCCACTACTGCTAATCACGCCAATTAACAGTCTGAGTTTTGTTTACCAGCTCGATTTTTACCAGAGTGCTCAGGTGTGCCAATCAGACCCCCACAGACCTGCACAGACCCCCCACAGACCCCCACAGACCCCTACAGACCCCCACAGACCTGCACAGACCTGCACAGACCAGCACAGACCCCCAGAGACCCCCACAGACCTGCACAGACCCCCACAGACCCCCACAGACCTGCACAGACCTGCACAGACCAGCACAGACCCCCACAGACCTGCACAGACCTGCACAGACCAGCACAGACCCCCAGAGACCCCCACAGACCTGCACAGACCCCCAGAGACCCCCACAGACCTGCACAGACCCCCACAGACCCCTACAGACCCCCACAGACCTGCACAGACCTGCACAGACCAGCACAGACCCCCACAGATTTGCACAGACCTGCACAGACCCCTACAGACCCCCACAGACCACCACAGACCTGCACAGACCTCCACAGACCTGCACAGACCGCCACAGACCTGCACAGACCAGCACAGACCCTAACAGACCAGCACAGACCCCACAGACCTGCACAGACCTGCACAGACCCCCAGAGACCAGCACAGACCCCACAGACCTGCACAGACCTCCCATCAGCTCTTGGGCGCTCTGGGTCATCAGCTGACTGACAGTCTGGAGAGTTTCTCGCTCTCGACACATCATCAAGTTCAACAACAAAACACACTGAGCGCGCTCAGTCTACTGCATAGAAATGAGTCTGATGAATATGAACGTGACCTTCTGTCCTCATCACACACACACACACACACACTGTGGTTTCATAGAGATGGGAACTTTAAACCAAACTGGAGTTCAGAGCCTCACAGACACACTGGGACCAGTTAAAACCAGTTTATTATGTTTTACTGTCCAGAAAGGAGCCAAGAAAACACCTGAGAGACTGTAAACAAACAAAGAGAGGAAAACAATGATGGAAGAAATGAAGGCATAATCAAAGATATAAAGAAGAAAGGAAGGAATAATAGGTGACCTTTCAAAGTTAAAGGAAGAAACAAAAGGAGGCATTAAAGGAAACAGGAAAAGGAAAGGAAGGATCACAGAGAATTACAAGGAATGAAGAAAATCAAGCTTTTATTGCTGTTTTTCATTTTACTGTCACGTGACTTCATGTCTTCTCATTCTGAGCTATGACATTTTTTCAGATCTTTCATTTGTGGTTTTCTGAATGAGCTCTGCCTCATCACACGCTATTCTGTAATCTAACTGGTTTAGTCAGTGTGAGTGTGAGTCTGACCTGAGCAGCAGAGTCCCTCCAGCAGCAGCAGCAGCGTCCAGCTCCACGTCTTCTTCATGCTTTAGGTTAAATCCAGAACATCAGATGCACGCAGGTCTCAGCACTGCTCTTCTTCCTTTGCACCTTCTTCTTCTGAATCTGAAACCTGTGCAGCTCACATGCGCTGCTGAACTCTGCAAGTCTGACTTCAAATTGAGCCTGCACTCAGGGGCTGAGGGGGAGGAGCCTACAACGGGGGGCGGGCAGGGAGGAGAGAGGAGGTGGGAGGAGGGGAGTATGGGAGAGGATGGAAATCAGGAAACCAGACCAAGGAAATGAAGGAAGGGGTTCTGCTGGCTTTATTTTAGTAGAAGTCTGAATTGACTCGGGTGTGCAGGTGTGCTGCAGGCAGGTCCTCACCTGTACCTGCTGCTGAGGTGCAGACGGTATGTGTTTGAAGACAGCAGCTGATAAGGCGGCACTGACAGCGGTTTTTTGGTTCAGTCTAAACGCCCACTTCCTTCAGCTCAAACATCCTGCTGTGGTCTCACTCTGTCCAAACGAGCACTTTAACAGGACAGAGTACAGGTGGAGGTGGAGGGGGCAGTCAGCAAGTGTAAGAATTCAAAGAACTGAAATTTAAACAGAAAGTGGAACACAGGGTCAAAGGTCAGATACTCATGTAATAACAGGAGAAAGTGGGGCAAAGAAACAGAAAGGAGGAAGTAATCACAGGGTTAGACACGCAGCCAATAACAGAGCAGATCCAGGGCAGCGTGGCAGGTGTCTCAGTGAAGACGGACAAGCTGAGAGCTTCCAGCTTTGATCCCACAGGTGAGCTGATCAATCTACAGGTGAGTGTTACACTGTTATTGTGTAACACTCACCTGTGATTTTAACTCGTCTATCCGAGTTAAAATCCTGGTTTACCTCTAATTTTCTAAAGCTCAATGAGGATAAAACTGAGATCCTCCTTATTGGCACCAAATCCAACCTTTTGAAGGCGAACCATTTCTCACTTACCATCGATAACTCCACAGTTTTCCCTTCTCCTCAGGTTAAGAGCCTTGGTGTCATCCTAGACAGTACACTTTCTTATAAATCACACATCAATAACCTCACCCGTTCTGCCTACTTCCATCTACGTAACATTAACAGATTGCTTCCTTCTCTTTCCACCCAGTCTACGTCCATTCTTGTACATAGTCTTGTTACCTCCCGTATTGACTACTGCAATTCTCTTCTGCATGGTCTCCCCCAAAAATCCCTCCATAAGCTTCAACTGGTTCAGAACTCTGCTGCTCGCATTATCACCAGAACCCCCTCCTACCAGCACATCACCTGTTCTTCAGGAACTTCACTGGCTCACAGTGAAAATCCAGATAATATTCAAACTTCTTCTACTCACCTTCAAGGCCATTCATAACCTCGCTCCTTCTTACCTTTCTGACCTGTTAACCACAACCTGTTCTGCCCGTTCACTTCGATCTTCTTCTTCTATCCAGCTTGCTGTACCTTCCTTCCACCTCACCACCATGGGAAGCAGAGCTTTCAGCTGCTCTGCTCCCAGGCTGTGGAACTCTCTGCCCCCTGAAATAAGAAATATTGGTTCTCTCCCCCAGTTTAAATCCCAACTCAAAACTCATCTGTTCAAATCTGCATATTCACTGTGAATCCACTGTTTGTTCATTTTATCTTGTGCTTTATTTTATTGTTCTTATTCTGCCATTGTTTTACTAAGTGTTTTATCCTATTGTAAAGTGTCCTTGGGTGACTTGAAAGGCGCTCATAAATAAAATTTATTATTATTATTATTATTATTGTGGCACCATCACGCCCGTGCTGCTGATTCTCGGACCTTCACCCAGCTCAGTGGACGGTGCTAATACAAAAAGAAGAAGTTAAACCAGGCGTCTCACACTCAAATGAGCGGGCTGGCACTGGAGGGCCACCTTAATGTTCAAGGAGTACAAAGTGTTTGTTTTTAACCCTGTAAGACCCAGGCCATCAAAAAATAACCAGAAAATTCTCATGTTTTGGAACTGAGATGTTTATAAACCCTTATAACAAAATCCACATTTTTTCTGCAGCATCATGTTGTGTATGATATATTTTTATTATATATTTTTTTTATCGCATCTGATACATTGGGCATTTATGGCTACTTTTTGTTAACAACAATGTTAATTTTAGACAAAAACAGTTTTGTCCATAACATTTTGAAATTATGGCACATGTTGATCATGATACAAAGGGTATTATAGGTTTAATTTCAAATATTATATAATAATAAAAACTGCAAATCTTTTTTCCTCAGTCTTAATTAACTGAAGCTTTTGAGTGAACTAACAGTCAGACACATTAGTCCTCTGTTTCTGGACACACACATGACAGCACTTCTATCATTTAACACAATATTAATGCAGACACTTGTGTACACATTAGAGCTGTTGCACTCCACAACAAGTAAATCCTCCTAACAAAAAGGAACTTCCAGGACCAAACAGCATTATATGTTTTACGTGAATCTATGGTCCGGAACTGGAGGTGACACGGGCCGGAAGAGGCCCCTGTGCAGGGAGTTTGACACGCCTGAGCTAAACCGTCGGAAACACTTCTGACCTGTAGGTGGCGATGGCGGACCGAAGCAGCAGCACGCCGCAGAAAAAGAAGAAGCTGTGATGGCGCGGAGCAGCACGTAAACAGATGTGAACAGATGTTTTAGCGCATAGAAACAGGACAGCTGCTCCGACAGAGACCCGAGGAAGAGATGAGAGAGAGCGGAGTCAGAAGGCGCGACGGGACGGACTGAGGCTGCAGAGAGAGGCGCACTGACGGTTAGGGAGCTCCGCTAACACCGCTGCTAACAGCTAACACATGCTAACAGCGGTTAACAGCTACAACCCGCTGCTGGAGGTCCGCCTCACCAGGTGTCCAGGTGGGAACTGTCCCCACACCGTGATTGGCCTCTGTCTCCATACACACAGAAAGACATGACATGCACATAATGTGCACATAATGTGCACATTATGTGCATGTCATGTCTTATCTTTTTCATTCAAACAGCTTTGGCTTTTTAATCCGGTTACTCGGGTTTACTTGAATCTCTCGTGTGTGTCACCTGTGAGGTTCAAGGTTCTTTATTTGTCACATGCATAGTTACACAAGTATAACACACAGTGAAATGTAGCCTGACACGCTCCTCGACATGTGCAAAAATGGGGGCGGGGGGGGGGGCTGTAGAGGAAGAACATTATATATATCTACATATAATATATACACTGGGTGAATGTGCAGTAGTAGCAGCAAGCAGGTGAATTCTGTACATTAATATGAATAGACATCTGACTATTTTACAGGATAGACAATATAAACATATTTAAAATTAAAGGAATTTAAATGTACATTGTGCCTTGGTTTAGTGTCTGGAAGAGTCCTGTCTCAGTCAATTATAGATGATGTGAGAGGGCGGGTGTGTGTGTTTAGGGCACGGATGGCTTGGGGATAGAAGCTCCTCTTGAGTCTCTCTGTCCTTGCCCGGAAGATGCGGAACCTTCTACCAGATTGCAGAAGTTGGAACAGTTTGTTGCCAGGATGGGACGGGTCCTTCAGTATCTGCGCTGCTCTAGTCCGGCATCTCCTGGTGTAGGTGTCCTGAAGCGGGGGGAGAGCAATCCTGCAGCAGTGTTCTGCTGTACGGATCACTCTCTGGAGAGCTTGCAAGCTGTCACATGTGAACTGAAGAAAAAGTCACGCAAATCATCAGTCATGTATCATCTCACCCCGATACACGTGACATAGGGCTGCTCAATTAATCGAATTTTAATCTAAATTACGATCTGGGCTTTCAACGATCATTAAAAATGACTGAGCCAATTATTAGCCCCTCCCTCATGCTTTACTCTGGCGCTGCTCCGTGTGGCAAATCGAGCGCACCTCTCTGCGTTTCGAACACGTGTCACAACAATTAAGAGGACACGAGGGAAGCTCGGAAAGCTAAGCAGAAGTTATTTGGAGAGGAGAGTGACTGCCGTTGGTTGAAAAGAGAAAAACCTTCAGTGGTGTGGAAACATTATGGGTTCGAGTTCTTCATCATGGTCTCATTGATGAAGCAGAGGACCGTCCTGTCACATGTCTGTTTTGATAATTACGTTTGTTTGCAGACATCACCCCCCCACACACTCACGCACACTGTTAGCCCCGCCTCCACTTCAGCCTCGCATGTTTTGGAGACGGGTGGAGTTCTAATTGTGTTCCGTTGGTTCTGATCCAGGTTCTGCTCTAACTGCTGAGTGGATCTGTGTGACCCATCCGAGTAGCGATGGCGGCACGTGGGCGGGGGCAGAGGATGCTAAGTTTCACTATGGAAACAGTCAAAGGAGATGCTCCACCTCCATCGGTGCAGCAGCCCACACCTGTGTTTCCTGTAAGAGACTCACCTGCACCACTCGGGGGGGGGGGGGGGGGGGGGGGGGGGGATAAGCATCAGACTAGGTGTGACCTAATGATGTCACTCAGTTCCCGCCAATAACTCATGCTGATAATAAAACGCCGTGTTATTGGCTCAGACTTTGGTCGTAAATATTTTGCACTTGTAACTCAGACGTTGTAGTTGTGTAAATATGTTTTACAAAAACACGATTTATTTATTTTTAAGGTCTGTTTGCAGATACAAAGACCCGCAGCCACGACAAACACACAAATCCTCATCTATGCACAAACATAACATTTTCGGATATTTTGGTTACAGGGTTACAAACACCACAATCTGAGCCGCATGTTATCTCAGCACTCAGCTTCTTGTCCTCTCAGATTATTGATTATTGATTATTGATGTGTTCAGGAGTTTGACAGAGGTCTGTCTTCCATCACTGATCAATAATCTGATCAATGCACACAGACAGGCTGTAATTTAAGTCTAAAATTAAGTCATTAAAGTGGTGAAAGCAATGCATGCTGGAACATCGCGTTAATGCCTTGCTTTTGTCAAGGTGATGGAGCGGAAGCCCCTCCCCCTGACAGGCGGGGAGGAGGCGGAGTATCTGTTGGCCCTGAAGCAGGATTTCAGAGGCGCCATGAGGAGTCTGCCCTGCTTCATCCAGCCGCTGGTGACTCACAGAGGTCAGAGGTCACACGTCACACTTCGCTCGTCTTCCCGCTGATGATTTGCAGCTTTATTGTGAAAGTCTCACCTGTGCTTCATGTTTCCTGTCCAGATGTGGAGCGTTACTCTGATAAGTACAACAGAAGCGAGCAGATGGACAAGCTGCTGGACTGGGCTCCAGGTGAGGCTCCGCCCACAGCAAGTGATTAATCAAAAATCAGCAGCATTCACTGTTTTTTCAGGATTTATCCAATCAGAAACCAGGTGAATTTCTGCACATGCTCAGTAGAAGAATTTGGGATAAAAATTTTCAGGTATAAAATAAATATAAATACAGGATGCAGTAGCAGTACACAGTCATACTATACAGTAATACTTCACACTAGCAGTACACAGTCATACTATACAGTAATACTTCACACTAGCAGTACACAGTCATACTATACAGTAATACTTCACAGTAGCAGTACACAGTCATACTATACAGTAATACTTCACACTAGCAGTACACAGTAGCAGTACACAGTCATACTATACAGTAATACTTCACACTAGCAGTACACAGTAGCAGTACACAGTCATACTATACAGTAATACTTCACAGTAGCAGTACACAGTGCTGTTAACCACTCCCTGTTTTCCAGACTGGAAGAGATTCCCCAGAGAGCTCCGAGTCCACGTCAGGCAACCTGCCAGAGACAGTCAGTACACTCTGATTACACTCTGTACTCTGATTACACTCCGTGTATACAGGTGATGGTCTGGTGTTTAGCGGTGCGCTGTGTGTGTGTTCAGGTGTATCGGCTGCCGTTCAGTCTCCTCCTCCTCCTCAGATGAAGAAGAAGGGTGTGAAGGATAAAGAGGAGGTGCTGCTCAAACTGGAGGTGAGTCTGGATTTAGTCTCGCTGTGAGTCACGTTCCACATTTCTGAGTTTGGTTGTTTCCGTCAGCTGCGTGGAGCGTTTGATGTTTAAAAAAAAATTGTAACGTTAATTCAGTTTGAAGGTGTTCCTAATAAAGTGTCACAGAGTTGGGTTTTATTGATCCAAGTTTACTTTCGGCTTCCTGCTGGTTCCACCTTAAACTAACGAGTCCACCTTAACTGTGCCAGAGCCTGGAGAAGAAGGAGGAGCAGGAGACGTCAGAGGACGAGGAGGGAGAGACGAAGAAGAAGCAGGAGGAGGAGGAGGCAGAGGGAGAGGAGGAGTACGACGAAGAGGAGTTCGAGGAGGTGAGACCAGATCGATCAGTTTATTCAAACGCTTCTCTAACGAGGGTGTAACCAAATAATCCCAGATAATCTCTAAAGGTAGTTAATCTCATCATCAGTGATGTCACTGGGACGTCCTGTTCACACCTGCAGGATGTCTTCTGCTCTAAACTGGAATTAACTGGTTTAAAATGCAGCCAGTCAGAAACCAATCTGGGTTTAATCTGTTAATACAGTGGGGCAAAAAAGTATTTAGTCAGCCACCGATTGTGCAAGTTCCCCCACCTAAAATGATGACAGAGGTCAGTAATTTGCACCAGAGGTACACTTCAACTGTGAGAGACAGAATGTAAAAAAAAATCCATGAATTCACATGGTAGGATTTGTAAAGAATTTATTCGTAAATCAGGGTGGAAAATAAGTATTTGGTCAATAACAAAAATACAACTCAATACTTTGTAACATAACCTTTGTTGGCAATAACAGAGGTCAAACGTTTACTATAGGTCTTTACCAGGTTTGCACACACAGTAGCTGGTATTTTGGCCCATTCCTCCATGCAGATCTTCTCGAGAGCAGTGATGTTTTGGGGCTGTCGCCGAGCAACACGGACTTTCAACTCCCGCCACAGATTTTCTATGGGGTTGAGGTCTGGAGACTGGCTAGGCCACTCCAGGACTTTCAAATGCTTCTTACGGAGCCACTCCTTTGTTGCCCGGGCGGTGTGTTTTGGATCATTGTCATGTTGGAAGACCCAGCCTCGTTTCATCTTCAAAGTTCTCACTGATGGAAGGAGGTTTTGGCTCAAAATCTCACGATACATGGCCCCATTCATTCTGTCCTTAACACGGATCAGTCGTCCTGTCCCCTTGGCAGAAAAACAGCCCCATAGCATGATGTTTCCACCCCCATGCTTCACAGTAGGTATGGTGTTCTTGGGATGCAACTCAGTATTCTTCTTCCTCCAAACACGACGAGTTGAGTTTATACCAAAAAGTTCTACTTTGGTTTCATCTGACCACATGACATTCTCCCAATCCTCTGCTGTATCATCCATGTGCTCTCTGGCAAACTTCAGATGGGCCTGGACATGCACTGGCTTCAGCAGCGGAACACGTCTGGCACTGCGGGATTTGATTCCCTGCCGTTGTAGTGTGTTACTGATGGTGACCTTTGTTACTTTGGTCCCAGCTCTCTGCAGGTCATTCACCAGGTCCCCCCGTGTGGTTCTGGGATCTTTGCTCACCGTTCTCATGATCAGTTTGACCCCACGGGATGAGATCTTGCGTGGAGCCCCAGATCGAGGGAGATTATCAGTGGTCTTGTATGTCTTCCATTTTCTGATGATTGCTCCCACAGTTGATTTTTTCACACCAAGCTGCTTGCCTATTGTAGATTCACTCTTCCCAGTCTGGTGCAGGTCTACAATACTTTTCCTGGTGTCCTTCGAAAGCTCTTTGGTCTTGGCCATGGCGGAGTTTGGAGTCTGACTGTTTGAGGCTGTGGACAGGTGTCTTTTATACAGATGATGAGTTCAAACAGGTGCCATTCATACAGGTAACGAGTGGGGGACAGAAAAGCTTCTTACAGAAGACGTTACAGGTCTGTGAGAGCCAGAGATTTTCCTTGTTTGAGGTGACCAAATACTTATTTTCCACCCTAATTTACGAATAAATTCTTTACAAATCCTACCATGTGGATTCATGGATTTTTTTTTCACATTCTGTCTCTCACAGTTGAAGTGTACCTCTGGTGCAAATTACTGACCTCTGTCATCATTTTAGGTGGGGGAACTTGCACAATCGGTGGCTGACTACATACTTTTTTGCCCCACTGTAACATGGGATTGATCTCGTGGATTTTCTGAGGCTCTAATTGATGTTTTCTTGGCGCTGCAGGAGACGGATTACATCATGTCATACTTTGATAACGGCGAGGATTTTGGCGGCGACAGCGATGACAACATGGACGAGGCTATTTACTAAAGCACCAGCACACATGACTTCCAGTCACATGTTCCTGCGGTCTGACCGAAGTTGAGTCAGACCGACGACGATGATGATGATGATGATGATGAGACTTTTTCTGAATGTTTTTAAACTTTTGTACAAAATGTAATCAGTTTTATTTTCTGCTGCTGGACCAATAAAAACAGCACGTCTCACACACGCTCTGTAAGCATTTCAGGGAACGTTCCTCCTGGAACCAGCTGATCGTGACAGGAAGCAGCAGCTGGTCTGAGGAGGACCATCGTTACACTCGTGCCTGTGGTAAAACAAAAACTAGTAACACACAGCAACAACAACAGCATCTGGTAACATCTAGCACCCAGGCCTCACAGTCAGAGGACATGCACAGCTGTGGAGGAGCGTCATATCAAAATAGACGGAGGGACATCGTCATTAGGAAAGGAGAGACTGAGGTCAGATGAATGGCTGCTTTCACCATGAGTCACTCGCTGTGTCCGAATTCAGGGGAAGGATGCTCAAAATGCCATATTTGGAGGCAATGACGTCACAGCAACGCGACGAAGGCTGTCCGAATTCAAAGAGCGACAAATGCGTCCTACTTTTACCCAAATGTTAAGGATGGGTCCGATGTATCCTTCGTGTCCTACTATATCCCAGGATTCATTGCGGGTCATACAGGAGATTTGTTCCTGATAACGATGGTGGTCGAAGAGGAAAACACTTTCAAATGTAAGTATATAAAATCTGGTTGTACAAAAGTTAAATTGTTGTAGCGGCCGTGTTGTTAAGCTTTGGGCATCTGCAGAGACATGTTCCTTTTATTTAAATAACCGTAAACCAGCTTGTATTGCGGGTCCCGCGGTTTTTCATGTAATGCCACTTACATACAGCTAATTTAGCCCTGCGACAGACTGGCGACCTGTCCAGGGTGTACCCCGCCTTTCGCCCTATGACAGCTGGGATAGGCTCCAGCGCCCCCCGCGACCCTGAAAAGGATAAGCGGAAGCGAATGGATGGATGGATGGATACAGCTAATTTAGATTTTTTGAATTGGTGACATGTTGTGGGGAACAAAGACCAAACGGCTTAATTTATTAAAACGAGGAGAAAACGATCACCTCTTCACTGGGGTGAAGAATTGGGCCGCTACGGCGTGGAGGTACAAGAATAAATCAATGTACACATCATATTCATATGAGTGCGGTCCTATTAACCCTCATGCTGCACAGCAGCGGTCCCCAACCTTTGTTGCGCCACAGACACGGAGCCTTTAAGGTGTCGCGGATGAATGCAACCACATAAAATGACCAAGACAAAAACTGGTATTTTGTAAATATAATAACAAACGTGAATGTACTGAGTAATTGTGTAACTTTATTAGCAGCGTCCTCCTGAAAATGTGCCAACATTGAGAGTAACGTCCTCCTCTCTGCCGCTTAATGCTCTCTGGTCGTTATGGTAACGTGTAAATATTTCTTTCAAAATAAGACGCACAACTACAACAAGGGAAAGACCCAGGGAAACCGAGTTAACGATACAAACCCTGAAAACCATAAATTTCACAGCGGAGCCTCAACTCCCGTGGCCCGGTACCACACCACTCACGGACCGCTGCTGACCTGTGATGTCCACACGGCGTTCCTCTGGTGTCTGAAAGTCACCCGCTTGCAGGCCAGAAGACATGAGATAACTTTAAAGAATACAAAGTACGTCTGTGTGTTATCAAGAAGATGATTCTTAAGAACACAAGTTAATAAATGTGCAACTACTAAGAGTTGTGGTGTTTTTATTTGCCTGCTGTCATCTTTGATTTCCTCTGCCTTTAGGATTGCGAGTATCCAGGCTCAGGAGAGGGGTCAGTGGGAAGCCCACTGCTCTGCTTGGCCCTGGTTTGCCCTCATGGATGAGGTGATAGGACAGATGCCTTCCACTAAGCCTCCTGTCCTAATGTCCTCTCTCCCCGAGGACACCCCAGGGCCAAGCACAGCAGTGGGTGACCAAAACGACAGCGATGACGAAGCCACCTACGACAGGGAGGAAGAGGAGAAGATGATGAGCTGCTAGACCTCATCAGAGAGGACATGAGGCAGCAAAGAGAGGAGAGGAGAGCAGGGAGAGGATGGACCGACTGTTTCACTTCTAGAAAGATCAGTTCCCAAATGAGTTACGTACTGAGAAATGTGTTTATTTGAATATATTTCTTATGTGTTGCATTGGTTTGAAGGTTTTATGGTATTAATAAATTGACTCAATTTGATTTATGAACATAACTTTGAACAATATTACATGGATATTTATTTGATAGCAATAAATAAATAACAAAAACAATTAAACAAGAATATTTCAAATACACAGTAAAGATGAAAAAACAATATTTACAGTTGTTCAGACAGGATTAAGCTGAGTGACCTGGTCCTGGACCGTTTCTTTTACAACTGTAATAGATTACAGGAAGTCTCTGGCAGTGTTACTGAAGATCAGACGTGGATGGTGCTGCAACTGAGACCTGCGGTTTGTCTTTTCTGGTCAGCGAGTGGAGAATCACACAGGGTGGTCTGCAAAGAGAGCTTTAGGATCCTCCCACTGTCCACTGCATCGTCCATCCACAGGGTTTGCAGGGCTCACTCGTGGCTGCCACACCACTCAGATGTTTTCAGAAATATGCAAGCAGGAGATGGTGGGTGCTGTATTATTAGTATAATACTTGTAACTCTGTAGCAGACAACAGTTTGATAAAGTGCTGTGTAAAAACAAAAGATTAGATTCTATCAGTTTCAAAGATATTTAGTTTATATATGTTATATGACACAGTACATGTGTAAGAATGACCGATGTTGTGCCAAAAAATGATCGTCTGCCAAAAACTGATTTCCGGTTTTTGCCCTAAACTGATTGCTCGTATTTAACCTGCTATGAATAACTTGTTGTTTTATAATATGTGAAACATGTCAAATGTTTCCCTCATTAATGATATCAGGTCACTTTGAGCAACCAGCAACATTCCTGGAACAGGTAGAAGCTGCAACCAGTTTTTGGCAGTGACTTTTATCCTTTATTTATCCAGTTCACAAACAATCTTGTTGACATTAGAAATTTATTTTTTAAGAGTAATCTGGCCAAGAGGACAGCAGACAGCAAAACAAATATATCAATTGTATCTACATTAGAACCAGAGTTATAAAGATACTTGAACAACAGGTAATTATTGTATATATAAAACTCCTTTGTAAACCATGTTCACCGAAGTCTATTTACCAACATACATAAAGATATTACACATATTACACTTGGAAACATTGGAAATCATTTTTGACAGGCGAACACTTCTTGGCACAACGCCGGTAATAATTCAATTATCGTGTAATTAGCTGAGTAATTCCTAAATGCGTGTAGATTAAAGGACATTATTTTACCTGGACATGATTGTCTCTGATGAGCCTAAGGTACAAAACGTGCGGGCGACGACGATAAGGTTTTTCTAGCTCCTCGAGAATTAAAATTGTCCAAACAACTGAGCGACATTTCTGGGTCCATTTTAAAGTTTTCGCGCTGTGGCGCTAGCGACGGGAAAAACACGTAAGTAAGGGCGGAGTTGAAGACTAGGAGGCTGTCCACAGCCCATCTGTTATGTTGGATACTCATTGTTTGTTCAATAAAGTTTCTATGGAGAAAAAAAGGGGGCTGCCCACAGCCGCTCACTTTCTGACTACCCGTCCGTCTAAGGACACTACCTTGTGACGTAGGTAGTTAGTGTCCTTATGAGCGTCCTTCCCCTGAATTCGGACACAGCAACTGCTAGCAGGTAAAGGTGGTTCGATCCCAGGCTGCCTCCTGGCTGCATAGCGAATATCCTTGGGCAAAATGCTAACCCATGTTTGCCTACTGGTGGTGGTCAGAGGGCCCGGTGGCGCCAGTGTCCGGCAGCTTCGCCTCTGTCAGTGCGCCCCAGGGTGGCTGTGGCTACAATGTAGCTGCCATCACCAGTGTGTGGATGTGTGGATGACTGAATGTAGTGTGAAGCGCTTTGGGGTCCTTAGGGACTGAGTAAAGCACTATACAAATACAGGCCATTTACCATTTACCAAAGTGCAACGTTTAGTGATCGGCACATGCTGCGGTGCAGCTGAGGACTAACCCAGCTCCGCCTGTACCAGCCTGATGTCTCTCTCACCATTACGGCCCACACTTTGGGAGTCACTGCACGGATTACGGTGCAGGTGAATGATGTGTCCCTGGACTCTGTCGTGCTTTGGAATAACGTCAGGTGTATGAACCAGGTGTACACCTCCCACAGGCTTCAGACCAGGTGTTTCAGCCTGGCTCAGATTCAGCAGATGAAGTTTACCGTAAAACACCATATTTGGAGGACAGGGTCACCGTCAAGGCTGGACTGGGACAAAAAATCGGCCCGGGCATTTTGACTACAGACCGGCCCACCAGGACAAAGATTGAAAATGTGACGTCATTCAGGGGTAAAACCGCAAAGGATTCTGGGAACTTGTGGCAAGAGGTACTAGCGCACGCAGGCTTTCAATTGAACTCAGTTACACAGCGATAAAAAGAAACCCAAAAAATGGCAAGAAGCTGTTGTATTATTAACTGCAATAGCCGGTCGCATGACAGCCACGGGAAGCCGACGGGTAAAGAGATCGTTTTTTTTAATCGGATTACGTCGTTGAAGAGAAATTTTTTAAGCCATGTTTCCGAAGTAAGAGCCGACGGATGGTCTGGATATACCAAATATAACGTCCCAGAACACTCCAGCTCACAGGTTAGTCTGCTCCAAATCAAATCAAATCACTTTTATTGTCACATCACATGTGCAGGTACATTGGTACAGCACATGTGAGTGAAATTCTTGTGTGCGAGCTTCACAAGCAACAGCTTCCAAGCATTTCCACACAGGTCAGTCTGCTGTTGTAGTTAATGCGTCATTTTCATAACATAATTAGTGATATGAATGTGACAGGTGAGACCTGGAGACTTGGGACCGCCCCTGGTGGGCGGAGCTGGTCTTCGCTCCTTTCATAAGCGCAGGTGTGGGCAATTGGGTATTCCTTTGCAAACCTGAAGCTGCGAGTGCTTGGTCCGAGTTGGGCAAGTTGGTGTTTCTTAACTATGAAAGTCTGATACGCGTCCTCCCCTAAACTTCTGTTAGAACGGTAGGTTACACAAAAATGTACCACTTGAGCTCTGGCTGTTGGCAGAGGTTTACAGTTATTTGCACCCTTGTAGGTGGGAAACATTGCTCCCGTGAGAACGGTATAGTGGACTTCATCGCCACTGACCCACATTTATTAGCAATGCGCGAAAATCACGTGATTGCTAAACAAGGGGGAGGGTGCATCCGGCCTCCTCGGCTGTAATTGGTCCAGCCCAGAGTCGATCATGACCAATTGGCCAATCCAACACCTTTCATTATATATACCCTTCCTTAAAAAAAAAAAAAAAATCCATCGGCCCATAAAAACAAAAAATCGCCAGCGGCCCACCGGGCAAATGCCCGGTATGCCCGATGGCCAGTCCAGCTATGGTCACCGTTAAGATACAAACCTCTGCAGCTGTGGCCAACCACCTGCTTTCTTTCTGTGAACTGATGACCTTTGCCCTCTGAGCATTCCTCCTGGCTCTGATTTTTAAATTTGATGTTTTCTTGTCTTTGCGACTCCAGACATGCCGATCCATGTTTTCTTCGCGTCTCCTCAGACACAAACTGGACCTCTTTGTTCTTATTTTAACTGAAGACTGAAATTATGTGTAAATGATTTCTTTTCCTTTGCATGTGTCACGGTGTGTGCTGCAGCAGGCAGGGACCCAAACGCAGGACTCGTACACGGGATGAAAACTTAAAGCGGACACAGAGGAAAACACAGCAGGACAATGAGAGGACGGGGACAGGAGGGAACACAGCTGGGACCATCAGGGGGCGCCACGCCAGTGCCACAAATGTTGGGAAAAAAAAAAAGAAGTTGGTACTATTATTTCTAAATACAAAAAATAATCCCACGTTAATTAAAATGCAAAGTAAATCTTATTTAATAGAAATATTATTTGTTACAACATTACGCCCCCCCCCTCCCCGCATGGTGCGCCCCCTCCCTCCCGTATCATGGTTCCTTTTGGACGTCACCACATCAAAAAATCAACACAAGATGTCAAAACGGCCAAAACTGTCAGGTGGCCAGGGAAGAAAAAAGAGAGAAGAAGAGGAGGAGAAACGAGAAAAAGACAGAGGTAGGTAACGTTAGCCTACATGAAATTATTTGAATGTGATAGTAACCTACATTTTTAGCATTAAGCTAATGTTACATGATTCGCTAATTGCTAATCAATAAATAGCTAGTTAACTGTTTTAACGTCAGTTAATATTGTGGAGGGGGCTAAATTGTTATGGAAAATAATAATGTAACGTTAGGTAATTACAGTACTCCCACCTTTCCCACCATTCCTCATTTGTATTCATCTTTTAAGCAGGTGTTTTTTGTTTACATTGTTATTGCCTTCTGGTTAGCTAACGTTTACCCTGCAGGTAATAGTCACTTTTCCGCCCCTGTATATATTATAGTTGTAAGCCTAGTTGTTAAAGCGCACATCATTAATGTTAATTAAGCAATATCACATGAGAGGGAATGCTGTTTTTTAATATGAGCACTGCTGTGATTCGGTCAAAGATAATCATAACATAACATTCTCATATGATATTATACTGTTACTTTGCATTCTGCTATTCAGCATTTCACTGTAATGATGACAATAAATTGAATCTAATCTAATTTGCATATCAGTTAACATCATACATATATCTCTTTGGTTTTTCATTTATATTATATCATTTCATTTTATTCCTGGAATCATATGTTTTTATTATTAGACTTTAATACTCAGTGGTGTCACATACTCCTCTCTTCAGATGCACTGTTGAAGTTTCTAAATCCCACCCCTGGGCCATCTACCACATCTACCGCTGCTGCCTCCACTTCAGCAGCACAACCCACCAGTTTTGCAGCAGCATCAAGCGGTGTTATTGTATTTCATATATTCATTTTTTATTTTTTTGTATTCATTTATTTATTCATATATTTTTTTATCTTGTTAATTATTCTGATTGTGAATTTGCTTTCTTTAAGTAAAAAAAAAAAAGGGTCAAAGACAAAGCTATTCGGTTTCTTGTGAGTACATACACTACACTGCCGATGTAGGGGGGCGCCACCTAAAATCTTGCCTAGGGCGCCAGATTGGTTAGGGCCGGGCCTGGCTGGGACACATCAGACCTAACGAGACAGGGGGAAGCGAAACTAGATACACTGCACACAGGACAGGAACTATCAAAATAAAACAGGAAACACACAGACTCAGGACACACAGCTTACACAATGAGTGGGGAGACATGAAACGTGGGACATGGGAAATCACAGAGTATACACTGCTGAGGTAAATACTAAGGGAGGAACAATCACTAAAGAAAGCCAAAACCATGAACAACAATAAGAACATAGTGTTACGTTACGTAGTTACAACGTTTGAAACACAAAAACTCGTGACAGCATCCATCAATAAATAAATATGACACAAATAAAATCATGACTTTATTATAAATAACAGAAGGACATTTCTGTTTGTGGGTTCATTTTGAAGCTTCTAGTATTTTGAAGCACTGTGTTATTAATTCATTTATTTCACATGCTGGGTCCACGCCCTCATTTTATGTTTGACAGCGTTTTAGTAGGTAAAAGCTTAGACATGAGCTGAGCTGCGGTTTGGGGAAGGCCTCGAAGGGGCCAGGCAGAACCCGTGTACTACACAGAAGTGAAGAAGTTAGAGAATTGAAAAGGGAGGGTGGGGCTCGTAAATGAGAATAAACAGCTTGCAGAAGTGGGGGAACATATAGAGATGAGAATCAGAAGGGGCGTGTTTGGAGGCGGGGTCACACTCCTGAAATTCCGATACTTAATCTCCATTATTTGTTTCAGGAAGTGACCTTAATTGGTCGCGAGTGCCTAATGCTAGTTAGACTGACTATCAGTCTGCATCCACACATACTGCTAATTAGTAAAATCCAATCTAAACCGTAGAATTTCTCTCACTACAACTGGAGCTCCGCCTCCACAGATGCTCTGTTAGTACAGAGGTCATGATGGAAATATGTTATATGCAAATATATTTTTGTACATGTTAATATTTCATACATGTTACTGTGTTCTGTTTGCAGCGAGAGCAGCGACAAACTGGAGCTCAGTTCCTTCTGTAGGTTGTTAGGTTTTGTATTGTTGATTGTCATTTATGCTTAGAAATATTTAACCATATATGCTTAGAGGTGTATAATCAATTGTGTAGTGATAGGATGTGTGATCTTTAGCAGGCTGCAAAGGCTTGGTGTGTATTCCACACTGGAATGCACACCTACATCCTGGGAGCATGGGAAGAGGTCGTACCTTGTTTTATTGTTTTATGGTAGGATAAACGTGGCTGTATCTGTTTTAGGCTAAGTGCCTTTTGTTTAGATGAACTGTTGGACTTCCAGACCAGCAGGTTTAGGGAAGTCATTTATGGGGTCACACTCTGACCCCACACACACACACACACACACACACACACACTCACACACACACACACACACACACTCTCACACACACACACACACACACACACACACACACACACTCTCACACACACACACACACACACACACACACTCTCACACACACACACACACACACACACACACACACACACACTCACACACACACACACACACACACTCTCACACACACACACACACACACACACACACACACACTCTCACACACACACACACACACACACACACACTCTCACACACACACACACACACACACTCACACACACACACACACACACACACACACGGTACTCTTTGTTTGTATGTAGACGTCATATGTTAATGACCCTATGCATATTCATGTAACCACAATAAAAGGAGTGCTATGGGGAACCTGGCTGAGAGTCTGATGGAGGTCAAGTGGTGGGACGACACTTGGCTCCAGGCAGGTCTCCCTCATGCATGAGTAACACGAAGAACTCTGCCTACTTGGTGTTCAATGCTTTTGCTGTGTAATTATATTGTCTTCAACGTTCCAGCGAATAGGTTCAAGCTACAAACCTATCAAGGTACACCCATAAAGGTGATTCTGATGCCACACAGAGTCACGTCACGAGGTCGTCTGACTGCTCTCTCTCTCCCACCTGCTCCTGTGTTTCTGTTGCCACGCCCTCTGACCTCTCCTTCCTCCTCCTTCTCCTCCTCCTCAGCACCAGCAGCAGCAGGACGGCAGCGAGCAGCAGGAAGACCAGAGGCGAGATGGAATGAACTCTGTGAGAGTACGATGACTCCGCCCTCCAGTTTACCCTCAGCCGGTTGTCCAGGCTCAGGTGAGACGCCTCACAGGTGTAGTTGTGTTTCCTCTGCAGCTCCTTTTCGTCGACCATCAATGTCTTCCTCACTTGGTAGAGGCCGTTCCCATTGGGCAGCACCGAGCCAATGCGCAGCTCGCCTTCGTCCACGGGCTGGCCGTCCCGCAGCAGGCTCAGGTTAATGTGGCGAGGGTAGAAGTCAGTGGCCAGGCAGGTGACCTGAGCCCCGCCCACCACTTGCCTGGTGATAAAGCGGAGTCGAGGCTTCACCCTTCGCATCACAAGGTGCTTCTCGCGCTCCAGGAAGTGTTGGAGCGTCCGCACACAGAACGGTAGATATATGTTTGAATACAGCATCTGGAAGGATGTTTTCTTTAGGGCGTCCCACTGGATCTCCCAGCCTTCCCTGACAGCATACGTGAAGTGGGTCATGTTGTAGAGCAGGCTGTCGGCGTCCTGCCCGTTGGAGCCGTCTCTGAACATGATGAGTGCCGGCTGGCCGTCCTCCAGTACCTCGCAGCCCGTTACCCTCTGCTGGACATGAACGCCATCGATGGTCAGGTTAAAGCGATGCTTCACCAGATTCAGCCTCTTCTTCATGCTGGAGTAAATGTCTCGTAGCACAGTCACGGGCTCCTGGCCCAGGTTGAGTTCCGCTTCGTGGTCAGATGCCGTGCTCGCCCTCATCACCCGGTCGACCTTTGAGTCATAGTATCCCACCTGGATGTCATCCAACATCAGAACAACAGTGAACTCTGGGAAGTGGGCAGAGCCTGGGATGTAGGAGGCAAGCGCCCAGAGGGAGTGTCGTCCTGTGCCTGATGGAACAAATTTACAACAATGTTACTTAAAATAACGTAAAACTTCAGGCTAATGTTCCCAAAGCTCCCGACCTCTGGGCTCTACCCTTCCCCACTACTGGCTCCTGCTGAACCCGATTATCATGCCATTGGCTGAGGTCGGAGTCCTGCAACCAGTGGCTGCTCTCCGTGGCCTGTGTAAGCACAGTGGTTGTTGTGTTGGTGTGTTAGCCTTGTTTGAGACATTTCATCCCAGAAGCGTGTTCAGTTCTAAAACCAAATGGTAAAAAGTCCCAGGTGCTTCATGTGCTTCATCACATGAACCATTGTAAAAAAAACAAAAGCATGTAGGTCATTATCAGGTTTTGGGTGAAACCATTGTTTCACTCTATATCACAGGTGTCAAACTCCAGGCCTCGAGGGCACAACTGTACCCTCAAACACACAATAATAACATGGACTGAACCACCACTCACAACCACCAGCACTTTATAGCCTCTGTAGAAACTATCTACACCCTCACTTATCTTAACTGCACTACTGTATAGCTCTGTGTAAATAATCATTCTGTACATTCGATAATCTTTAATCCTACAACTGTTTACAACTTGCATAGTTCCCATTTCTGTATAGCTGTATATCTCAGATTCTGTAAAGTTATTTATTTCATATTCTGTATAGTTTTTCATATTTATATCCTGTTCATAGCCTGCACATAGCTTGTACTCACTACAGCCTGTACATACTTATAGTTATAGAATATTCACAACATACTTCATACCGTGTACATTATAACTGTCACGACCTGCGGGGTCGGCAAGGCACTGATCAGCAATCTCTCTCCCCCTCCCCTGTTTTGCCGGGGCGGAACTCATGGCAGGTTCACGCCCTCAGCCCACGCCCTCCCGGATCATGCACACCTGGGCCTCATCAGACCAGCTGGTATATCAGAAGGAGGAGATCAGCTGTTCAACGCTGGATTGTTGTGAAGACTCCTGTCAGTACACGTCGAGCCCTAGTTTCCCACACTTCCGCCTCAGAAAGTAACATTTGTCTCTCTGTTCTAGATTCCCCGGACCCGTCCCCGTGTTTCCCCGTGTGGAGCGTGTAAGAGGTGGCTGGTCACTAGCGGAGAGAGGTTGGCGTGAGCATGTGTGTGATCCCCTTGTTTTCCCTGGAGCCCTGGAACCCGTCCTCGCACATCTTGTATATAGCACTGTCCTCACACTGCCTGTAAATACACTTGGTGAAGATTTTTGTGAATAAACGGTCTCTGTTACAACACACTCCAGAGTCCTGCGAGTGGATCCTCAGAGCAACCCGTGACAATAACATACCATAATAGACCCATTTCTGTCATGGTTCGGCTGTGTGGCAGGCAGGAGAAGGACCCAAACGCAAACTCACGGAGACGAAACGTAAACTCAAAAACACAGCTTTAATGCTGGCATAAAGTGAAACACAAAAAAACAGTACTAAACTTAAACTGGGGAGACTAAAGCACGAGGAGCCACAGGGAAAAATCACACAGCTATGAGGGAGACTACGACACTGACAAAGAGAAACACAGGGCTTAAATACACAGAGGGATAACGAGGGAATGAGACACAGAAGGAGGGCACAGCTGGGAGAAATCAGGACTGGACAAGACAGAGACGCAAAACTAGAAACACTCACATGAGGCATGGACCTTCAAAGTAAAACAGGAAGTATCACACAGAGACGCGAACTAGACACAGTGGAGACAGCAACTAAGAAACAGAGACAAACCATAAGGCAGAGGTCTAAGAACCAAAATACACAGAGGGAAATAATCAGCTTTGAACACAAGAGACTAGACTAGAGGGAGTAACAAAAGACCAACCATG
Organism: Rhamphochromis sp. 'chilingali'; assembly: GCF_963969265.1. Lineage (NCBI taxonomy): Eukaryota > Metazoa > Chordata > Actinopteri > Cichliformes > Cichlidae > Rhamphochromis > Rhamphochromis sp. 'chilingali'. The sequence continues at coordinate 38,985,085 of NC_137938.1, read as the reverse complement.
AGAACATAATGCACAATGCAGGGTGACAGAAAACAAGAAACTCAAACATGCAAAGACCCACAATAAACAGAACAGAGGGGGCACAGAGAGACATGAAGGGCAGGGGAGACTTAACATGGGTTGAAACACAAGGGGGAACTAATAAGCAAATGAACATAGGAGGCCTAATGAGCTAAACATACTATAAACATCAAAATGAACTAGAACTCAAAACACTGGGTCCTAAGACCCAGGATCGTGACAATTTCTGTAATATACTTACATATCTATACTATTGCTAATATATATTGTAATATATCTATATCACTAAAGCACTTCTGGATGGATGCAAACTGCATTTCGTTGCCCTGTACTTGTGCATTTGCAATGACAATAAAGTTGAATTCTATTCTATTCTATTCTATTCTATTCTATTCTATTCTATTCTATCTTGACAGCAAAATTATTTCAAGCAAGGAAAATTCATTTCTGCGTGCAGGAAATGTGTTTTAATGTTTGCTATCATTCAATTTCAATTTCAATTTTATTTATGTAGCACCAAATCACAACAGCAGTCGCCTCAAGGTGCTTTACATTGTAAGGTAGACCCTACAATAATACATACAGAGAAAATCCCAACAATCATATGACCCCCTATGAGCAAGCACTCTGGTGACAGTGGGAAGGAAAAACTCCCTTTTAACAGGAAGAAACCTCCGGCAGAACCAGGCTCAGGGAGGGGCGGGGCCATCTGCTGTGATTGGTTGGGGTGAGAGATTCATATACACACACAATAACAGCCCCTCTCACTCAGCTCTGTGTGCTGACAGACCTGCCCCACATGGCTGGGACATTTGACCTCAGAACTGAAGAAGCTTCTCGAATGAAACGTCTTCAAGCAACTTAAAGAAGTCCAGACGCTTTTCTTCCCGAGCTCCTTAGACTACTCAGGGATTAATAAAGTATTCTAGTTCTGATTTGGTGTTATATAAATAAAATTGATCTGAACTGAATTGAAAATTTAATATTTTTGATCAATTATTAAATGATTTAACAGGGACTTATTAGAACTAATGATTAATAATTAAGATTGAATAGTTTTAATCTTTGGTGCAGTTGAGGAGGGTCTATTGTTATTTCTTTGTAGATTTTTATGCTTAAATGGTTTCTTTGGTTTGTTTGCAGATGGCCCGGGAGCAGAAGCTCCAGAGAGATGGGATTTTAGTGGCATTACTAACTGCCACTAAATTACTTACTGGTGCAGGTTCCGCTCTTCGGCAAAGGTTTCTTCATTTGGTTCTGTCCAAGGCGTCCTCAGGTGATGCGTTAACGGTCTAAATGTCTTCTTTGATTTTGTCCAGCCACTGTTTCTTTGGTCTGCCTCGAGGCCGGCGTCCTGGGTCGATCCTCGTAGCCGTTTTTGCTACAGAGTTCTCATCGCTTCGAATCACGTGTCCATACCACCTCAGGTGGGACTCGAGCATCTTTTCCTTTATTTGGGCTACACCTAGTCACTTCCGTATGTCCTCGTTAATAACCCGGTCCCATCTCGTTATTCCCATTCTCCATCGGAGCACGTGTATCTCCGTGTTGGCCCGCATTGACCACACATGAGCAGGCCCTAAACACCACGGAGATCGTGGTGTTTAGGGCCTGCTCATGTGTGGTCAATGCGGGCCAACATGCGCAGCCATTTTCCCATGAGTCGATCTGGCATTTTTGTGTCACAAAGTACACCAGTGACCTCTCGCCATTTTAACCAGGCTGCATTATTCGTGCTCGGACATCGGAGGTGATATTTCCGTTGTAGCTGATGACTGAACACAGGTAGCGGAACTTCAACTCTGTGTTATGATGGTGCCATCAGTTTGGGGAGTCTCCTTCCAGGTATTCAGTCTTTTTCATATTGACCCCCATACCATAGTTGTCGAGCCGGGTCTTCCAGAGTTGAGTTGTCGTTTGAGTCTCTTCCCTGACCATATGAAGACAATCTTACCAAACAAAACGAGGCACACTGATGTCTAGATTTCACATAATTTCATGATGTGGTAAATGATGAATACCTGGGAAAGGAGAAGTGTGAAATCTGTCATGGTCCTGAGTCTGTGGACTTTTTCTGTTTGTATTAGTTATCCTTGATTTCATGATGTGTTTTTGCTCGTCTCTTGGTTTTGATTTCTGTCTCTAGTATTCCCCTCTCCTCAGGTCCTTTGCATTTCTTGTGTTCTAGTTCTTTGGTTGTGGTTCTGTGCTCCTTCTGTTTAGTGTACACTCATCCCTGCCGGTGTGTTCCCTTTGTTCTCTGTCAGCTGTATCCCCTCGTCAAGTCCGCGTCTGTTATGTTTCCTATTTTACTTTGAAAGTCTGTGTCCTATGTCAGTGTTTTGAGTTTTGCTTCCCCTGGTGTTGTCATGTCAGATTACGCCCAGCTGTGCTCTCCCCCTGTGTCTCATTCCCCTCTTTATCCTTCAGTGTAGCCCTGTGTTTCTCCCTCATGCTGTGTGTTTCCCTGTGTGCCTCCACGTATGCTTAGTTTTCCTGATTCCCAGTTTAGGTTTTGTATGTTTTTTTGTTCAGTAATAAAGCTGCTTTTTGACTTAGACTTTCGCCTCTGTTGAATCTGCACTTTGGGTCAATCCCTGCCTGCCACACAGCCCTAACATGACGAAATCCTTACAAATGCTGTCAAAGTTAGGGTTTTTTTTTTGTTTTTTCTTCCTTTTCTAAAATCAAGTTTGAATCCAGTTTTTACACGATGCCGAGCAACATTTTAAATGTACAGAGAGATTAAAAAGTTTGAACCTGTAAAATCAGTCTGACATCACAGGTCCATCGGTGAAATCACTAACCATGTTTTTATCTTTTACCTTTGATTTAAAAATGTGACATTTGAGTCTCTGAATGATTGAATTAATCAGGACGTTGAATCGAACAGATAACCAAACACTGACAGATACAGGTACAGTCAGACAGGTGAGCACAGCAGCTTTCACTACCTGAGCTCATGGTGCGGTGGAGCAACAAAGACATCAACATCAGCTGCAGGACAAACATGTCGATGAAGCTGATCAGTCCTGATCTATTCCGGTTGGTCCTGATCCGTATTCGATCCGTCTGTGTCTCAGAGAGTCTTCACTTTCATTTTCTGAGCTCTGAGTTCCGGGGCAGTTTAGGCCAATCAGCATCCTTCTTTCACTGTCTCTGGGCAGATTTGAGGATTGTGACCAATCAGACAAAAATAATAAAAACGGTTTGCATTCTTTGCCACGGCTGCAGCATGACCAGCTTAACCTGGACTGTTTGTCCAGCAGCTGCTTCTTTGAGTGTGTCCATGAACACGTTATTAAAAAGTCGTTATTTGACTTCCTGAGTTTGTAAAATGAATAAAATCTGCTATTCGGTTTTTAAGTGATGACGTGATGAGTCCTGCTTCCAGGCCCGAAGTAGTCTGCATTTAATAAGGCTTTTGTGTTTTTAATATGTTTTAATGCTTTGTATCTTGTTCTATTTAATCTCAACAAGCCCCTAAAAACAGTCAGTGATTGCTGTCGGCCTCTTTCGGTTTTATTACCGCTAATCGTTTTAAAGCTCAGTTTTAAACCTCACGATGTAACTCCAGCCCAGCAGCAGTATATTAATGACTAACCTCGTATTGTGGATGGATTATCTCAGTTGTTCTCCTGACTGAAGTTTGGTCCGTTTACAGCATCCTGCCATGCGATTACATTTGTCCCGAACCATCAAGTTAACTTTTATCAAGTGGAAAAAAGTTAGCGTTCATCCTCCAGCTTCACTGTGTTTATGCTAACATAGCTGTGTTGCTAGCGGCCACGTAGCACATCATTATATACCAGCTAGCCCAACTTCAGTAACCCTACAAACGTCACTGCTGTTTAGTTTCCTGTCTTCATTTATGTTGGAAGTGATAGCAGAGCTGTACGTTTGAATGCTTCATAAATCTCTCAGTCAGAACATGCTACATCATGTTTAGGTGGAAGCTAGCGACCTAACTTCCTGCTAACTTCTAACTCTGTTAAATGTAATAAATTTGGTTTTCATGGATGTTAAACGTAATTGTTTCACCTGGTAAAGCAGCAACGCTGATCATTTTATTAAAGATGAAAGAATTTAGAAGTTTTTCAACTCTCAGTAATGCTACAGTGATCATTTGACTTTGGGACCTGCAGCAGAGTTTGGGCCCAGACATGGCTAATGACGTCAGACTTAAAGACCTGATTGTAAGGAAACAAGAAGGAAATGAGCCTGTGACTTTCTGCCCCAAAAGTGTCAGTGCTGGACTCATGCAGACACAGATAATCCAGAGTACATCACGGTCAGGCCGACACAGGGGAGCTCTGAAACAGGCTGAAGGGTTCAGGTCATACTAACTAAAGGTGCAGGTAAATATTAATAAATAACAATCATAATAAAGCAGAGGCTCGTTAGCGACCTGCTGACCTGTTGTCCTTAAAGTGAGTGTGGAGCTGCAGGTGCAGTGTGTGGATTCAGACATTAGGCTGTGATACTGACCTTTGCCCTGCTTTCTGCCTGCAGGCTCTAAAAGTGGAAGCAGAGCTGGAAACATGAGTGGCTGAGTCAGAAGCTGTCACGCTGATCCTCAGCCAATCACACACCACCGCTGACACACACACACACACACACACTGGTTTTCATATCTTAGTGAGGACATCCCATTGACATAATGCTTTCCCTAGCTGCTTACCCTCACCATCAAAAATGAATGCCTAACCCAACTGTAACCCTGACACTAAAACCACATTTTGAGCCTCAAAATTACCTTCAAACCCGCAGGGACAGACATGATGTCCCCATAAGGGCTGTTGGTCCCCACAAGTATAGTGGCATGCCAATTCTCTGTCCTCACAAAAACGTCTAAACGTGTACACACACACACACACTGCAGTGAGTCAGTGGTTTCTAAAAACGCCCTTGTCCAGCGTGTCCTCATCTTTCCAGGAAAAACAGGAAGTTAAAAATACAGATGCACCTGTGCTGCTCAGAAATGCATCTGTGCGACCTCTTACCCACTTCAGTACACACACACACACGCACACATTTGTGGTCCTCTGTGTCAGGTATCTCTGGATGTTATGTGTGGACTGTTTTTTCTTGTTTATTTGACATGTTTCAGTCACGTGTTCATTTCTCCTGCCAGCAGGGGGCAGTTCAATTCAATTTAAGTGATATAGCACCGCCACAAGAACAGCCGGCTCAAGGAGCTTTATACTGTCAGGCAAAGACTACAGTGTTACACAGAAACTCCATTTAGACGACCTCGTGTGTGAGCAAGCACTTTGGTGACAGTGGGAAGGAAAAACTCCCTTTTAACAGGAAGAAACCTCCAGCAGAACCAGGCTCAGGGACTGGCTGGGGTGAGGAGAGCTGCACTGACAGTGCTGTTATGAAGTAAACCTGAACATGTTTAAATCACAGAGCAGGGGCCCGTTCTTCGTACCTCGCTAAGTAAGTTAGCCGGATTTGACTGTTGACGATTTTGCGTGATCCTGGATCGTTCGGTTCTTCGAAGCCCATCCGGGACTTGCTGTCATAGCAACAGAGCCGTAAGCGTAAACCTGCTTGGGAGCAGGTTTACTTTATGTAAACAGGATTAGATCGCGGCCACTCAGGTATCTCCGCTTCATGTATACGAAAGCAACAGCGATATTTTACCACTGTGTTACCATAAATACATATTATCAGTGTAACTAAAGATAATGCAGCACTTGATCCTTTTATTGATGTCACACAGATACATACAGGTCATTTCCTAAAAAAGGGAAATGTACTATTAACATTCTATTACATGTATGTGATTATTACAGATGTAAGTCAGATTTCAGAGTAGCAATTGCAATTTACTTCGTGTAATCAAGATGAGAGACCACGGCTATAAAAGCCAAGGTGGATTTGGGAAGTCTGTCGCAGTCATGTCCTGTCCGTATACGCGAGCAACCCATTGCGGAAGGTGCAAGATTGATAAGGAGAGTCCTCAGAATTCAGCGTATATTGCGGGACAGACAGGATCCTTTAGCTCAGCGCGACAGTGTGCTCATAGAGAGATATCGATATTCCCGTGAGGGTATTATTCACTTAACCAACTTGTTGACGAGGGGGTGCAGGACCACCACCTGTCTTTTTTTTTGCTCTGCCCTTTTCTTGGTTGCTGTTATAAACAAACAAACAGATTATTTCAGGGTCTCTGTCCAAGAGACGAAAAGCAATATAAGTGATCAATATTACCATTCTGTAGAATATTCTTATATTTCACTTTTACTTGTTCCCATGTTCTAGTGGGTCCTGTTGTGGCTCTAATGTGAAAGGGGATATAATATAACATAATGTAAATATAATATAATGTAATATAATATTGGATAATATAGTGTAATATAATAAATCTACCCTACCACCTACTGGTGTTGGCCAGAGGGGCCGATGGCGCGATATGGCAGCCTCGCTTCTGTCAGTCTGCCCCAGGGCAGCTGTGGCTACAACCGTAGCTGCCTCCACCAGTGTGTGAATGTGAGAGTGAATGAATAGTGGCATTGTAAAACGCTTTGGGTGCCTTGAAGAGCGCTATATAGATCCACTCCATTATTATTGTTATTATTAAATTACTTACGAGTTTAATTTGTCAGCAACTTCCTGCCAGCCCTCTCGCCTTGCTTTTGCAGCCTTTGCAGTGTTCCCTTGCGTTTTAATTAAACTCTGAAACTCCTAAAATCCCTCACTCAAGAGTTCTTGCTCTGCTGCCGAAGAATACCGAGCGTGCTCCTTCGACATTTTCGCCGACCAATCAAAGGGTTGCCGATCAATGTTTCTACTATCGATGCGTAGCCCCTGTTGGGCCACCCAGTGATCTCACATTACTTCATCCAGCTGTACTAATCGTCAACAACAGGTGTGTTCGGGGAACCGGAATAGCGAGCTCAGAGTTAGCGCGATGATTTGATCTTGGATGTAGTAAGCGACGTACGAAGAACGGGCCCCAGGAAGTGCCCCTCTCACCGTGTTTAACAACATCAAACAGGAAGTGGAGAACCCGAAACATTTAAACACAACTTATTTTTCCTCTAAGCTCCTCCTCATCATCATTATTAAAGGAGAACACTTTCAGAAAGTATTTTAATTCTGAAAGAAACAAAATTCAAAGTTCATCTGACAGCCCTGCTCTGTACTTTATTATGGCGGGCCAACACTATTTTACTTTGGCGGGGCACTGCACTTTGCCATTGAGGCTGTTTTTTCAGTTTTTGTACTCATCTTCATTTCATGAAACTGTAGCAATATTTAGTTTCTACAACAAAAAGAAAATGAATAAAAGTCAACATTCTTCATGATCGCTTTATTTTTGCTGTTTGGGAACAAACTGAAAACACCCAAACATTTTCAACTCATGTATCACATAAAAAAAATAAAAAATAGGCTCTTATTTACAAAATCTTACACACAGGTAACTTCCTGTTACTACAGTAAATAATGCAACAACAAGTATCTAAAAAAAAACAAACATTTTCTCTGTTTTCACTGACAGGAAACAGCTGAATCAGAGGGGAATGGCTGTCAGGTCAGATCTCGAGGCAGAGCTGAGGCTCCGCCCTCAACCCGTGTCCTGGTGGAGAGACGGGGCGTTGGACCGTTTAAAGGGGACGCTGTCCTCAGAAGATGGGAACCACCTGAGAGGAGTTCTCAGAGTTCTGATCTACCTGAAGAAGAGAAAGAAAAACGAATGGATGACATCATCAGGACAGGATTAGCTGACAGCAGACCGCCAAACGACCCCGTGATGTCCAAAGTGCTGCTGCTGTCGCTGAGATCACACTAAGTTAAACTGGCGCGCTCACCTCACTGTATACGGGGGGAGGGGGGCAGTGAAGTTCAGGCGCTCTCATTATGAGCCCACCCTCCTCCTCCTCGTCCTCGGTGCCATCGTAGTCGTGGAGCAGCGGCGTGCGGGGGCCGTCCACCCTGAGGTCGCGGTGGATGTTGCTGTAGCTGGGTGGAGCCGAGGGGAAGGAGGTCCAGCTGGAGCCGGCCTGGCTACACATGCTGCTCGTCCGGCTGCCCACGCCGCTGAACGGGATCGTTCCGATGACCAGCGGCAGCTCCAGAGTCAGCTTCTCGCTGCCGGGGATGTGCAGGTAGATCTGAGGGGGTGGGGCTACAGGTTAAGCCTGCATCATTCCATTTTACTCATTTTACTTCTGATCTTATGACAACATTAGTGGTCTCTCACCATGAGAGCGTAGTCCACCTGGATGATGTCACAGCCAAGCAGAGAGGGCTTCAGTTTGGGCACCTTGATGGTCCTGCCCTGCCACATGTCGCACATCCCAGAAATTATGTGGTTTCCTCGCACCGCCGACAGCTTCTGACGCAACACCTGCACACAGGAAACCGCACAGGTCACACTTCCTGTCCCATGGCACTCACGTCTGAAAGTAAAGGTTAGGGCGTCACCTTGGTGCGTCCGTCCACGGCATACGAGTGTTTGGCGATGATGGCAGCCTTCGGCACCACAATGCGGGAGCACGTGTTCTCGAACTTGGCGTTGATGAAGATGTCCTCGCCCTCGCAGAAGCCCTTCCTGTCGATTTGAGCGCTAATGGACACCTGGCCATCAGGGATGAACATGCAGGTGACTTTCTTCTGAGCGGAGGCTGCCACCGGCGCCTGAGGGGAGGGGGAGGAGTTAATGAGCAGCACAGGTGACATCTCACAGCAGAGTTGTGCTGCATGGCCTTATGCAAGGATTATTCTGAACTGCACAGTTCAGAATAATCCTTCTTTACTGATACTGAGCCCCCCTTACTTTGAGCTCCACCCCCTTTAAGACTACTATCCTCTGACTGGCTACCCCTCACTGACAACAGATGGGTAGGGTTCTAGCCCTCTCTATGACATCACAGAGATCAGAGAGTAGAAAAGCCTGTAACAAACTGAGCGTTTCTCCGTGTCTGATATGAACATCTAACAGTAGAACAGGAAGTCAGCGGCAGGAGATGTGCATTAACCAGAATCTACTTCCTGTCTGAAGTTTGATTCCCGGGCGTTTCGTACCAGCAGGTCGGCTCGGTTCACGTCCAGCGGCTCCTCCACCTCAAATTCCTTCTCACACTGCAGGGCATGCTCGGACGGGCGGCGCAGCTCGGCCCGCACGTAATACCGCACCGAGCCCAACTTCCCTCTGAAGGACGACACCAGGCACCTGAAAGCAGAGCAGTGGCGTTCAGCAGCATGATCAACACGCCATCAGAAAGCAGCGGCGGGACTGGAAACTCACCCGGGTGGTGGCAGCTCGAAGCCGAACTGGAAGCTGAAGGTTTTACCAGCAGGAAGCAGGAAGCAGCCGTCAGAGTCTGAGACACAGGAAATAAGTAATGAGCAACTTCCTGTTTCACATTAAAGCTCAATTCTCTGACTGCAGAAAATGGAGCTTTTACTTCTTGGGAGTAAAAAGAGCGACTTCCTCCGTTTCTTTTTGTTTTTATCCTGTCTGGGGTTGTGTCCAAATTCATGGGCTGCATCCTGCTGAGGACCCGGCCTTCGCGGTCTACGTGGGCCGGGTCCTCAGAAGGTCGGGTAGGCCGGAAGTAAACGGCTTTGAAATTGGACGGTCTAGCCTTCTGATTAGCGTCACCGCTGTCTCGGTGGAGTTTAATAAACTCGGCCGTCTGCTTCTTGCCATCTAAAATATAACAGGACACTGGAGTAAACTCTCGACCGTCTCACACTTCTGTTTAATCAGTTTTCTGTTTGACGTTTATTCAGCTGTGTGAAAACCAAGGAGGAACCCACCCGATGGATTAATAAAGTTTTATTTAATCTAATCTAATAACTTTGATCTCAGCCAAATCGATTTACTCACGAACAAACAAAACACTGAAAAAAGCCCAACAATAACATTTTTAGGTTGTCTAAGTGACTTATATATTACATTTAACCCGAGCAGCGAAAGTCCGCGGTGATCTGAACATGATGTGCCGGGAGTTGTGCCGTTCTCTGCGGCTTCAGTGACCCTCGCTCCCGGCTAGCTATCGAGCTGGTGGGTAACAGACGTCTCTGAAAACGTCGAAGCACTTTCGCAAATATGTGGTGTCTTGATAAACCGAGAAAATATATGTCTACACACCCACATTCTCGCCTGAAAATATGTTAAAAGTTTATTTTGTGACCCAGAAAGATTAATAAGAGTAATTTTAAAACTTAGTAGTGGCCGCCATTGCCGGAAACTAGAGTTTGGCTGGGCCGCGCTACGAATTCTGGGATATGGTGGGCCACGAAGGACACACCCGACCCATCCTTCAAATTCGGGGAAAAGGAGGACGCATTTGTCGGCTGCATTCGGAGGAGTCGACGAATTTGGACAGCCCTCGGCGCATCGCTGTGACATAATCGGTCTACAAACCCGTCCTCAGGAGGATGCAGCCCATGAATTTGGACACGACCTGGGTCTCACATCCTGCAGTTCCTCTGGAGTCCAGCAGAGACAGTAGTGAGCCAGACCCGCAGACTCCTATGTTAAAATGAACATGTTTACAGCGTGAAGCAGACACTGCTCTGGTCCCTGAAGACAATCTCCTCCTTCATTCGTGGGTTTTTATAAGTACAATTAAAGTTTGCATTACATCAGTCAATCACTGAGAGACTACAGGAAATCCTAAAATCATGCAGATTCAGATTCTTCCGCGTGTTTCTCTAACTGATCTGGATAATAAAGTTTTTTTTATGTGAGCTTTGAATCGATACCTGTATTGATTAACTAATTCCTGTACTGTCTGATCTCGGAGCTTCACCTGGGCTAAGCGCCTCCTCCAGCCGCACATCCTCGTCGTACTTCAGGTACTCCACCTCCTGGCTCCTCCCGCGCTTCTTGCGGGGCTGGACGCGCGCGCAGCCGGCGGCGGTGACGCGGAGGCCGTCCACCCTGCAGGGCTGCTCGGCCTCCAGCTGCACGGAGCCGGACAGCTTGTCCCCGCTGCTATAGAAGGCGCGGCCGGGTTCGGAAAACACCACCCGGAACAGCCGCAGCCTGCTGGCCGGGGACAGAACCATGACGACGGCCGAAACGGACCGGAAGTCAAGGGGTCAGAGTGTCACGGAGCGACGGTGAAATGTCCGGTTAGTGCAGAAACCGCCACCGAGGCGCGAAAACAAAATGAAATAAGGGTTTAATGAACCAGGGAAGCTGCTAAATTAGAGAACTGGAAGTGCCACCGGGCCAGGCTGTCGGTACCGTCTGTGATTCTTTCTGTAAACAACCCCGGCCCGTTTTATACCGCAGGAGGGGCGGGGGTCCCGCTACCCTCCGAGCAGCACGTGCGGACAGCGTGAACTCGCCAAGCCTCTGCTACAGGGAACTCTGTGATTGGCCGGCCCAGAACGTCAGCCAATCGGAGCGCGAAGTGGACGCGTGAACAGTGCGTGAAATGGACTGTGGGCGGGGCGTCAAGCTGGCGGGCCATAAATGAGAGAGAGCGCCCAAAGAGCGGAGTCATCAGAGTGAGAATAGAAACCTTCAGTAAACAGCTCGTATACACAGGCAGCGACACCTCCATCCACAGCTTACACCCATCGCCATACACTACACCTCCATCCACAGCTTACACCCATCACTATGCCTGGGTGGAGGTCAGGGCTGGACTGGGACAAAAAAATCGGCCTGGGCATTTTGACTAGAGACCGGCCCACCAGGTATTATAGGAAAAACCATAAAGCCTTTGAATGAAAACAAACGCTGTTGTCACAGTGATGGACGCTGTCTTGTTGGTATATATGTATCAGTCTCATAAACTTAAATCTACACCATCCTCCTTATTCTGGTATTCTAAACAGTACCCGAAAGTAGACTGCTTGGTCGAGTTAACCTGAACTATCTACAACACATGGTGAAAACCTGAAATTAAGACAGAGGAGACTAGAGGTGAGACATGATCATTACTGATTACTGATGACAGATTTAGATATATTTTCATAAACCATTCATTTTCCACATCAATAAACAGCATGGCAGGGCAAAATATTCTTTCTAACATGGCAACCTTTACAAAGTGAAAGGAGATAGAAAGACAGCTGAGAAAGAATAAAACTTAATTGACTTTTTGATGGCATTTTACACACAGCACTGGTACAGTATCTAGAAAATGTGGGAAATACTGGCATCATATACAGTACTTCTGAAGAAATTATGATGGGACCCTAAAAAAATTACTATGTACAATAACCCTAAACAAAACATATTAATGCCCTACCTGGCCCCCTGGCAACACTTTGCTAGACCCGCCCCTGCACAGTTACCAGCTGTCAGCTACTTAGAAAAGGATCCTGGTGTTATTAGTCTCTCAGAAACAGTTCATAACTTCCCTACACAGAATAACTCCAGCTTTGTGTCTTTTTCATTCTAGCTGAAGTCCGGGAAAAACTGTGTTCCTTTTCACTTCAATACGAAACGCATAATATTTTCTCTGAATACGAGACGATTCCGTTTTTTTTACGGGACAGTTGGAAACTCTACTAACTAACCTTATAAATAAAATAAGATAAAACAAGTTCAACATCAGTAACATCATAGCACCCGCCCAGCAGTATATAAACTCCGTCATGCTAGCTAGTACGCAGTACGAGTTACTGTAACTGACTGTAAAAAGTCAGCAAAACGAAAATAAACTCCACCTAAACTTGGTTCATATCTGACCCAGACAGACTGCAGGTCATAACTTCTTACCTGAAGTTCAGTTCATCGCCTCGGGTCTCTGCTCCTCCTGCCTTTCCGTCATCCACCTGCCAGCGTGTTGCATCTGCTGGCCTCCATCACTTGCTAATGTTACTGAATCTGTGGAAGCTCCGCAATAGCCAAACAACTGAGTTATTTTTACACATCTCCCAGCATCTGGCCAATCCACCACCTTTCAGTGTGTATACCGTTACGGAAAAAAACAGAAAAAAAACAAACAAACCCATCGGCCCACCGGGCAAATGCCGATGGCCAGTCCGGCTATGGTGGAGCTGTACGCCATGGCTAGAACCAGACTGAGAGACAGCTCCATCCATCAGGCTGTCAGGATGCTGAACTCTCTCCCTGCTCTTACACACACCAACTCCAGACCTGCATCCACCTCTTCCCTCTGAACCCCCCCAGACATAAATAAAACAAACTGAACATCCACCATCACCCTTTCACTGACTGCCCCCCCACACACACGAACTCTTGCCCACAGTCACTATGGTTGTGTTGGACACTGTTGTTTATGAAAGACTGCATTGTGTTGTATATTAGACTTCTATTTTTTAATCTTTATATTGTTTTACTGTAACACTGAGGGCTGTGTGTGTTTGACTCCACCCACACATACCTATACACTACACCACCACCAGCTCACACCCATCACCATCCAGCTACAGCTGATCACCACCTACAGGAAACCTGAGAGCTGACACACAGCCGGAGCCGGTGCACGGCTCACGTAAAAGATACTTTCACACTTTTATAACTGTCCATGTACGGTCTCACATGTGCATGGGGTGGTGCTCTTTTTGTGTTTTGCCGAATGCTCTTCCAGTTTGTGAGGTCACATCCAATCAAAATCCTCAAATTTTACTCATTAAAGCTCAGCCCTCACAGACAGTTTGTTATGATTACCTGTCGGTCACAGAGGCCACGCCCCTATTTACAGTGGCTTGCAAAAGTATTTGGCCCCCTTGAACTTTCCCACATTTTGCAGTTATTTATTTGTAAAACATGTTTGGAATCATGTCTGATTTTCGTTCCACTCCTCACGTGTTTGTGTTGGTCTTTCACGTGGAATTCCAATAACATTGATTCATGTTTGTGGCTGTAATGTGACAAAATGTGGGAAAGTTGAAAGGGGCCGAATACTTTTGCAAGCCACTGTATGTAAACAGTTGAGTTCTGGTGCAGGTGAAACAGCCCACACTGCTTACATAACAGAACACTGGAGTAAACTCTCGACCATCTCATACTTCTGTTTAATCAGTTTTCTTTTTGATGTTTATTCAGCTGTGTGAGAACTATAACTTTAATCTCAGCCAAACCGATTTACTCACAAACAAATCAGACACTGAAAAAAGCCAAACAATGACATTTATAAGTATCTAATTGACTTATATATCATGTTTGACCTGAGTAGCCAAAGACCACGGTGGGGTTGAAAACGATGTGCGGGGAGTTCGTCTCCCAAAACGTCGGAGCACTTTTGCAAATATGTGAAATCGTGATAAGCCGAGCAGATGTTTGAAGTTCACGCAGCTACATTTTTGCCTGAAAGTATGTTTTGTGACACAGAGTAATATTAAAAGTAGCTGCTGCCATTGTTGGAAACTGGAATATGAATATGAATTCTGGGATAATATAGGCCACAAAGGATACACCCGACCCATCCTTCAAATCTGGGAAAAGGGGAACGCATTTGGAGCAGCTTTTGAATTTGGACAGGCTTCATCGCGTCGCTGTGACGTAATCGGGCTACAAATGCGGCCTCAGGAGGATGCAGCCCATGAACTTGGACACCCCCAATGTCATAGTTTTTCCAATACTGACACCTTTATGAAAGCAGCAGTGTGCGTGCTACTGTGATTTTCACTTTTCACAATAATGATTTAACACAACACCTTTGAGCTTTTATTTTGAAATTGTGCGTTTTGGAAAGCTGAACGTAGAGCACTTGGAGACGAGCACAGGCTGTAAAAAACAGACGAGAGTGATCACGGAAAGGTTTGGACGTGTGAGAGAAAAGATGTAAATCACAGTCACAGCAGGGCGCTCTGACACAGTTCAGTGGGCTGAACTCACGTTGGTGTTGATACTGTTGATGTTTGGATTGAGCTGTTCCCTGCAGGCCATTCAGAAAGAAGAATACAGGTCACCTGACAATCATTTCAGCCAGTAAGCACTCGCGTTTACACTGTGTGGAAAATGAATAATTCTGTGAACTCAAAACTAAAAAGAAAAACTAAATAATTGTCCTGTCCACAGCTGTCAACATTACCTCGTCAAGCCTAAGAGCCCGCTGCTGACCCTGAAACGGCGGTGAGGTCGCAAACCGTGAGTCAGCGTCACGCGTTTTCAGGTAGACGGGACCTCATGAAACAAACAGGACGAGTCAGGCTGCTTGATCCATGCTTTATTACAGGAAGTGAAACACAGTCAGCAACCAGTCAGCAACTTTCCGCAGTGAAGCTCCACTCACGTGTTTCACATGGACATGAAAACCAAAACAGATTCTATCACCTGGATTACAGAGCCCGATTAGCCCCACCCCCCACACGTCCATAGATCTGAGGCTCAGACAGAAACGTGACGGCGCGATGTGTCGGGTGTCTCGCTCTCACCGCCGTCTTAAATACGCCAATAAATAAACAGTAAGTTAGCGTTTGTTCAAGTTTAGAGGAAAGAAGCAGCAGAGTTCCCGTTAGCATGTTCGTCCTCTCCGAGTCCGAACGCCACCAGCACACAGACGTACAGCAGTCTGCTCATATGTACACGCCACAGGTCAAAGGTCAGCAGGCTTCCTGACCCTGTGGCCTCCTGGGTCCCTCCAGTGTGACGTGTGAGAGGGTCATCTGTTCAGCTTCTCATCAAACCTGCAGAGAGACAGGAAGTGGATTCATGAACCGCGCCAACATCAGCAGGCCTTAACGTCTCTGTGAGCGTCTTCGTCTTCTCTCCGTCTTCCTCACGGCACAGATCACGTGACATTTCTGCAATCGTTTCTCAATAAAAGGCTCAATGCAAACTGATGGAGGGCTTTTAATTTGGAAATGATACAGGAAGTATGACTCAGTAAAATAGGAGTTAGTCAAACAGAAGGAATAAGAAAAGGCTGTTATCACCAGCTGTTAAGGTGAATAGGGGTCAAAGGTCAGTATGGGTTAGGTCTAAAACATACAGAAGTAGCAGCTAACCCAGCTGCCACTGTTAGCCTTTTTGTGAGGTGTTATAAGCGTTTTCTTGCATTTTGTATTTAATCTGTGTGTTCAATCGATCATCAAAGTTATCTTAGAGCCAGATTAGAGTTACAATGGAGTCCAAGCCAGAGTGGAGTCAGAGCGGAGTCAGAGTGGAGTCAGAGCAGAGTTAGAGTGGAGTCAGAGTGGAGTCAGAGTCAGAGTGGAGTTAGAGTGGAGGCAGAGTCAGAGTGGAGTCAGACTGGAGTCAGAGTGGAGTCAGAGTCAGAGTGGAGTCAGAGCAGAGTTAGAGCGGAGTCAGAGTCAGACTGGAGTCAGAGTGGAGTCAGAGTGGAGTTGGAGTGGAGTCAGAGTCAGAGTGGAGTCAGAGTCAGAGTGGAGTCAGAGCAGAGTTAGAGCGGAGTCAGAGTCAGAGTGGAGTTAGAGTGGAGTCAGAGTCAGAGTGGAGTCAGACTGGAGTCAGAGTGGAGTCAGAGTGGAGTGGAGTCAGAGTGGAGTCAGAGTCAGAGTGGAGTCAGAGCAGAGTTAGAGTGGAGTCAGAGTCAGAGTGGAGTCAGAGTGGAGTTAGAGGGGAGTCAGAGTCAGAGTGGAGTCAGAGTGGAGTTAGAGTGGAGTCAGAGTCAGAGTGGAGTCAGAGTCAGAGTGGAGTCAGAGCAGAGTTAGAGTGGAGTCAGAGTCAGAGTGGAGTCAGAGTGGAGTTAGAGGGGAGTCAGAGTCAGAGTGGAGTCAGAGTGGAGTTAGAGGGGAGTCAGAGTCAGAGTGGAGTTAGAGTGGAGTCAGAGTCAGAGTGGAGTCAGACTGGAGTCAGAGTGGAGTCAGAGTGGAGTGGAGTCAGAGTGGAGTCAGAGTCAGAGTGGAGTCAGAGCAGAGTTAGAGTGGAGTCAGAGTCAGAGTGGAGTCAGAGTGGAGTTAGAGGGGAGTCAGAGTCAGAGTGGAGTCAGAGTGGAGTTAGAGTGGAGTCAGAGTCAGAGTGGAGTCAGACTGGAGTCAGAGTGGAGTCAGAGTGGAGTTGGAGTGGAGTCAGAGTCAGAGTGGAGTTGGAGTGGAGTCAGAGTCAGAGTGGAGTCAGAGCAGAGTTAGAGCAGAGTCAGAGTGGAGTCAGAGTGGAGTCAGAGTCAGAGTGGAGTCAGAGCAGAGTTAGAGCGGAGTCAGAGTCAGAGTGGAGTCAGAGTCAGAGTGGAGTTAGAGGGGAGTCAGAGTCAGAGTGGAGTTAGAGTGGAGTCAGAGTCAGAGTGGAGTCAGACTGGAGTCAGAGTGGAGTCAGAGTGGAGTTGGAGTGGAGTCAGAGTCAGAGTGGAGTCAGACTGGAGTCAGAGTGGAGTCAGAGTCAGAGTGGAGTCAGAGTGGAGTCAGAGTCAGACTGGAGTCAGAGTGGAGTCAGAGGGCCTTACTGGCGGATGGCGTCGGGGATCTGCAGCTGGTCTGTGGGGATGAGCTCGGACAGCTGCTGCAGACTCTGAATGAAGCGGATCTTCCTGCTGAACTTATCGCTGTGGAGAACAGGGTCAAAGGTCACAGGTGAGACAGACCAACTACATCAAGCTAACACAACACATCAGGACCTGGGATAGTTTAACCTGTAAGATTTCTCACTGAGATTTATCTGTGTAATGACCAGATCCACCACAGGAGGCCGCTCTAACCGAGGGGGAAGACTTGGGGTCCTGTTCTAAAGCTCAGGTCTGAGCTTTAGAATGTGTTTCTGCTGCAACATCCAACATCTGCATAACATCAAACACTCTTTAAGACACTGAGATGGCGCCTTGTGCTGACCGATGTTTCCATCAGGCGGTGCAGTTCTGTGAGGTTCTGGTTTCACCAGCGTGCACCACAGACTCTTGGAAGAATTCGTCAAGATCGAAAGAATTACGAAGATTGGCGATGTGTTAATCGTCAGCAACAGACATGACAGCCGTTTAATCTAACGCCAGTAAATTATTGGGTCTTAAATGTTATGTAGACATCTGCCACCAGGTGGTGCATCGTCGTTGGGAAAACCTGCTCATCTCCATCTATTATTACTTTATTACATTAATATAACAGGAGGTTCAGTAAAAACGTCCTTCAAGGAGCTGCTCTTTACTTTCTTACTCTGAGTAACTGTCAGAGCCTGTACTTTTTCACTTAAGTTTAAATCCATACTTGAACTTTTACTGCAGTATTTTTTAACACTAGTATATGTACTTCATATTGATGTCGTCAAAGAACAGCATCGTGGTCCGTAAAGCCCAACAGCGACTCTACTTCCTCCTCAAACTGAGGAGAGCGAGAGCAGAGAAAGGATCGTGGGTGCTTCTCTGCCCTCACTCCAGGACATCTACTCTCTCCCTGCTCTGTCGACCCCGCCCCCCCAAAACTCTGAACCACCGCCCTTCACTGACTCCCACACTCCCACTTTCCCAAAAACACTCAGACTGTGTTGGACACTGTTGTGTGTATAAGACTTTTATCTTTTATGTTGTTTAGTGTAACACTGAGGACTGTGGGAGCCCTGCAGTTTCACTGTGTATGATCTGTACATGTGCTTTTGACAATAACTCTTCTCTACTTAAACACTGAATGTCTGGACTTTTGCCACCTCTGATCACGAATGTGATAAATATTTTAAAATGCCTTTGTTGTTAGTTTTTGACATTTTCCACCCTGCTTCTCTCAATGACTATCGCCCTGTAGCCCTCACCTCAGTAGTGATGAAGTGCTTTGAACGCCTGGTCAGAGACTTCATCATTTCTTCACTACCAGACACACTGGACCCACTACAGTTCGCTTACCGTCCAAATCGTTCCACAGACGATGCCATCTCTCATCTCCTCCACACATCACTCACTCACTTGGACACTAGAAGGGGGAATTATGTTAAAATGCTCTTCACAGACTACAGCTCTGCATTTAACACCATAATTCCCTCCACACTCACCACCAAGCTGGAGCATCTGGGACTCAGCTCATCTATGTGTCAGTGGATCTCCAACTTCCTAACTGGCAGACCACAGGCAGTAAGGATGGGCGGACATGTCTCAGCCTCCACCACTCTCAGCACTGGAGCCCCCCAGGGGTGTGTTCTGAGCCCCCTGCTGTACTCTTTGTACACATATGACTGTGTGGCCACTACCAGCTCCACCACCATCATCAAGTTTGCTGACGACACCGTCGTGGTGGGCCTGATCTCTGATAACAACGAGACGGCCTACCTGAAGGAGATTAGGAATCTGGAGAACTGGTGCCAGAGGAACAACCTCCTTCTAAACGTCAGTAAGACAAAGGAGCTGATAGTGGACTTCAGCACTAAGCAGGAGAGGAACTACCAGACCCCCGTCATCAACGAGTGCCCAGTGGAGAGAGTGGACAGCTTCAAATACCTCGGAGTTCACATCACGCAGGACCTGTCATGGTCCTGTCACATCAACACCGTGGTGAAAAAGGCCCGACAGCGTCTCTACCACCTCAGACGCTTGAGAGACTTCCAACTGCCCTCCAAGGTGCTCAGGAACTTTTACTCGTGCACCATAGAGAGCATCCTGGTGGGAAACATCTTAACCTGGTTCGGGAACAGCACCATGCAGGACAGACGAGCTCTACAGAGGGTTGTGCGGTCAGCTGAGCGCACCATCCGCTCCGAGCTCCCTGACCTGCACTCAATCTACAGCAGGCGGTGCCGGACCAAGGCCAGGAAGATGGTGAAGGACCTCAGCCATCCCAACAACAGACTGTTCTCTCTGTTGAGGTCAGGAAAGCGATTCCGCTCCCTGAAGACCAACACAGAGAGACTGAGGAGGAGCTTCTTCCCGCAGGCGATACGGTCTCTCAATCACACCACCACACAGTACTGACCCACACATATGGTTCTTACACACACACTGGACTTTCTGGACTTTGGTTTTGCACAACACTGGTCACTATATTCTTCATTTCCGGTTAATACTTGTACAGCTGCTGTTATTGTGTATATATTTATTTATATTTCTTCATACATTCTTATATAGTTCTATATTGTGTATTTTGTTGTACAGTTATTTTATTTTCAACTTTAATTTATATATTTATCTTTATCTTATTCTTCCCAGTTAAATTTACCCTTCATTCTAATTTGTGTTGTACAGTTATTTCATTTTTAACCTTAATTTATATTTTATTCCTTCCTAGTTAAATTTACCCTTTTTAATTTTTCATATTTATTTCCTATCTTATTCATAGCCTTTTCCTTTTTTGTTTTCTTTAGGTCACGAGCAGTTGTCCAAGCATTTCACTACATATCGTACTGTGTATGACTGTGTACGTGACAAATAAAATTTGAATTTGAATTTGAATTTGAAATTGAACTAAACTTCTGAGCATTTCTTACTTTTACACTAGTCTGTTAGTCTAATTTCTTTCCCTCATCCCAAGTAAAGACTCATTAGATGCTGCACTGTGAACGTGCACACAGTGATTTATCCAGTGAGCTGCACTTTGACTCCATACAGAGTCAAAGTGCAGCTCACTGACAGAGGCCCTGCTAGATTTCAGCTTCTTGGTACTTCACTGCCACCTTCTGGTGGTAGGAATGCACTGCAGCCAACCAGGGTCCAGAAAAACCAAATGTACATTGTGTGTGTGTGTGTGTGTGTGTGTGTGTGTGTGCGCGCTGACCTGATAAAAGGTTTGACCAGCGTGATGAGAGCTTTGATGTACCAGGCAGGATGGACGACCAGCAGCCCCTTCAGGTCCTTCTTCAGCCTGCGGAGACATGAGGACAGTGAACCCCCATGTCCTTGTGCGCTAAACACACTTCAAAGGCCACCGTGACCATCAGCTGGTCGCGGTAACGCCATTACGTATGACAGACGAGTTAAAGTGCTGCTGTGGTTGTAAGCGTGCACAGCTGTGATGAGGAGGAGGAAGAAGATGACCTCCAAAGAGCTGGAAACATGGCTGAATCCCCGACATCATCTCCCAACAGCAAAGGCAACTGATGATTACATCATGACCACACAGAGCAGCGCTCCAATCAGAGCGTCTCTTACACAGCGAGCGTGATCAATCAGATTAAAGACGTCATGACGGAGTCTGACCCGACGTCAGCACCATCACCTGCTGTCGTTGAGCCACAGCCAGCTATTAGCTTTTATTAGCAGAAGGTGACATGGCGAGAGGCGGGGGGTGTTGAACCCCCACTGCTGCCATCTTGGATTGCAGAGTTGGTGGGTTGGTTGTTTCCAAACAGGAAGTCTGACTCGAGTGGATGCTCCAAATAGGATCTCGGCGCTGCACGCCACGCAGCGTGTGAAAATCAGGTCGTGACCCTGACACTGCAAATGGATGAATAGAGGGGTCATTTTTGTTGTGGCTGTGATGGGGGTGGAGCTCTCCGTTGGCGCTCTTGCCTATGGTTAGCGTAACGCGCCTTGTTTTCACCTTAGCTCGTCTCACATTCAGAATATCCCGTCTTCCTCCTCTCACCCACACCGGTCGCGGCTGATGGCCACCCCTGAGCCTGGTACTGCTGGAGGTTACTTCCTGTCGCCAAAGTGCCTTCTCATAGGGGGTCACATGATTGTTAGGTGCCCCGATGCGACTGTTCGTGCTACATAAATAAAGCAAAATTGCAGGTAGTTGAACTGAAAGATCATCTCGCCGCATGGTCCACAGGTCGGAGCAGACACAGCGAGCAGTTATGAGAAGCTCTACTCGTCTACGGGGTCACAGTTACTTTTTTTTTTTTTCCTCTTTTTTAAGGCAAAGAAAGATGCCCAACGGATTTACTTTACCAAACTGACCATCCCAGCCTTGCCGTAATGGTCCATTTGATTCACCTTTTATTGTTTATTTTATTTTCACTTACTGAATACGGGACAGACTTGACTGGGGAAAAGAAGGGGAGAAAGAAAGAGGGAAAGAGAAACAGCTGAGAAGAGGGACGGGGGAGAAGGGCAAAAGACAAAAACCAACAGAACGGGCAGAGAAAAAAAAAATGCATATATCAATCACCTGGATCACCTGCTGAGAAAGAAAAAAGAAAGCAAGCAGAAGAGAACAAGAGTAATAGAATAAACAACATCACAATGATATATGGGAATATGACAGTAAATACTAAATGTTAAACATTATTGTGCAGCACATAAGATCAACAGAACACAGTGTGCTTTGAGGTAGGAGCCAAAAAGGGTGTAGTTTGTGGGTGTGATCACCCGTGTGTACACCTGTGAGCATGGACGCGCTTGTTTTTAAAAGGTTCCTTCATGTAATGATCTGCTAGAGGGTGTGGGGGGGCCACAGCCCCGTCCTCCAGGGCATGAAGCAGGTATGGAGGAGATCAAAACTCCAGACATCCAGAGGCCCCCAGAACACAAGAGACCAAGGAAGACCAACAGAGGGGCAGCCGCGCCACTGTCCCAGAAAGAGCTGAGGAGAGTCCCAGATGAGGGCTCACTCAGCAGCCGCGGAGCAGAAGCCAGGGGGAGTTGCAGTGACGCGCCCGTGAGCTCCGCCGGCAGCCAGCCGTGCCTGAGTGACCAAGCCCCAGGCCGAGAGGCCGGGGGCACCCCACCTCCGAAGTGGCCCGAGCGAGCCCCAGGCTCCAGGCCCCGATAAGCGGCCGCCAAGGAGTGAGCCGGTGTGTACCTGGACGCCCACCCCCGGACACAAAGAACCTCCAACGCACCGATGTCTGAGGGAGTCCGCCACTGGCAGGGGAAGTGGTGGTGGGGGGAGATAGGCCTCCAAACCTTGGAGGGCCTGAGATGTCCCCAGAGAGGTGGCGTCTGATACCCAACCTGACATATAGACACAGACATACAGGCACACACAGACACAAACATCCATTCCCACCCTCATGCTCTCATATGCACTTACTCCACACTCAACCAACGTGGAGACAGACATAAAGAGACGCTGTACACACGATCACACTCCCCAACCGTACTCTACAAACCGGGTCTAGGTACCCTTGCCCCTGGAGGGGGGGGAACTGCACCCAGACCCAGGTGGTGTTACCCTTTTCCCTGCGGTGGGGGGAGGCAGACCGCCCCGACTCCGCAGCAGCAGGGAGGCCCCACACTCCAGACCGCAGTCGGACGGCCAACTCCTCCTCCTAGCCCCCCTGCTCCAGCAGGTTGCAGAGAACGGGGGTGAGAGAAGACTCCAAACCTCCCTCCACCCGCTCATTGTAGTGTTGATGCATGTGTGTTCTAAGGTGCATTTAAAACCCAGGAGGGCATGGAGCTACCTGCCAGAGAGCAGCAGGTAAGCGCATGGTCCCTCCTGCTAGCCCTCAATGTCTACGTGTATTTAAAATTGAGAGGTGGGCAACGACGCCAGGGGTGGGGTGTACACCCTGATGGTACTTTAGATTACGTGTATCGTGCCCACCCCCAAGGTCCTATATGTATGTGTAATGAGAGTGTGAGTAATGTGAATGTCTAAGTTGTGGGATAAAATTGAGGCAGAGGCAGCCAGAAGGGGACGGGGGGGGGGGGGGGGGGGGGGGGGGGGGGTAGCCTCCTCTGCACCCTGGTGACATACCCCTACTCCAAGGTCCTGCATGTGTGGGTGGTTGTGATGGAGCGGGAAGAGGGAGGCAGCTGGAGATGGGGAGGGAAGGAAGGGAGGGGCAAGTGACCCCTCCCTGGGGCCAGCTCCCCCGCTGACCCCAGTAGGTACCCCCATACTCCGCGACCCGCCAGGGAAAGGGGGCCCAGGCCCATCCAGACCGGGGCCCAGCGCAGCAGCACCTCCCGGCCCCACAGAGCCCAGGACAGTCTACCCAACCCCACCACAGAGAAAACTGCACCCACCCCACCATCCACTCATCTTCCAGACTACATAAGACAATAAACACCCAGGCTGAGATCTTCCTCCACCTCTCCTGTATCTCCCCCTCCTGTAGAGAGAGCCCCTGAGGAGAGGAAAGCTCCTGCAAGATGTGACAATCTTCCCCACCAGTTGAAGAGCCCCCCAGGTGGCTCGATGCACCGGCGGCACCCTGCTCCAGGGCTGGGCCCCCATGCACCCACCCGCCCACAACCCCGGCAACACACCAACCAGGACCCAAGCCCCCGAGGCCCGGCCCGGGCCCCAGCCCAGAGACGGAGCGCCCCCAGAACCTCACGCCCATCCCGGACCTACCCAGGGGCAGCCAGGGGTCACAGTTACTGAAGGAACAGGAAGTAAAGAAGCTCCACCCCTCAGAGCGGTGCTGAGAGGGGATGCTGTACCTCCTGTCGATGGACGTGTAGCACTGGTGAAGCCATTTGATGGAGGGCAGCTTATTTCTGGGAGCCATGGCGCACAGGTAGACTAGCAGGTAATTCTCTGAGACCATCAGGTCCAGCGTCCCCACAATGTACCTGCAGGGGAAGACAGGTGATAAAGGAGGCGTGGCTCACACCTGCTAGCATTTGACCACAATTTCTGGGCCCAAACTCACCTGAACAGGTTTTCCATTACATACTCGTAGTTTTCCACTGTGTTCTCCGGCAGGTAACAAGAAGTGAAGAGGATGATGGCGTTCATCCCGTCTCCAAAGTAGCCTGTCAACCAACCACAGGCAGAGCTGTCACGGTGCAATTTCAAATACAACACAGTGTTAGCTCCATGGCACCTGCAGGTGTGTTACAGGTGAGTGTGTGTGGCGCTCCTGCAGGTGTAATATCAGTGTATCATCTTATTTGTGTTACAGGTGTTTTTCAGGTGTGTGTGAGACCTGGAAGCTCCTGCAGGTGTATTACAGGTAGTTTGGTGGGTGTGTGACCTCTGACCTCCATGCGACAGGACCTGCAGGTACGGCTCCAGGACGCTCATGTTGACATGGTATTCGTGTCCTGAGATGCAGAACCGCCTCCAGCGCCGCCCTCTGCTGTCCACCTGATCCAGCTCCATCAGACCTTCGGACTGCTCCATCGGATTTCTGGCCACACCCACAGCTCCACCTCTGCCCATCCGAGGAAGGTCGTCTGTGAGACAGAGGTCAGAGGTCAGCTGCTTTTCTCTCGGTTACATTACTTCCCATCTGCGTGCACATCTCACCGTCCCACTCCAGGTCGTGCATGCTGTCCGGCAGTGTTCCTGTCTCGCTGTCCGATGGCGTCTCCAGAGCTTCCAGGTTGATGTCAAGCGACGGTGTGTCGTCTGGTGTCCCTGACAGCGCGGCTGCAGAGAAGCTGTTCCGATCGTTCGAGTCACGGCGGTTCAGCGTGAGACTCAGAGACGGTGCCACCAGACGCTTCTTAGCTCCGCCTCCACCCGATAGAGTGAGGCTGGTGACCGGAGCTAAAGAACAGAGGACAGAGTGAACACTGATTGATTTTTGGAAGATTGTTGTCATTGATTTTGATCACCTTTGATTGGTGACTTTGAGCTTTGTCAGAATCAGAATACTTTACTGAGCCATAGAGGAAATGATGTTGGTTACAGCGCTCCAGTACCAACAGCAACAAAGACAATACAGGAAATAAACAATAGCACAATATATACAATATTTACATATATATAAGCCACTTACTAACAGTGTTGAGTAAGTTACTTTAAATTAGTAACTTAGTTACATTACTAGTTACTTCCATCAAAAGTAACTCAGTTACTTGAAGTTACTCGTTACTTTCAAAGTAACTAGTTAGTAGGGAAAGTAACTTTGGTTTTACTCAGACTTCTCTTGTTAATGTGTTGCTTCCGTAACTTTGCCAGTCTTCTAGCTTGCTTACTTGCCACAGTGCACTGTGCCACCTACCAATACAAAGGAAAAGATAATGTGCACATTTCCACGAGAGAAATCCCACGCCTGCACCATCGTTGACTGCTGCCATGATTCTAGCCTACATCACAGAGTCATGTGCGCTTTTTACATCCAACACAAAAACTGCAGTCGTGGTGCTTTGATTGTACTCAGAACTCTGAAATTCTGCCTTCTGAATAGGAAGATGTAGGTAACACCAGACTGCAGATGAGCTGCATACAGGGCTGGACTGGGACAGAAAATTGTTTCTCCATCACCTGTTCAGCTCTGATGATTCAGTAAGGACATCTCCTGGTTTCATCTTCATGTTTCCCTCTCACCACATATCCAAACCGACATCATGACCAGCAGCTTTACAGCTGTGGCTCCAGCAAACATCAGCTGATACTAGAAATTAATATTAAATAAACTCCACCTAAACTTGGTTCATATCTGACCCAGATGGACTGCAGGTCATAACTTCTAACCTGAAGTTCAGTTCACCTGACACTCTCGGACCAGCGGCCGCTTCGGGTCTCTCCTCTTGCCTCCCTTTCCCTCATCCACCTGCTGGCCTCCACCACTTGCTTATGTTACTGAATCTGTGGAAGCTCCGCGACAGCCACCACACGAAGTAACGAGTAACGAGCCTATCTAAATCCCAGTAACGAGTAACGCGTTCCTGATTTTGGCATAACTAGTTACCGTGCTCGTTACCACAATAATAACGTAGTTACTGTAACGCGTTACTTAATAACGCGTTAGTCCCAACACTGCTTACTAATAAATATCTGAATAAGAAAGAAGAGCATGAGCAAAGAGGGTGTAGCAATAGCAGTATACAGTGTGTTGGGTGGATGAGTTGTACAGGGAGATGGCCACAGGCAGGAATGCATTCCTGGGTCGTTCAGTGGTGCTTTTTGGTAATCTCAGTCTATGACTGAGCGTGCTCTTGTGGGAGGAATTATCCAACACTGTCTTTATCCTGGACAACGTATGCCTCTCCATCACAACCTTAAGAGAGTCCAGCTACATCCCCACAACATTGCTGGCCTTGCAGATCAGTTCGTTGAGTCTGTTAGCATCAGCAACCCTCAATCTGCTCCCCCAGCATGCAACAGCGTAGAGGATAGCACTGGCCACAACAGACTCGTAGCTTCAACTTTAGCTTACAAAAATTGGTTTTCACCTGATTCTCCTGCTGGACTTTCTGTGTCATCCTCTGGAAGTGGTCTGAAGCAGCAAGCCCAGCAACGCCAGCCAGGTAAAACCAGGTAAACATGTGAAACAAAGAGGTGAGAAGATATTCACCACACACATTAGCTTTAGTTTGCATTTATTCACAGCTATTAGCTTCTGTTAGCACATATTAGCATTAGCCTTTATTAAAGCTACATTCGCCTCTTACCATATGTTACTATTAGCCTCTGTTAGCACAAATTAACATCCTCCATAAGGATCTATTTATCTTTATTAGCCTCTGTTAGCATGACCTCTGACCTGGGGAAGCCATCATCCTGCCACTCCTCCCTCAGCTCCATGTCCTGGATGTTGGCGGGGCTTGAGGGCCCTGGAGCAGACCTGGAAGAGCAAAGAAAAACCGAAACTGGGACCCAATTCAGATTCTCTTCTCTGATTGGCTGATTGTTCTTCTGCAGGTATTTTGACGTTTTTTTGTGGTTCTATTATTTAAAGTTAAATAAAGACCAATAAATAAGTTTGTTTGATCGGACATTCATGACTCACACACACACACACACCTTGGTCTGACCTCCTGTGACGTTCGTTTGGAGGTTTGTAAACTATTTATAGCTCCAGGGTTTCCGTCCAATCACAGATCTGACCTGCAGGCAGTTAAGCCTCCTGGTGATTAAAATCAGATCAAACCCGTCTGACTGCTCTGACTATCTCACGCACACCTGAACAGGTGAACAAGGGAGGGGCTTCATTGTTCCTCTGTTTGCTGTGAAGCTGACACACCTGATCTCCAGCTACAGTAACTGAACAGGTGTGTGCAGTGGGTGGTCCTCTGCAGGTGAGGAGTGTTTTCACTGCGGTACCTTCAGGGTCAGCTCGCAAAAATATCAGAACTCTGATGAGCCTCCACAAAAACAAAGAGGAGAGATGAAGGAGTCTGTAAAGCTTCCTTGGAGTCACTCCTGGTGAGGAACAGCTGTGGATGGATACATGAAAGTTCAGATGAAATCCTGGTAAAGATTAAAACTCTTCACAAAGGATCTCAGCCAATCAGAGGGCTCCTCAGGTGAGAACATGTGAGAAGAAGGAGGAGGAGTTTAAGACGATGAAGACTGATGTTTGCAGATCGTATAATCTGCTCAGTTCTTTGTCTCCAGCCTTAAAGATTCGTAAAGTCTTGGCGGCTGCCCCCTGGTGGTGCGTGCAGATACTGCAGGTGAACTGCAGGGGGTGGAGCCAATCATTATTACATCATCACCTTTGATTCTGAGCTCGTCCCAGCAGATGGCACACTTGGCTCAGGCTGTTGATTTACAGCCAGATTTTCTAAAAAAAGCCAAAATGGTGTGTGAGCGCAGTCCTCAGGTGTGTTATCAGACGCACCTCCGTGGGCAGTAAGGTTAGGCCAGGAACATAAGATGCTTTGTTTCGGCGCGGGTTATTAAACTGCGTGTTGTGAACGTTAAATATTCTCCCCTAATGTCCTCGGCTCTGCATGTGTTACAACGGCCTCACCTGCGCAGGTGAAGCTGCAGGTGCAGAGTGCGAGGCGTGAACCTCAGAGCGATGTTCAGTCCGTTTCTTCATCAGCTCAAACACAGTTCACATTACTGGCAGTTTGTTTGGTGACGTTCACTCAGCACCTGCTCCACAGATCAGCTGTTTGCAGGAGCATGATGGGAAATTGCAAAAACTCAACGTGTGACACAAACTAGCGCATGACACGCAGGCGTGACCGGACGCCTCACCTGCAGAGCTTCACGGACTGAGTTAGGAGCTCAGAGAGTGTTTTCAGGGACTCGGGAGGATCAGAGGCCTCCTCTGGTCTTTGACTCTGAGCTCAGATCCAGGAAAAGGCGTCAGCTTCCTGTCCGAGGACCAGAACCCGATCAGGACCCGACCAGGAGCCAATCAGAAACTGCAGACTAATCAGTGAAGTCATCAGCAAGGAAGAGATCGGCGATGAGGCTCAGGACCTGGACCGGGAGACCCCATAGCAAGCAGGAAGTCAACGGACATCACTTCCTGCTGATCAACAGCCCAGATCATCAGGCGGTGAACATATCACAGAGACCCCTTCACTGACCGTCAGCAGCAGAAGCAGTTTGAATTGAACTTCCTCTTTTTACTGAGCAGGAAATGCGCACGCACACACGCACAAATACACACACACACTCTCACACAGCGTTTGAGCTGTAAATATTTACCTGTCCTCACCGTGCCCGTCTGTATGCTCAGTGGGGGAGCTCATGATGTCACTCTGATGTCACGGCGTGCTCTGACCAGCGTGTGGGACCCACTGGATGTCTGAGTGTGGTGTCCTCCTTCCTCTCCTCTCCCTCGCACAGAGGGAGTTCCCACTCTGACTCTATGGGGCTCGCTCGCTCTCTCTCTCTCTCTGCCTGACAGGTTTGTCTGCATTTCACCACAGAGCCGCCACCTGATTGGCCACGCTCACCTGCTCCTTGCACACAGGTGAGGTGGCAGATCAGCTTCAGCCTGCTTCATTAAAAATCCACCAATCAGATGCTGAAGCTATTTAAAGCAGGAGGAAGTGCAGAGTGTCCGCAGGGTCCTAGTGCCTGTGAGAGCAGCTTAAATTCAGTTAAATGCTTTAAAAAGACTTTTATTTTGGAAGTCAGGAGGCATGAATGACATATATTTAGGAATCAACACAAGAAATCCAGAGATAAAGGAGAAAATTTTACAACCATAATTAGAAATAACATTTCCACTTCAAACACCCAAGTTAATAAATCGACTCACTACTAGGGATGGGTACCGGTGTTCTGACATAAACGGTAGTAACCAGACCGAAAAGCAGCGCACATTTCGGTGCTTTATTTTCCTGAGCTGTGATACACTTCTAGCCAATCATTTTACGTTTCCCAGGATAGTAGGCGGGGCCAGGTACGTACGTTCTGTTAGAGCAGAGCTACAGATTAAAAATGCCCAAGGCGAAGCGGTCAAAAGTCTGGCTGTACTTCACAGCAAAATATGCAAACTCAGCAGCAACAAGTGCTTTAAGCTGATACTGTGATACTGTCAAAGGAGGTAACACCTCGAAACTGATGAAACACCTGGCGACGCATAGCGTTTTTTTTTAAAAGCCGAGAAATGCGCCGTATTTGATAGCTTGCTGCGAGACCTCACACTGTGCACGTTGGGTGGGTTGCCAGTTATCGGACCCGGAGCAACATCCCCCAAAAACCCGAAGAGGAGAGTCCTGGCCCCTAGCTCTGCCAGTGTAGCAGAAATGATGAGGATGATGATGCAGCAGCAGCCGTTCTTCTCTGCGTGAGTAGCTTCATGTTGTTCGTGTGTAATTTACGTTGAGTAGGCTAACCACGTTATTACATTAATGCATGTAAGGTGAACTAGCAAACATCATCATAGCTACATGCGGCTGTCTTCTTGTTTGATGGCAGATACTCCCTTCACCCTGGCCAAAAAGGCTAAAATGACCAAAGAAAAAGTGGAAAACAGTTAAACATGAGAGGTTTTTGGACAAAGTTTGTGTTTTTTCCATTGTTTAAGCACTGCTTCCAGCCAAGAGTGATACCATATATGCCCCATAGCTGCAGAAAAGGCTAACATTGTTATCTTTTTACAAAAAACAGCTGAACATGAGAGGTTTTTGGACAAAGTTTGTGTTTTTTCCATTGTTTAAGCACTGCTTCCAGCCAAGAGTGATACCATATATGCCCCATAGCTGCAGAAAAGGCTAACATTATCTTTTTACAAAAACAAAACAAAACAGCTGAACATGGGAGGTTTTTGGACAAAGTTTGTGTTCTCCATTCATTAAGCACCGGTTCGAGCACCGTTTAAGCACCGGCACCGTTTCAAAAGTACCGATTTGGCACCGGTATCGGATAAAACCTAAACGATACCCATCCCTACTCACTACAATAAATACATCGAGTCCAACGGGGAAGGTCAGAAGGAAGGCGAGTGTTTCAGAGGGGAAACCACAAGTCTGAGCAGATGTTCCAGATGTTTACAGAGTTGTACCCCAAACTTTATCCTGATGACTCATGATGAAACATTGTAAATAAAAAAACCAAAAACCTTTCTTCTGCAAACTTCCTGTTGCTGCAAGCTTCTTCCCTCTGTTTCACAATAAAAGTCTTTCCCTTCTCAGTGCAATTATTGTGAAACATGATTTATTCACAGCTGGTTTCCTGACAGTTGGCTGCAGTTCTTTTTCTCTTTAATAAAACACCCAAAACCAACAGTCTACGGAGGCCCAACAGTGCCAAATCTGTCAGAAATTCACATCTTCAGAAAACCCCCAAAAAAACAAACAGATTCAAACAAGCATGAAGGTCCGCTATGACGGCACACCTCAGCTGGATGCAACATGTGATCACAAGTTCAGGTACGAGCCAGTGTTGTGTCTGCACACGCTGTTAGCAGCAAAGTCTGTATATTTTTTTATATATTTTATTTTATTGTTTACTCCATTTAATTTGTAAAATATGCACACACACACAGACACACGTAGAAAAACATTTAGTATACGCATCCAGTAATGCATATACTATTATATATTGTACATATATTTATTAGTCTCAGATTTAGCCATTCTTATATTTTGGAGCCACATCATGGTCAGCGTGTGCGAGGAGCTCCAACACAGCGTCAGCAGCCCCCTGTGAGACGGAGGCTCCGTCACGGCTGCAGCTCAGTCTATGATGTTACAGATCTTTGATAAACGTTTGAATTCTGAACCATCACATGTGTTTTGTATGTTTTAATAAACATACTCATAGAGAATATAAAGAAATGAGGGTGGCTCATGACTTTTGCACAGTGTGCTTTCATCCACGCAGGACTGCAGAGAACTTTATTGTGTCAGACCGATCCAACAGCACCACCTGCTGGCTGGAGGCCTCAGTCACAGCTGCGCCCCTGCAGTTTTTTCTGAGCACGAGGCGTGCAGCGGGGGCGGACCTTCATGCCTGCTGTCGGCGGGTTTCCAGACTCGGATTCTTTTGATCATTTTGGATTTTATTAGAGAAACAGGAACACGGATTCATGCTCGTGTTCAACAACACCTGCTAAAAAAAACTAAAAACAACAAAAAAAAAAAAAAAACAACCCATAAAACGTTGGTGCTTCATCGCTGTCTTCCTCTGACAGGTCAGAGGTCAGTCCTGTTGACCATCTGGCTGAACTTCTCCTCCAGGGCTTGGGAGGTGATGCGAGGCAGACCGTTGTCCAGAGGGGAGCCCTCCACCAGGCTGTTCATCGGTGTGGGCGGGACCTGAGACAGCTCGTCCTTCCTGTCTCCCGGGAAACCATACCCATCCCACGTCGTCAGGAAGTCTTTCATGATGGGGAGGAGCTTCTTCCGAGACGCCAGTGAGTTTCCTGGAGACATAGGGTGATGAAGTCACCATCAGTCCTGAGGCCACCCCCCCCCAGAGACACACCCTACAGAGCATAGCTAACGAGGCAGCAGAACATCAAGCATCACCTGTGCACACCTGCAAGATGTGTCTGATTACAGGAGTGTTACCTTGATGATAGGCTGAGATGTGAGAGTGGGGGCTGCTGAGTGGACTCAGGTTGAGGGCGGGGCTTTGGGCTTGTTCCAGGTACTGGCTCACCTGAGGAGGGAGGACACCTGAGCCGTCACGCAGAAGGAACAGCAGACTAAAGAAGGGGGAGGAGAGTGTACCTGTTCCCTGCAGGTGGTGCTGTGGCTGAACACAGCAAGTTCTCTGATTGGCTCTTTGCTCTCAGTGAAGAAGATTGTCATCAGCAGCAGCAAATCATATCCGTACTTCTGACAGAAACCTGAAAGCTCCGCCTCCAAGTCCTCCCTCTGCAGGAACTCCTGACACATACACACACACCCATACTCAGCAGCATGTCTCGTCAGGTGTTCTGCAGCTCTGATGCCACCTGGTGGCAGACTGGTGTCACTGCAGCTTATTAGTATGACTGTAGTACAGTGTGCAGTACTGACCTGCAGTGAGATGTAGAGAACAGAAACGGAGAGATTCAAACTTCCTGAAACAGCTTTCATGTCCTTCAACAACATCTCCTCTGTGTTCAGACCTGCAAACAAAGTACTGCGTCAAATACTCCAATAAAAAAAATATTACACCAAGTACAGTAAAACTGCAATACTAAAACAATGCTCCATTGAATTCTTTAATAAAAACTATAAAGGAAAAAGTACAAATCTGCAGTGTATCCACACCTGAAGAGTAACAAACACAGGTGAGTCCAGACTTTGTTCCACCTGTGTTCTCAGTTATGACTGACTTCTCAGAAACTGACCTGAGACATCCAACTTGGCTCTGTGCAACTCCTGGAAGAGAGCGCCCCTCGGTGGCAGAGCAGGGAATAGGTTCTCCAGCGCTGCAGCATACTGACTGTCTTTGGGAGTGACTTTACCTGCAGCAGGTGACATGTCCACGCAGTCCACCACGATGGCAGCTGCAGACCAACACAGACAACCCACCAATCAGTCAACGGCACACTTCAGACACACAAGATTTACTCAATTCAGGTTTATTTATACAGGTAGACCCGACAATAATACATAAAGAGAAAACTCAACAGGCAAGCACTTTGGCGACAGTTGGAAGGAAAAACTCCCTTTTAACAGGAAGAAACCTCCAGCAGACGGAAGCTCTGCCTCCCATTCTACTTTTAAATACTCTAGGAACAACAAGTAGGCCGGCAGAGCGAGAGCGAAGTGCTCTAATAGGGTGATATGGTACTACAAGGTCATTAAGATCAGATGGGGCCTGATTATTTAAGACTAGGGATGGGTATCGTTTAGGTTTTATCCGATACCGGTGCCAAATCGGTACTTTTGAAACGGTGCCGGTGCTTAAACGGTGCTCGAACCGGTGCTTAAAGAATGGAGAACACAAACTTTGTCCAAAAACCTCTCATGTTCAGCTGTTTTGTTTTTGTAAAAAGATAACAATGTTAGCCTTTTCTGCAGCTATGGGGCATATATGGTATCACTCTTGGCTGGAAGCAGTGCTTAAACAATGGAAAAAACACAAACTTTGTCCAAAAACCTCTCATGTTCAGCTGTTTTCCACTTTTTCTTTGGTCATTTTAGCCTTTTTGGCCAGGGTGAAGGGAGCATCTGCCATCAAACAAGAAGACAGCCGCATGTAGCTATGATGATGTTTGCTAGTTCACCTTACATGCATTAATGTAATAACGTGGTTAGCCTACTCAACGTAAATTACACACGAACAACATGAAGCTACTCACGCAGAGAAGAACGGCTGCTGCTGCATCATCATCCTCATCATTTCTGCTACACTGGCAGGGCTAGGGGCCAGGACTCTCCTCTTCGGGTTTTTGGGGGATGTTGCTCCGGGTCCGATAACTGGCAACCCACCCAACGTGCACAGTGTGAGGTCTCGCAGCAAGCTATCAAATACGGCGCATTTCTCGGCTTTTAAAAAAAAAAACCGCTATGCGTCGCCAGGTGTTTCATCAGTTTCGAGGTGTTACCTCCTTTGACAGTATCACAGTATCAGCTTAAAGCACTTGTTGCTGCTGAGTTTGCATATTTTGCTGTGAAGTACAGCCAGACTTTTGACCGCTTCGCCTTGGACATTTTTAATCTGTAGCTCTGCTCTAACAGAACGTACGTACCTGGCCCCGCCTACTATCCTGGGAAACGTAAAATGATTGGCTAGAAGTGTATCACAGCTCAGGAAAATAAAGCACCGAAATAAAGCACCGAAATGTGCGCTGCTTTTCGGTCTGGTTACTACCGTTTATGTCAGAACCGGTGCCATCATGGCACCGGACACCGGTACCCATCCCTATTGTATGTGAGCAGCAGGATTTTGAATTCTGGACTTAACAGGAAGCCAAAACAGGAGAAATCTGCTCTCTCTTTCTAGTCTCTGTCAGGACTCTTGCTGCAGCATTTTGGATCAGCTGAAGGCTTTTCAGGGAGTTTTTAGGACTTCCTGATAATAATGAATTACAGTCGTCCAGCCTGGAAGTAATAAATGCATGAACTAGTTTTTTCAGCGTCACTCTGAGACAGGATATTTCTAACTTTAGAGATGTTGCACAAATGGAAGAAAGCAGTCTTACATAGTTGTTTAATATGAGCGTTGAAGGACATGTCCTGGTCAAACATGACTCCAAGGTTCCTCACAGTGTTACTGGAGGCCAAGGTAATGCCATCCAGAGTAAGAATCTGGTTAGATACCATATTTCTAAGCTTTTCAGGGCCGAGTACAATAACCTCAGTTTGATCTGAATTAAGAAGCAGAAAGTTAGCGGCCATCCAGGTCTTTATGTCTTTAAGACATTCCTGCAGTTTAACTCATTGGTGTGTGTTATCTGGCTTCATGGACAGATAGAGCTGGGTGTCATCTGCATAGCAGTGTAAATGTATGCTATGTCTTCTAATGATGCTGCCTAAGGGAAGCATGTATAATGTAAACAGAATTGGTCCTAGCACTGAACCCTGTGGAACTCCATAATTAACCTCAGTGTGTGAAGAGGACTCTCCATTTACATGCACAAACTGGAGTCTATTAGATAGATATGATACAAACCACTGCAGTGCAGTACCTGTAATACCTACAGTAGGGCTGCCACAAACGATTATTTTGATAGTCGACTAGTCACCGATTATTTTTGCGATTAGTCGACTAATCAGATCATCATCAATTGGCCGTAAAACTACAGCTTATTGCACCAGGAGCATCTGCTCTTTTATAACTATCATTAGCTTACAGCTTTAAGTGTTTCAGGTATGTGCTAACTAAAAATAAAGACAAGATGATAGTTTATTAAATTTTAATGAAATTTGCAGATTGTTTCAGTGAAGTTTAATAAACTCCTTGCTATCTAAATAAAAATACTAATACTAATAAATAAAATACTAAAAAAGCCAAACAACAACATTTTTAAGTTATCTAAGTGACTTATATATATTTAACCTGAGTAGCGAAAGACAGCGGTGGGTTTGAAAACGATTAGCCGGGAGTCCGGTGTTCTCACAGCTCTAGTGAGCCTTGCCCCCGGCTCGCTATCGAGCTAATGGGTAACAGACGTCTCCGAAAAGGTCGGAGCGCTTTTGAAAATATGTGGTGTCCTGATAAACTGAGCAGATATTTGAGGTTTACACAGCTACATTCTCGCCTGAAAATATGTTAAACGTTTATTTTGTGACCCAGAAAGAATAATAAGAGTAACATTAAAACTAACTAGCTGCCACCATTGTTGGAAACTGCGCTGGGCCGCGCTATGAATTCTGGGACACAGCTTCTTCTTCTTCGGGGTTTAACGGTAGCTGGCATCCTTGTACATGCAGTGCTGCCATCTTCTGTTTCAGTCCGTTATTACACTCTTAAATCCTGCTACTTATTCCTGCGTCTTTGGGGATCTTACAAAGCTTCAAACGACGCGTCGACTATTAAATCAGTCGTCGACGATTTTGATAGTCGACGTAATCGTGACTAGTCGACTAATCGTGGCAGCCCTAACCTACAGAATGTTCTAATCGCTCTAATAGGATATTATGGTTGACAGTATCGAACGCTGCACTGAGGTCTAGCAGGACAAGCACAGAGATGAGTCCACTGTCAGAGGCCATAAGAAGATCATTTGTAACCTTCACTAAAGCTGTTTCTGTGCTGTGATGAGCTCTGAAACCTGACTGAAACTCTTCAAATAAACCATTCATGTATTCGATAACCTTCGAACGCTCAGTAACACCAGGTGTGTACCGTAAAGCAGGTGAGCAAGCTGCAGGTCCAGGATCTCTGGAGCTCTTTGAATGATGCGCTCTGTCACCAAGGTAGCGCAGGATCCCACTGTTTCCGCAGTAACAGGACAGGTGGGGGAGGGTTCCCTCTCTAGATGGTGGTGGTCGATCACCTCTGCAACCGCCTCCTCTAGGTCGCTGTCTGAACTGCAGCAGAGACAGGATGTTAAGACAGGTGTGATCACCACTCAGGTGTGCAAGGTCATCTGTGAGGTGTTACCTGGGCAGCACGTTGTGGTCGACCAACGTGAGCCGCAGGCGGCCGGCCCGCTGCAGTGCTCGCAGGTCCAGCTGGTCCCTGAAGACGAGGAGGTCCAGAGACAGAGCGGCTTGGCGCAGCAGGAAGACGCTGTCCGAGCGCAGCCGCAGCTCCGATTGACGGATGTTCAGCAGCGGCAGAACGAGCATCTCGCCGGGTGCAGTCTGACAGGGAGAGAGAGACTTCAGATAACCAATGTGGGTTAAAACGTCTTGATGCATCTCAATCATTCAGGTAAGTAAATCTCCAAAAGTTGATTCTGTTCATCTGGACGCAGCGTTTTGTGGGAGAAACGTTTCGTCACTCATCCAGGTGACGTCTTCAGTCTCAGCTGACTGCAGGTTTCAATCTTATAAACAGGACATTTACATAATGACTGAAACAGCCCACTGAGGGAACAATGGGCTGGGAGGTCAGTTCCTTAATCTTAATTATGCAAATTCTCATGACCATTGATCAAAGACCATGAGTACCATTCACATAGAGTTGGGGAATGGCTGCAATCACAGCATTGTAAGATGGCAAAAGATGTACCCTTAGGCCCCTCCTCCATTCAGAGATGGTCTTTGAGAATGGCCAATGGTCATGAGAATTTGCATAATTAAGATTAAGGAACTGACCTCCCAGTCCATTGTTCCCTCAGTGGGCTGTTTCAGTCATTATGTAAATGTCCTGTTTATAAGATTGAAACCTGCAGTCAGCTGAGACTGAAGACGTCACCTGGATGGGTGACGAAACGTTTCTCCCACAAAAAGCTACGTCCAGATGAACAGAATCAACTTTTGGAGATTCGGGTAACCAGTTCATTACCTGTACTGGCAGCTGATTGGACTGTGGCTTACCTTAGACAGGAAGTAGGCATAGGCCAGGGCAGATACCATGGAGTCAATGTCGCAAGCTTCATTTCCCAGGACAACATGGAACCCAGGGCCGACCTGGTCCGAGCTCAACTGGGGAACAAAGAACAGAGCTCCTAACATACTGATACAACCCGGCACCACCAGAATCCCCTGGAAGCATCTGGTATAACCTGAAACCACCAAAAATCATTTGAAACCACCTGGGACTACTATCCCTAAATGCAGACATATTTAACGTCCACAGTCTCGTAACGTCTGCTCTGAGACTGCAGGTCATCTGTGCTTGGGTTAATGCTGGATTTAACATGGAGAGGCTTCTTGTTTCTGCTGTAGTAAAAACATTTACTGTTAAACTGCAGTAATGTGTTGAAATGCCCCGCCCCTCCCCGTGCCTGGGTCTGCTGTAGGTTTCTTCCTGTTAAAGGGGCGTTTTTCCTCTCCACTGTCGCCAAAGCGCTTGCTCAGAGGGTCACATGATTGTTGGGGTTTTCTCCATTTTCTTTGTATTATTGTAGCGTCTAGCTTACAGTACATCAGTGTATTAATAAAACTGCATTCAATTTGGACAGAACAGGCGAGTTATAGAAACATGCCCCTCCTTACTGCTGCCTCTGCTGGACACCAGAAGAACTGCAGCAGTGGTGATCCTGACAGGTGTGTCTCACCTGACCTCACGGCTGACTGTCTCACCTGACCTCACGGCTGACTGTCTCACTCACACCCACAGCTGCGTTTCCGGTCGTTGACGTGTGCAGCTCCACAGACTCGTGCAAACTATCGTAGTGCTCGGACCTTGTCACATGATGTAAACAGTGCCAGTCATTCTGCAGCAGCGCGAGCTAACAGGCTAACCCGTGTGTGTGTGTGTGTTACCTTCACGGCCCGCTGGCAGCTCGTCAGAAACTCCTCCATCTGCTCCGTTAGCTGTTAGCTGCTAACAAACGGTCGGCTGTCTGTGACTCGCTTTCACCTGATAAATGTACGCGAGACAGAAACGTGCGGTGGGCGTGGCTTGTCAGGACCCGTGTACGGATCGCCTTTGAACCAAAACACTAAAACTTCGCGTCCCGTTTGCAGGGACCACGTGACCAGTTTCTTACTGATGATTACGTGCCTTTTTTTTTTTTACTTTTGCCTTGTAATAGGCCTTTTTCTAGGTGTGACCAAAAAGCAGGTAAACCTGTGTCAGTAACCATGGTAACAGTCTCAGTGACCCTCACTTGCAGCAGGTGTTTGTGACGTATTTGATGTATGAAGCTAGAATTTCACAGTAATCGTGATGAAGGTTCAAACTGTGGAGGCGTGGGGCAGAGCGTGCGCTAAAGCTCGTTGGTCCCTGTGCTGGGAAATCTACGGCCCGCGGCCCTGAAGCGGGCCTGTATTTCCACCTACAGTGATGAAACCAATGCATCATCGGCTGCCGTCCTTCATCTGTGTCTTTATCGCAGCATGACGGTTCAGACAGGAAGTGAAAGAGTGAACCCGAAATGCGAGGTCTCCACAGAAACGTGTTAGAAACCCAGATTATTTCAAACCTGTATGACGTCCACTTTATTCTGTCTTCTAATTATTCTGCTTCCTGTTTCTTCCACCACTCCATGCCTCCAGTAATGATGACGCACTCTCCTGCTGGAGCCTCAGCCGGCTGCCACTCTGATGTGCAGAGCGGGCGCTTGGTGGTTCCTGCGAGGCACCGTCACAGAGGTGTCTGCTGTTTGTGGTTCTGCATTGTCCTACAGACGCTTCATGAAACAAACGTCCCCATAAAAGTCATCGATTGTGTTATTTAGGTAAACAGCTGTGACAATCCAGTCATGTGTTCTTGTTTATCTATTTGTTTGTTTAGTTGTTGGTTTTTCATGGTCACTAAATGTTTATTAACAAAACTAAAAATAAAACAAAAACACGAGACAACCGGAAACAAACTTCCTGTTTGAAACAGGCAGCTCTGCAGACACCTACGGCAGCCTCACGCACGCGCATGACCCTTCTGTAAACATGGGCGCGTGACGGTCGGAATGTCGAAAGGTTATGAGCCCTTCAATGACCTGATTAAAGCTGGGAAATATCATCTCGTGCTGCCTCAGGCTGCTGTGTTTGTATCCTGACAGGACAAACGACTCAAAGACGCGGTGAAACGGCGCCAGCATCCCGGAAACAGCCGGACTCACGTTTCATTTTTCTCACTGCAGCCTTCAAAGCCGGGCTGTCAAACTTAACTGTGAGCCACTGCTGCACAGCAAAAGCGTTAAATATGTTGGTGTTAGTGCTTTAATATGACTCACAGTAGAGTCACGGTCTTTAAATGTAAGCCTGAGGTGTAAAATAATACTGTTAAAATCGAGTGTTTCCATATCAAATCTGGAGGCGATGCAATGGAAACGTGAACTGACCTCTGAACTCCTAAACGGACTATGACACTAATAAAATAAATTCAGACTCCGCCCCTCATTTTTAAAAAAAATATTACTGTTGTTGTCGTTTGGCGCTATATAAATAAAACTGAATAGCTTTTTTGAGTTGAGACAAAGCGGCGTGAAAGGCATTAGCCTCGCTGCTCGGTGAAATCTGTTGTTTGCAGCCAAACACTATAGCCTTGGAAAACAGCTTGTATATGAATATTCAGTCAGGTTTTGGCTCAATTACACCTAAAACAATGTTTAGATTGTTGACATAATGATGCTACGTGAAGCCTGAAAACCACCAAACCGACGTAGCAAACAGCAGAAGCGCTGACTGTGGGTCGACATCCCTGCAGAGTTTTGTGCACACGGTTTAGGTCAAAATGAAACAGACTGTTTTAAATGTAGTTCGGCATTAACTGTTGTCTGTGTTCTTCGGTTGTTTGAGAGAGCACCATGTTAACAAACCTGTTCTGATATTGGCTTTAAATATGGGCAATGGATTCGTATCTGGAACTGTCTTTTGGGAAAATACAAACCACGTGTTACTCAGAAATTATTCTTTTTTTTTTTTTGTACTGTGCTGCAATTAATTAGTACACAATTAACTTTTATTGACTCTGCACACAGGATATGCTTGGGAAGGTGGGATATGGGGGGAGTTGGAGCTCCACAAAGTGATGAAGGGAGGACGTTCATATTGTACTGAAGAAAAGAGTAATGAGCGTGCTGTTTGCACTGCCAGCTCACATATGTCCCTTTGATAAACAATATTCTAATGAAAGTCAGAGCATGTACACTGGTGCACAGTTCAAAACAAAGGTTATTCAGAAAAACATGGCCTCTTTTTAATAAACGTTTGTTTCCAAAGGAATTTGTAAAATTTCAGAAGTTTTACAATGAATTGGAAGATAACTCCGATGTAGTTAAAATAAAACACTCTGTGAGAGTTAATATATAAACTCTTAACACCTAGTTAGCATTAACAAGTGTTAAATGATCAACTCCAGACAGATTTGGTTTTAAATCAGAGTTAACGTACTGGCTCTCCACAAACATTAAACTCTGTGGTGTGGATCCACGTAGACACTTTAATTGTGTTGAAATTGTTGTGGAGTTTTCTGTCAAAAAAAAAAAGTGGCCTGCAACATGGTCACTGTGATCAAGCTGTTTTATTTCTGCAGGCAGGCAGGAGAGCCAACACA
The DNA here is from genome assembly GCF_963969265.1 of Rhamphochromis sp. 'chilingali'. NCBI lineage: Eukaryota > Metazoa > Chordata > Actinopteri > Cichliformes > Cichlidae > Rhamphochromis > Rhamphochromis sp. 'chilingali'. The sequence continues at coordinate 38,943,775 of NC_137938.1, read as the reverse complement.
CATCAAACATCACAGTTCAGTCATGCGAGCTCTGAGACAGGAGTGGTGCTCCCACTCCAAGGAAGAGGGAGGAAGTTACAAACATCACACTATGAAAGGGAACCGTGGGCGCGCTGTTTTGTGCCTTTGGCGTTATCAGCACCTGTAAAGGGAGTTGTCTTCTCCATCTGCTGAGGCTGGAATAAGTTCATCTAGTTTTAGAAACTTTCACTGAACAGTCTATTACAGCGTCACAGCTCAGCACATAAATACTCTAAATGAGAACAATAGAAATTTTCTATTACAAAATCAAATCTGACCGCGTTAATCTGGGCATGCTGTGTGCCGTCTCATTGGAGGGCCACTTTAGTGTTCAAGTAGTGCAAAACAAACAAACAATCGCCAACAAATATTTCCTAAAACGTTTTGTTTGTTCTTTAAAATTTGAAATATTTTATAACAAGACAAATGCTTGTTCTGCCCTCTTAACTAACTGAAGCCTTTCATTGATCTACCAAATAAACACACTGGTCCTGTCTGTCTGTGCACACATGTGGCAGCACTGTGTTCGTATTTAATGCATAAGTGTGCACATGAGTGTTTGACTCTGTCACTGAGCAAACACAGACGATCCCTCAGCATGTTTGTAAGTACGGGTGACGTGAGCCACACATGGCCCCCGGGCCCCGAGTTTGAGACCCCTCAGCAGGTCACAGCTGAGAGAATATATCCAGCATCACAGAAAAATGTGTTTTCATCATGAAACAAAATAAAAATGTCCTCTGCCAATCAACATCCCAAACACCTTTGAATTGGCGCAGATTCTCAGTGTTCACCGAGTCTGTGCATTTGTCACAAACAAGGCTCATCACTGTTCATTACACACCAACAAACAGCTGCTGTCACTGAGCTCACTGACAGATGTTCTTTGCTGTCGAGAAACGAATATCGTCTGCTTTCATTTAAACGGAGATACTAGGCTTTACCACTAGGTGGCAGTAAAGGCGTTAGTAGATCATTCAATTCAATTCAGTCGATTGTTCCTTCTCTCCTTTAAATGTGTTTTTAATGTCCACACAGCCATTTCTGCAAGAGTGAACTGATGTTCGAGCTCAGTCTGAGTGAATCAGCACCTTTAGTTTGCAGCGGTGTTGCTGCAGCAGGAGCATAATATTAAAGAAACGTCCCCGACTCAGTCTGACAGCAGACGCTTGACATCAGGTGAACCCTGATTTCTTTTAAGGAGGGGATGGTGGTTATTAGTAATCCATGCTTACACTGTGATGGATTATGAAGAAGAGGGATAACTCTATGTGTGAAGAAGTTCATGAACGTTAAAGGGATGGTTGGCTCAACAGAGCTCTGACTGTTTGTCAGCCTGGCTACAGAGCTGAAGAGAAACCTGGGGTTGTTCTTATTTTCTTCAATCAGTGATGAATAGTAAGATGTTCTGGCTTTGCGGAGGGCTTTCTTATAAAGCAGCAAACTATTTCTCCAGGCTAAATGATGATCCTCTAAATTTGTGACACGCCATTTCCTCTCCAGCTTACGAGTCATCTGCTTTAGGCTACGTGTTTGAGAATTATACCACGGAGTCAGGTACTTCTGATTAGAGACCTTAGTTTTCACAGGAGCTACAGTATCCAGAGTCGTACGTAGTGAGGAGGTGAAATTATTAACAAGATAATCGACCTCTGTTGGGGTAGCGTTCAGATAGCTGCTCTGCTCTGTGTTGGTACAGGACATTGAAGATGATAACAGTGGGTGGATTATATTCTTAAACTTAGTTACAGCGCTTTCAGAGCAGCACCAACTGCAGGCCAACATGGCGGAGGTGGAAGGAGAAATTGAAGATGATAACAGTGGGTGGATTATATTCTTAAAGTAAAACTGAGATGAGATGTTCAGTTTCTATGTCAGAGTGTGATCAAAAACACTGCAGCAGGTTAATCAGAATGAGCACAGGGTAATCTTCGAAAACACATTTGTACAATGAACACTGCTTCAGTTGCAAAACCAATTTTAAAAGTGTGTTTACCTCCACTCTGACATGACAGGAAGACAAAGCTGTGCAATTTGTGATTCACATAAATACCTGAAATGTTGCATTGAACCACTTTATGGTCGCATTTAAAATTTAACAAAGTCATTTTTAATAAACATGCAAAACAGTAGCATTAACCTGCACAAGCTGCAAGATTTATTAATTTATTACAACTCACCCTACTGTGTGACGTTCCAGTCTCAGAGTTATTCTGACATTTATCACTACAGTTTTTCCTTTTGGTGTAAAACAACAGAGACACTATGGGACGGATGAGCCAATCTTTTCCAACTGTACCTAAAACCAGCACAACCCACTTGGTCAAAAGGACTCTGGGTAATGTAGTGTCCTGCTGTTTTTGTGCAATTTTAAAAAAAACAATACACAGATAATTTTTAAAAAATGAATTAAAGTTTACGTTAAGGAAAAAATCCAAATTATAAAAATCAGAAAAAGAAAAAAGTTAAAATGAAAGAAAACAGGTGTACCAGGTGAGCTGATCAGCTCAGGTAAGCTGCTGATTCAGGATAGGCTGCAGCTGAAACATTGATCCCGACAGAAACCACAGCTGAACATTGATCATCTACATCTGTTTATTTCAGGTAAAAAATATTTCCGTTTTAATGATGAGACAAATAAAATACCTTTATTTGTATATCAAAGCTCCTGTGTGACGTTCAGGGTCTGTTCATCTGCTCTGTTAATGACAAATACTGTACAGGGCTTTAAATCTGCCACTGTGCTCACTTTGTTTTATTTCAGGGCTGTAATAAACACTGCAGGCTGCAGGGGGCACTGGATGGACTTCAGATGAATAAACCTTGCTGTCCTCACTGACCGGCCTCATGAATACTACCTGGCTAAACTAGTTATTCACATTTTTGTACAACACTGGTTAACCATCAACTCTAAGCCGTGATGCAGCCTCCTGCTGCCCTCCTCTCACTCCATCTCTTGTAGACCAGAAAGATGGAAGGTCTTTGAACTGGAATTTAAAAATCTAGCACATGCAGTGTGTCAGAATGAGGACACCAATTAACTGTCAGATATACGGGGCTCCACCTGAGATGATCAGAGACTGAAGTCACACGAGGACACTGTGAAAACGAAGTTTTATGGGGACATGTAACCTGTATGCAGCGTTAATGGGACATTGGGAGTCCAGGAGTCAGCATGTCGGCACACCACACCCTGACCTTTCACCTCTGGGTACAGTGCAGCTGTTTGTTAGCACGCCATCTTCAGCAGTCAGCCTCCTTTTAGCTCTCAACCAATGTGTTGAAAGCTCCTATGACCTATGACCCCAGCTGCAGCAGCAGGTTGGTACCTCTGACCCCTGGAATCGAGGTCTAGATCTTCTCCACATAGTTTCCAGGGAACATCCCCTCTCTGCCCCGCAAGCGACCAAACCACCAACCAGATGGATCTGTGGAAATGGAAAAACAATGCGTAGGACAAACATTCAGGTAAGCAAGAGAACTAAGCGACCGTGCGCGGTCCTTGTGGGAACTACGCGACCGTGCACGGTCCTTGTGGGAACTACGATTCTGGATGAAAAAAATCCCTCTTTGTTTTAGTACTACTGTGCAACTACATTTAATGTTGTTTAACAAGGTGTGTGATATCTAGTAACATCAATACAAGGTGGGGTATGGGTACTACCTTCAGTGACTATCTCAATGAGGTCCTCAGCATTGAAGCTAAGCTCATCGGTGTCCTGGGCATCGTAGGCGTACAGAGCTCTGCAGTGAGGAGTTCGGGGCTTCGGTTTGGGTCGACCCGCTCCAGGAGGAGGCTTCACCTCCTTTGAACGGCGCCGGTGTACCCTACAGGTGAGAAACAGGGATTACTAGTCATTTACGGATGGTCCGTTTACTGGTCATACTGGTGACCACAGTTATTTCATAACACTGGGTCACTCCAAGCGGTCTCACCCTGCGGCACCCTGATCGGGAACATCCATAAAGCCCATATCCTGGTTTTGATGGGGACGACTGTCATGGCGACGCTGGTTCTGGAGGCGGGGCAGGGTAGGTTGCTCCATGCTAGACTGCTGTCTCAGCAACGAGCCTCTGGAGTAGGCGCTGCCCTCCTTCAGGGCTCCACTCCCTCTGGAGCGAGATGCTGATGAGAATAAGAAACGTCAAAAGAGTCTTCTAAGAAGTCGTGAAAACACCTGAAACTTGGTTTTTGCTGATACCCGAGTGTTGCTGGTTACTGGGTGGAGCACGGTTTCCCATGTAGCGGCTCTTCCGGTTGTCTTTCCGGGTGGGACCTAGACGACAAACAGACAGGAAGTAATGCCGAGTGGACAAGAGGTTACGCTGGTGACTAAGTCAAGTCACAACTTACGGGAGTTTTTAGGCAGGCCCGGTCCGATGGAGACCTGCAGGACCTTTCCGCTGGGCTTCAAGACTGCCTCGTCACCCTGACCCACCTGGAACTGGATCTGTCTGGATCCTGAGGAGCTGAACGGACCCCAGCCACCTTTCTTCACCTTAAACTCCAGGCTGGACGGAGAGAGAAGTGTAGAGATAGAGGCAGTGTTTGGTTAGTACCGGTCAGATCTGATGACTCATTGTTAAACCTGGGTTTAAGTGTTGGTTTCTCAGTGCAGGAACTACGTTCATTGGTTGTGCAGTTTGACTCCTTGCTTGTCTCAAAACACCAAAATGGCAACAGTGAAAATGCTCATCAGGAGACTTGGGTGGCCAAAGGGCGAGGCCATGGCGGCTAGCTTCACTTTTAAATACAGTGCATGAGGTATGCTGGAGAACGACAGATCGTGTTTAAAACTTACAGGTTATTGAATTTTAGTGGCAACTTCCTCTGCGTTTTGTCCTCATAACGTTTGACCAGCAGACTCAGAAACTCAGTTTTAAAGACACTCTGAAGAACGCTGTCGTACTCCTCTTCATGGATGATGAAGAAGTCGTCCTGAAGAGTGCTAACAAACAGAAAGGTAGGTCAGAGAAAGGCAGTAATATTTTGAATGCTATACAACAATTGCTATCTTCTAATAGCTTCATGTTTCTATTTCCAGTTCTACTTTTTGACCCAGTGGAAAGTACTAATCTGGCTCTGCTGTCATTTTTTGGTTCTAATTGTAGTTTTTCCCAGTTCTGATGGTATACCTCAGAGAAACAGACTGGATTTTGTTGATCTCAATCTTCCTCTTGAGAACCTCCTGGATTTGACCTTTATCTGGACCGTGTTTCACCTTCTCGCGACCAATCATGTAAAGGAACTTTGGTGTCAGGATAAGGTCTCTCTTCACGGACTGTGGAACAACAGAAAAAGCAACATTTCCAAGAGGAAAGAAATATTCAGGGACTCTATCAGACATGATGGTAAACACTCTCCAGCCGAGGACGTGTTCAAACAGGAGAACAGAACCAGATCTAGGCCTGTGGTTTTGCTTTTAGGTTGGGTTCCTACCCTGAATCTGCGGTCATATTTCACCACGACGTCAGCAAAATCAATTCTCTCTCTGCGGCCGACAAACTGTCTGATCTCAGGATGGTTATCGGTCCCGATATAATCACCCACAAAGTTCCTGTTGATGCTGTTTCTGCGGCGCTCTTTTTTGTTCAGCACAACATCAGAGGCTAGAGGAAACACGAATTAAAAGTTATTGAAAACAAACTCAGATTCAGAGTTTTTTTAACCCATCTATCAAAAACAATCTTACCTTCCTCCCTCATCTTGACGTATTTGCGAACAGCAACATGTTTGCGCCACGCCTTCTGGATGACACGAGCATACCCGTTATATTTCCTCTCCCTCATCTCCTCCAACAGAAAGAGCTGGAGAGAGGAAGCGACACCATTATGACAAACGGAGCCAGGCCCTGACAGGCCAAGATGACCGTGGGTGACAGCGGACCACAGCGCCGACACCCGGTACCAGGTTCTACCTCAGGCGTGCTGAATCTCAGCGTTCCTGATTGCAGTTAAACCACTTGCTGAGCTTTTCTTACCGACTCGGGAGCTTTGATGAAGACTTTGGTCTTCCCCAGCTGGAACTGATCCTGGTCCATATTGACCGAGTTGAGGAGGTGCAGCACTCCCTGACGCTCATCACCTCTCCACTGAGGCCAGGACTCCTTCGTCAGGATGGCGTACCTGCAGCACGGCAGTACGAGTTAGAACCTTAACTTCGTCCCATTAGCTTAAATATCCTAACCATGATTGACCTCCGACCTCTGCAGGAACTTATTGAAGACTCGTCTGTAAGCATATCCAGCTCGACGGACTCTGATGTTCTCTCGCAGGCCCAGGTACTCCACCTGGTGTCTGACCCTGTTCTCCTCCCAGTCCCGGGAGCGTTTGGTTTCATTGGGCTTGATGCAGCGGATGTAGTGGGGGGTGCACTTCATCAGGGTCTGCACCAGACTATTAGCTTGTTTCTAGAGGGCAGCGAACACACACCTGAGAACCACACCTGGCAAAGCTGCTTATTTCACTGTCATTTTAATTCTTAGTGGAGGTCCAACCTCCAGCTTTCTCACCTTGATCTTACTGCTAGCGGTGGTCGGTCGCCCTCGCTTCTCAGCCTCCAGGTTCTCAGGGAACAGAGCTCTGATGAACGGACTGCCCACAAACACACCACAGAGAAGGGATTGTGTCAGAGACACACACACACACACACACAGCTTAGTAATGTGATTACTTCCACGCTTTGAACGCTGCATGGTTGTACTCTCTCAATGTTATCCATTGTTGATCTGTACGTGTCTGTTGCCATGGACGCCACACGCGCTTACGTCACTGTCATGAGACTCTCTCACAAACAAAATCACGGTTTAGTAACCCAGTGACACAGCGTGCTAACGAGAAAGTAACAGTAATCTAATTACTTTTTTGCAATGTTAAACCCTTCACTCATTACTTGAAAAAAGTAATCAGATTACAGTAACACTGCCCATGTCTGCTGACAACAGGATTCCTGACAAAGATGACGTGTTTATTCACTGCAGTTTTGCATCAGGGGCTCCTAAAACATCCCACATCCACGCACAGAGTACTTACAATTCGCTGCTCTGCATCAGCTCGATGATGTCATTGAACAACACATCTCTGTTCCTCTCACAGAACCCGCTGACATCATACGACACCTGCCCACAGACACAGGTGCGGTCAGTAAACACAGACAGATGTGGTCATTAAAAACTCTGACAGGTATACAGGTGAGGTGAGGACCTTTCCAGCATAGTGGTGGACTATGAATCCTTTGTTCCAGCTGCTGAAGTGTTCGTGAGATCCAATCTGTCCCTGTAATTTCTGCAGCAGGGTCTGATCCGCCCCCTCACCTTTAGCGTGCATCGTGGCGCACACGTCGTCCAGGATGCTCATGATCCCAGGAGGATTCTGCAAAACAGAGGGTGTTCACTGAAAATACAGCTGTTTGAATTTGGTTTTATATAGTCTGACTTATAGTTTGTTCAAAACTGAGAGTTCAGCTCCTACAAGCAGCAGAAATCTCACCTGTACTCAGGTAATATCATAGCTGCATCAAGAGACCAAACAAGCCAAACGAGCCACACACTGTTTTTAAGCTTGTAAAGAGCAGATGTCTTTATCTGTTAATTAAAACTCAACGCCCACGAATACTCAATTAAAAACACTCGACTTTCACCATAAATACAAAAGTGAGAGTAATATTTGAGGACCAATTCTGTTTACATTATACATGCTTCCCTTAGGCAGCATCATTAGAAGACATAGCATACATTTACACTGCTATGCAGATGACACCCAGCTCTATCTGTCCATGAAGCCAGATAACACACACCAATGAGTTAAACTGCAGGAATGTCTTAAAGACATAAAGACCTGGATGGCCGCTAACTTTCTGCTTCTTCATTCAGATCAAACTGAGGTTATTGTACTCGGCCCTGAAAATCTTAGAAATATGGTATCTAAGCAGATTCTTACTCTGGATGGCATTACCTTGGCCTCCAGTAACGCTGTGAGGAACCTTGGAGTCATTTTTGACCAGGACATGTCCTTCAACGCACATATTAAACAAATATGTAAGACTGCGTTCTTCCATTTGTGCAACATCTCTAAAGTTAGAAATATCCTGTCTCAGAGTGACGCTGAAAAACTAGTTCATGCATTTATTACTTCCAGGCTGGACGACTGTAATTCATTATTATCAGGAAGTCCTAAAAACTCCCTGAAAAGCCTTCAGCTGATCCAAAATGCTGCAGCAAGAGTCCTGACAGGGACTAGAAAGAGAGAGCAGATTTCTCCTGTTTTGCCTTCCTGTTAAATCCAGGATTCAAAATCCTGCTGCTCACATACAAAGTCTTAAATAATCAGGCCCCATCTTATCTTAATGACCTTGTAGTACCATATCACCCTATCAGAGCACTTCGCTCTCGCTCTGCAGGCCTACTTGTTGTAGAGTATTTAAAAGCAGTTTTGGCTCACATTCATGAAGAAGTCTGAAGGGTCCCTGAGTCTAACAGACCGCACACTTTGATAGGAATCCTTTACATGAGTAAAAATTGCAGTAGTATTATAAAATGAGCAGGCCACCCCTCTCCAGATTTAGGGCTGAACGATTATGGAAAATAATCTAATTGCGATTTTTTTGCCCCAATATTGCGATTGCGATGCGATATGCGATTATTTTTTAAGGTCTTTGTCTTCTGTATTATTAAACAAAGACAAGCAATACATCTTATAGCATGGCCAATACTATATTACATTAATTTTAAACTGTTCTTTCCTGGAAGACAGACCTCTGTTATGATGACATGAGGTGATGCATGAATTGATGACTGACATTTTTATTTAACTTCTTCAATCACAACAGTATATTTGAACATACACAATAGTTTATTTTTAGCTTACAAACATCTGAGCATAAAGTGCTGACAAGGAACCCTGGTGTAAACATTAAAATGAAAGTCAGTACAATGTGCAGATTGCAGAAATATACATAAACAAAATCAGTGGCTTTACCACACTCAGTTTTTCGACATCTGTGAACTACTAGACAGTCATTCAATTAAAAAATAATATTAAATAAATAAAACTAATAAATAAAAAATACACACATCTTACTGATCTCTGCAGTCAGTAACATTACACATAAAGTGCAAACATAATAGCAATTGTATAAACACACACACAAACACGCCTTTAAAGTTTAAAGGCGTGAAATTGGACGGTCTAGTTCTGATTAGCGTCACCGCTGTCTCGGTGGAGTTTAATAAACTCGGCCGTCTGCTTCTTGCTATCTAAAATATAACCAGACACTGGTGTAAATTCTCGACTGTCTCATACTTCTGTTTAATCAGTTTTCTGTTTGACGTTTAGTCAGCTGTGTGAAAACCAAGGAGGAACCCACCCGGGGGATTAATAAAGTTTTATTTTATCTAATCTAATAACTTTAATCTCAGCCAAACCGATTTACTCACGAACAAACAAAACACTGAAAAAAGCCCAACAATAACATTTTTAGGTTGTCTAAGTGACTTATATATTACGTTTAACCCGAGCAGCGAAACTCCGCGGTGATCTGAACATGATGTGCCGGGAGTTGTGCCGTTCTCGGACAGCCTTCGGCGCGTCGCTGTGACGTAATCGGTCTACAAATGCGGCCTCAGGAGGATGCAGCCCATGAATTTGGACATGTCCAGAGTATAATCGCAGCCTTTGCGGTTAGAAAATTGCACTTGATCATGTCGCGATATTATCGCAAATGCGATATATCGTTCAGCCCTATCCAGATTCCAGAAGATGGCTAATGACAAAAAACATTAGCTTAAAGGGCAGGTGGGGTTAAAGTGGGAGGAGCTAAATCCTCTGTCAGACAGAATCAACTCGGGGGGCAACTGACCCTCAAGATGGAGCGTAAATCCTGCTGCAGTTCTTAATGATGTAACAAATGATTAATGTCAGTAATGTTTGTACAAGAATAAAAACACAGAGATGGAGAGGAGTACTTGTTAAATTTATCAGAGCTGTGTTCAGTGATTTGCGAACTCACCAGTTTGGACTCGATGAGGTCACAGACCACCTTGTTGTTAAAATATTCGATGGGAGTCCATTTGATTCCCTCCTGTACGTATTCCTCCTGCAGACATAACGGCAACATCCGGCTTCACATTTAGTCTGTTTATTTAAAGGAGGTCCCTGACGTTTGTCCGACAATGTTATCAGTCAAAGTCAGCAGCGCTCCACCCGCACACAGAGCAGGCGGAGCACTGCTTTCCCCTCCTGAGGTTTTTGTATACTTTATTAATCCCCTGTAGGGAAATGACTCTGCATTCACTCAGTGAAGCAGTGTTGCCTGATGTCAGAGTCTCTTTGAGGCAGTCTGAAAGGCTTTTTCCATGGCCTCTCTGAACTCCTCCCACACCAGAGTTCTTGTTTCAGCCACTGCCCGAGCCACATTTGGCTTGGCCTGTTAGTACCGATCAGCTGCTTCCGAAGTCCGACAGGCTAACCACGCCCAATACGACTCCCTCTTCAGCCTGGTGGTTCCCCTCACCTCTGGTGTCTGTCTTTACCCGAGTGTCCACAACATATGGTCCAGGTCTGGTGATACGATTACAAAATCGATCATCAACCTGCGGCCTAGGACGTCCTGGTGCCACGTGCACTTATGGACACACTGTGGTTTGCACAGAAGTCCAATAACAAAACACAGCGCTGGTTCAGATCTGGGACACCGTTCCTCCCAGTCACACGCCTCCAGGTCTCGCTGTAATATAGAGTCCCCAGGTGGAGCAGCTTCAAACACCCCACCCAGGGACTCCAAGAAGACCAGGTACTCCGAACTGTCATTCAGCACAGACGACAGTCAGGACCCGTTCCCCACCAGGAAGGTGCAGGGAACAAACCCCTTCGTTCACTGGGAGAAACCCCAACATACAGGCACCAAGCCGAGAGGATACTAGGATACCCACCCCAGCCCACAGGAGTATGTGGTGTCTGGCTCACTTCTACGGGCCATTTGACCCTTACACAACCTTTGCAGGAGCAAAGAGAGCTGCCCTTTGTCACCAATTCTGTTCGTAGCCAAGTGGTGGAAGGCTTTCACATCGGTGCTCTCAGAATCTCATCGGCAGAAGTTAGCGGGAGATCGACAGACGGATTGGTGCGCCGGCTGCAGTGATGCGGACGCCGCACCGGTCCGTCGTGGTGAAGAAAGAGCTGAGTGTAAAAATTAAGCTCTCAATTTACCGGACGATCTACGTCCCTACCCTCACCTATGGTCACGAGCTGTGGGTAGCGACCGAAAGAACGAGATCGCGGATACAAGCTGTGGAAATGGGCTTCCTCCGAGGGGTGGCTGGTCTCTCCCTTAGAGATAGGGTGAGGAGTTTGGCCATCTGGGAGGGGCTCAGAGTAGAGCCGCTGCTCCTTCACATCGAAAGGAGCCAGCTGAGGTGGTGACAAGGATGCATCCTGGGGGCCACCTGGGTGAGGTTTTCCAGGCATGTCCCACCAGGAGGAGGACTCAGGAAACACTGGAGGGGTTATATCTCTCGGTTGGCGTAGGAATGCTTTGATGTTCCCTTCGACAAGCTGGAGGAGGTGGCTGGGGAGAGTGATTTCTGGGCTTGTCTGCTTAAGTTCCCGCCCCTTGACCCGGCCCCGGACAAGTGGAAGAAGATGGACGGATTTATTTTAGTCAGTGCTGGTCACTCGGGAGGAAGCTGGAGGATTATTATTTGGATTCCTCGCACAAAAGTAACAAAGACAAAGTTCATCATCTCAGAAAATAGTTGGATCAAGATTTGTCCAATAAACACCTGTAATGTCATGTGATATTAACTCTTTTCCACTGATATTTTATGTAGTTTCAAAGTCAGGCTGAATCAGTCAAACTTAGTAACAACCACAAAATTAATCTAATCCCAGAATAATTGTATGTCACCTGTGCACCAAGCGTTCAACAGTTTATTAAAAAAAGAACAACGTCACCTGTTCAGCCTTCAGCGTGAGCTCAATAAAAATCTGCTGCAGCTTCTCGTTCACAAAGTTGATGCAAAACTGCTCAAAACCATTTTGCTAAAAAACAAAAAAGTAAAAGTTAATCAAGAATCAGAGTCGTTGATCATCAAATCAGCAGGAACAATCTAACGGGACCAGTTTGTTAAAGTGTGTTTATTATTGTTTTGTAAGGTGTGGCTTAAGACAGGAAGTGTGTTTGTACCTGGAAGATCTCGAAGCCGTAGATGTCGAGGACTCCGATGTTGAGCTCCTCCTGCTCCTTCTGCATGGCTTTATTAATACACTGACACAGAAACAGGAAGGTGAATGAGCAGCAGTTAAAGAACGCAGAACAAAGTGTGAAGGCTGTGTGCAGGCACTGACATCGACGAGGAAGTCGAAGAGTCGGGTGTACAGCGCTTTGGACAGGGCGTCTCGGGAGAAACAGGCCTGCTCGGTGTTCAGGGTCACCGAGATGGACTCGGTCTTCCCACCCCACTTACTGTCCATAATCCTGCTGGTCAGCTTACTGCAGAGACCGTCCTGAGAGATCCCCAGCAGGTAGGCCGGAAAGGCCAGGACTGATGAGGAGACAAGATTTTATTGGTTTAAGTGGTAATAAAAAACAAACAAAACAAACAATAGTGTCATGCTGCAGTGTCAGGGGCTTTCTCACAGTTCTGGCTCTCCACCACCGCGTAGTTGTTCTCCTCTCTGAAGCTGATGTTTCCCAGATGGAGAATTCCTGCGACGAGCTGAAGAACTGAATCCTGATCTTCCAGAGACAGACCGACCACTGACATGGCCTCCTGAGAGACACACAGGTACACACACTTTAACACACATACGCACGCACACGCACACGCACACACACGCATACAGACCATCGTATCCGAGAACTCCTTCTTGTCGTTAACGTCCTCCACCGTGTAGGTTCCCGTTTGGTTGAGGTAGTTGTAGTAGTCAGGGGTCGTGACCCCGAGGTTCTCCCTCTGCTCTGTGGTAGCCCCTCCCAGCAGCTGAAGTCAGAGGCCAGCATTAGCTTCCGTTAACAGTTATAGTACACGTTGCAGCACATATTGCAGTACCTGGTAGTAGATATGGAAGTTTCTCTCTCCTTGATTCTGGGAGACGACTCGACTTTTCTCCAGCAGGAAGTTGGAGATTTTGCCTCCATCAGGAGCTCCTCCTCGGCTGAACTGGATCTCGAAGTATTTGCCCTGTCGGGATAAGGGCGGCGTGTCTGTGGGCGTCTATGAATCTGCGCGGCGGCAGCCAAAGTATCTGTGTGCTATCATACTCACAAATCTGCTAGAGTTGTTGTTGCGGACGGTTTTAGCGTTTCCGAAGGCCTCGAGCAGAGGGTTGGACTGCAGGATGATGTCTTTGACGTGCTGCAGGTGATAACACAGGGTGGCATCGCTAACATCATCTGTAACCATGGTGACTATCAGCTGACACAAACAATCAGCCGTTTTCTGATATAACTAAGGAAGACCCGACGTGGCAAAAGGTGAAGAAATAAATTTAAAATGAAATCTTAACATATGTCCGATTTATTAAATTAAAATTAACACTTTGAATAAACGTTTACTAATTATTAGAATTGTTATTATAAAATGATCTCTGTCTCTCTTCCACAGCATGTCTTTATCCTGTCTTCCTTCTCTCACCCCAACCAATCACAGCAGATGGCCCCGCCCCTCCCT